>NC_133897.1:165684322-165991355 GCF_964199755.1 Larus michahellis | reverse complement strand
AAGAGGGCATGTAGAACATATCTGTTAATGGCAAATTTCAGCCCTGTAGAAAGATGGGAAAGAAAATCCCTACTCAAATTACATAGCCCATTAAAGGTTTGGAAAACAAGGTAAGCTATTTTGCAATCCAGGTTTGATGTTAATTAAGTGATGACACAGACAAATGCTTTTTCTTTACTAGATATTTATCTGTATGCAGGTGAATGGATAGATATTACAGTTAGCTCCTTGGGGATACTGCATGGAAGGAATCAACTCAATTCTTACACAATTTGTCCACAGTGCTCTCTATATCCTGTGAAAACAAGTGAAAAAAACATTTTTCTGGCTTTTAATTGTATTGGATCGCTTCACATATATATAGATGCGTGTTCTGTTCCCTGGCACCAGGTGAAGTCTATGAGTGCAGGAATCCATCATTCCTCTTAAAAATTTCTCTCAGCTTTTGTGCTGCTGATTAATTAGAATTATCTTAATCTAAGATGGTGAAACATTTAGCAGATACAGGTGGCACAACATTGTTATTAATGCTGTCGAGGCTAATTGGAGTGTTGTTGCATTCTAATATTGCCTTGAATTTGTCAGCTTCTTTCAAACCCTGATAAATAAGTACATGGATGGGGTTGCAGTGCAGGTAATGAAATAGCTTTTCAAACCATGTCTCCAAGCACTTTTTTATCCTTCCAATATTAATAATCTAAAAGGAGATCTTTATTTTCCTTTTTTTTTTCTTTCTGCTTCTGTTGTTTTTAAAGTAGGCTTTTGCCTTTTTAGATTCTTAGAAATATAGAAGCTGTAAATGCCTTAGAGTCCAATGTTTTAAAGCAATGTTTTTTCTTATATACTGATAATTTGTAACAGATCCCCTCTCCTACCCTTACCTTTCTCCCAATTGTTAATCATTTTGCACTCTGGAAAAAACAACATTTTTACTTTATACTTCTATATGGATAGTCAAAGATCCAATTCAATGCAACATATGAGACCAAGATTATTTCACCTCCTTTGAGCACAATTACATTGAAGACGCACTTAACTTTAAGAACGTACTTAAGTCTCACAAAGTACTTTGTACACCTCAGTTTCCTTTTAAGAAAAGAAGGGTGAAAAACAAGGGGAGAAATTTTCTTGTTAGACATTATGCAGCTAAGGCTCAGGCTATTTGAATGCTTGTCTTTCCTTTTTCCAGTGGGCATGGTGCACAGTTGTCAGATGGGAAGGTTTAATTTTCCTTGTTTACTTACTATTATCTTACCAGTTATTTATTTTGCTTCTGTGAAGTTTTCTCAAAGAACACAAAAGCATGAGGGTTTTAGGTTGGTTTTTTTTGCTGCTTACATAGACAGTGCTGGAAGGGAAAGACTGGAAACCAATTATCATCCCTGAGCCATAACAATCATACATGTTACAAACATCAAAGTCTCTCTTTAAATCACCTAACCTATGATTCATAATTTTTAAGCAGAGTACATCTTTCACAATTTGAGTAAAGAGAGAGATTAAAAAAAAAAGAAATAAAGAAATCAAGGAATACCAGCTTTGCCAAATAAGAAACCAAGTAGGTCCAAGATGTGGATCTCAGACTAGAACCCAGCTCACCTGGACTCCAAGTGAGCACTCCACCCAAAAGCCCTTTTTTTACAACCCATTGCACATCCATTTCCCTTTCATTTATCTATTTTGGTGGGATAAAAAATACAGTGAGAGCATATTAATTTATTTTTTTTTTAACTGTAAGACTTAACTCCTCCTTAAACGTGAGCGTTTCAGTCGAGGTAGGAAACATGCTTCCTTTGGTAGAAGGACTACAGCCTCTTGAAGACTTTATCAAAATTTGTCCCAAGTATATTATGTCTGCCCCGATGAACCCGTTTGCAATGGCTGATATTTTATAGTAGTACGCCATGGGAATGAAAATAATTGCTTTTCTCCTCTTTGCTTATCTTTCTTTCCTTTAAGGAGCCTGAGAAAGTGAGCCATTTCAATGTCAGGTGGATGCGCTTCTTGCATCATTAGTTCAATTCCAGACTTCCAAAGAAATCATCCTTCTTCTGAAGGCAGCAGGAGAAACCCATTACCAGGCAATAACTCGCAAATCAGGAGAAGGAGTTTTGTTTCTATCATTTACATCTATCTCAGCAATACTTGGAACAGGAAAAGATTCCCCAGTACCCCAGATTAGTCCAAAGAGCTACAGCCCCAGGGACTAGCAATGTTAATTACTATTTATTTTTGTGCTTCCTCTTTCTGCTAGGTTGCAGCTTGCATCCACCCCCTGACTCCAAATTATGAAAGCTAGGGCCAGTGTCCCACTGTACACAGGTAGATTTTAAATGCAAAAAAAAAAAGCAGGCTTAAATCTGTAGTATCTTCTCAAGGCATCCAAGAAAGGCAGCAGCTCATAACTCCTGCCCTTGAATGATTTTTTAACTCCAGAGAAGCTTTTGCCCACTCAAGAGCAAGATGTCATTGATTGGCTGTTTGGAAAAGTCCTGCATTTTAGAGAGTCACTGTCTCCTTTTTCCCACCAAGCACCTTCTTAATGAAAAAAAACCACACTGTGATGAAGAAACCTTGAAAGTTTTCCAGAATTTGATTAAAAGTCCTACATACAGCTTTCTGAGGGGTGTCACAAAGCCATAAATTCTCAATTGATAAAAATATGAGAGTTTGTACTGTGACAGTTTATAGAACAATTTTTTCATCTAATCTTTCTCAAGTGTGAATCACAAACTCTAATTAAACACAGTTCACAAAGATGGGTTGTCCCCTTTGACAAACGAGGCCACGCAACACAAGAGCTGGGCACCATGTTTGGTTTCAGCAACCAAGAACGTGACTATCCACAGGTTTGGCTTATTTGGCACATTAACAGAAATCATGAGGATGAACCAATTACGGTGATGCCATTAGCACCTCTGCAAGCTGCCTGCTTTCTCACCGTCGCTGCCTCAGTGCTCTTCTACCAGACCATCTAAATCCTTCTAAAGAATTGTCATTTGCAGCATATGCAGAAGGTGGTTAAATTTGAACCTGTATTGCTGCTTTAATATCCACATACCATTAATTTATTTAATTTCCAAATTGCTTATTTTTACGAGTGAGAGGGTTATGTTCTTTGACCAGTTTTTCTAACAAAACTAATTTTCCCCTCTTCAGGTCTCTGAGATTTGGTCATGCTAGTGGTTCAGAAGGCAAAAGGCTTGTTAAAGACATTAGTTCATCTCAAGATGCATGAAATCCCAAAGGACTTTCACCTAATATATTTATTTTAAAGGCATAAGGGAGTAAATGAGTCTGAGATAATTGAAACATAAAATCAATGATAATTGCTTTGCACTTAAGAGCATAACCCAGACATTTTGCTTGTGCCTTCAGTGATAGCAATGCTCATTCTACTGCATCTTTTCTTCTAGCTCTTGGCATTGTGCTTGTAAAAATTATTTGATTAGGGGTTTGACTTTCTTCCTTTTTATGGCACCAGATCCCTCTCCTTAACCACCTTCCTTAACTTTATCTATTCAAAATTCAGTAATTATATCCAGAAGGAAACATTTATCCTCTTCCAACAACCAGAAAAATTAAAAATGCTTTATAACTGCAGGCGCTTCCCCTTTTTTTGTTTATAGTGGAGTTAATCCCTCCACTCGCTTCTTAGTTCTGAAACTGCTGTGCGGTTTTTCTGCCTCCTAATTTGACTCAAGGTTTTTTTATGCCAGCTGTTCTTCAGCACAACATAAAGGGGTATCAGGGCCCACGTGAACATGAGTTTTGACAGCTGCAATGCAATATAATCCAGGGCTTGAAGGGGTGGTTATTCAGCACTAGCCAAGGGCCCCTTCCATCACTCACCTACAGCAGAAATAATCTCCTGTGCCATCACAATTTACTTAATAAGACAAATTATTACCAATCATGGTTTATGATAATCCACCTGGCTGCTAAACCAGAGTAATACCCAAGCTTCTTCCGAACAGTTCAGCTTTTCTTGTTGTAGGAGTAACAAGTACTCAAAGTAACCAAATGCAGTCTGCAATCAATTTCTAGCACCCATTTTTGTTCCACATCATTCTGGATCATGAGCAGCATGTTTTATTGCTGCTGATCTCAAACAAGAATCAGAAGACTACTTCTTCCTCCTCAAACATTTCTCCTTGTGTTTTGTCTCATTGATACTGATAGTTTAAACCCAGCTTTTTGGAATATTGAACAACTTTGGCTGTGAAAGAACATTTACCTAGCCTGAATGAAATATGCACCAGTTATCCTCACCTTCTGCTCTGCCCTGGGGAGGCCACAGCTGGAGTACTGTGTCCCATCCTGGCTCCTCGGTTCAAGAAGGACAGGGAACTGCTGGAGAGGGTGCAGCAAAGGGCTACCAAGATGATGAGGGGACTGGAACACCTCTCTTATGGAGAAAGGCTGAGGGACTTGGGTTTCCCAGTCTGGAAAAAAGAAGACAGAGGAGGGATCATATCAATGCTTATAAATACTTAAAGGGCGGGTGTCAGGACGATGGGGCCAGGCTCTTTTCAGTGGTGCCCAATGAGAGGTAATGAGCACAAACTTGAACATAGGAAGTTCCACCTAAACATGAGAAGGAACGTCTTTCCTTTGAGGGTGTCAGAGCACTGGCACAGGCTACCCAGAGAGGTGGTGGAGTCTCCATCACTGGAGACATTCAAAACCCACCTGGACATGTTCCTGTGCAACCTGCTCTGGGTGACCCTGCTCAGGCAGGGGGGGTTGGACTCGATGACCTCCAGAGGCCCCTTCCAACCCCTGTCATTCTGTGATTCTGTGATTCGGTGGAACTACTCACTACAAGCCTAACTCTACTAACAGTGACAAAGCTGTTAGGCAACAATAAATTGAAGCCCAGCCCTTCAAACCCAGGGATGCCCTCATGGGACACCAGCCCAGGTAAAGAGAACAGCTTTTTGTTTTGCTGCTTGGCTAAATGTCTGCCTCTTTTCATGTCTTCCAGCACTTGTAAGTCAGGGAAGAGTGGTAAATCACAGAATCATGTGATTTAAAAAAAAAAGCAATGGAAACGACTATATGATGGTGAGGATGCTAGCTTTCCTCTCCTGAGGTAATATGGCTGTGTGGCATCTTTTGTATGAGGTAGGATGGAAGTATATGGGGCATTAATGGAGATTACTGTAAAAAATGATTGAGGTTTAACCCCAGCCAGCAACTAGGACCACGCAGCTGCTCACTCATTCCCTTCTACCTCACAGTGGGGTAGAGGGAAGAAGGAGAAAAGGAGAGGGAAAAAACTCATGGGTTGAGATAAAGACAGTTTAATAGAACAGTAATGGAAGAGGAAAATAATAATAATAATTAAAAATAATAATAATAATAATAATAGTAATAGAATATACAAAATAAAGTGATATAACACAAATCGCTCTCACCACCCAATGATCAACTGCCCAGCCCATCCTGACCAGCGATCGCAGGTTCCTGCCACCTGGCTGACCCCCATTTATATACTGAGCATGACGTCTGTGGTATGGAATATTCCTGTGGCCAGCTTGTCCTGTGTATGCTCCCTCTCAGCTTCTATGGGAAGCTGAAGAAGTCCTTGACTAATGTACACATCACTTAGCAACAACTAAAACAATATGCGTTATCAGCATTATTCTCGTACTAAATCCAAAACACAGCAGCTACTAGGAAGAAAATTGACTGTATCCCAGCTGAAACCAACAACAATTACAACAATGTAATTTTGAAACTATGCTTGGGTTCATTGACTTCTGCAGACTGACAGGCTGGATAATTCCTTGTCCTGGGCACTCTGCTCTTTCTGGGTAAGAACTGCAATTTGCAAACATGGTCTTCCTCATATGGAAACAGGCAATTACCATGATATTCCCCAGCTGTGCTTGTCATCGCTGCTGAACCAATTCCTAAAGGAGAATCTACTCTCCAGAACAATGATAGTTAAAGGCTGGAGTTACTGGAAACTCGTCCGTCATCTCTGTTCTGTCAAATATAATGTTAGGATTTTGTCTTGTAAAGCGTTCATGCTCAATAAAGCATTTATGCAGCTCCACTTTCTACAAGTGGGGATGGACACAGCAACAATAATGCTGAGGCCTCAAGTTGATTGAGGATATCCATATAAATCCACACAGTCCTCTTGAGTACACATGCTAGGAGTCTACCCAAAACTGATATTTAACACATGATCTGAATCCATTGCTCTATCTTAATTTATTTGTTTGGTACTTCGGCAGTTCCCTTGGAAAACTGCATGTTTAATGTCCCCTGCTTGATTCTACTTATACAGGAGAGAAAAATCTGACACAAGCACCAGCTTCAGTTCATCAGCTCACACTAAGAAGACATGAGTTTTCTGCCCTGGAGATTGTTTCTGCCACAGCTGCTCCATCTGTTCTCATTTCTCACTCTAAAACCAGCTGTGGAGGAACTGTCATACGCAGCATTTCACTGGCACTGCCTTCCAGCAACTGAAAGGTTTTGGGGACAGAGACAAGCTTCTGCTGGAAACCTTTCTAAACTGAAATCTTTGTAAAGTGAGGGCTGAGAGCTACTGCCTCGGAGAAAATCCCCTGATAGTGTCTTGATTTATGGAAAAAATCATAGAATCATAGAATTGTTAGGGTTGGAAGGGACCTTGAAGATCATCTAGTTCCAACTCCCCTGCCATGGCCAGGGGCATCTCCCACTAGATCAGGTTGCTCAAAGCCCCATCCAGCCTGGCCTTAAAAAGTTCCAGGGATGGGGCTTCCACCACCTCTCTGGGCAACCTGTTCCAGTGTCTCACCACCCTCATGGTGAAGAACTTCTTCCTAACATCCAGTCTGAATCGTCCCATCTCTAGTTTTAATCCATTCCCTCTAGTCCTACCATTACCTGACATCCTAAAAAGTCCCTCACCAGCTTTCTTGTAGGCCCCCTTAAGATACTGGTAGGCCACTATAAGGTCTCCTTGGAGCCTTCTTTTCTCCAGACTGAACAACCCCACCTCTTTCAGTCTGTCCTCACAGGAGAGGTGCTCCAGCCCTCTGATCATCCTTGTGGCCCTTCTCTGGACACTTTCCAGCATGTCCATATCTTTCTTGTAGTAGCAGCTCCAGAATTGGACACAGTACTCCAGGATTTAGGAGATAATTAATCTGCTGCCTGGGCTGAGTGATAAAGGGAGCCTCAAGGGGGAAGCTGCAGCAGGCAATAATAGCGACAATAAACCTTTTATAAAGAATCTAGGCCTCTTTTTGGTTAGCTTTTGAGACACAGATGCACAAAACTGTTATTTTGAAGGTCGATACTGCAGCCTGACATAGTGAGGCACAGGGAGCTAAGGACCTCACATAGCTGTATATAGTACTTTTTTCTGCTACAAAACACCTCTGAGATACTTGTTGGCTTCATCTACTCACCCCATCCACCAAACAGTAGAGCCTCTTCGGTTGATATGTGAAGCAGCTTGTTTGAACAAATAGGCATAGCAAGAAACTCCTTTCCTCCTTGTGCTGTACTTCGGAGGGTTGGAGGATGGTAAATGGTTGGTTTCTGTAGTGGAAGAGAGTTATTTAAACAAAAGAAAAACACTGTAATGAGATCAAAGGAGAATACAAATGCTGAGGTGGTCAATGTCACAAAAAAAAAAAAAAGAACTAATAAATGGATTCATAAGAAGACAAATAAGATTATAAGAAAATGGAGATAGATAAAAATAGAGAGCCTGAGGACACTGCACAGGACACTTTTTTTTTTTATTATGAAGACAAGGATTCCTCATAGATTTCCAGCCCCAAACTCCCAGTTTTCAGCTGGTTCTTGCTCAATTTTGAATGGATTTCTGCGCTGTAAATGTCTACCATAGAAAGGACTCAACACAGTGACTCAGGATTCACACCTATTTTTCATGCTCTGGATCCTGAGTTTAAAAAACTCTCAGAGCTACCCCTGCAAGGTTCTTCTCAATTGACACGATGGAGCTTTACCCCCCAGCCATCACTTCCAGAGCCTCAGCGTCTCCCTTTGTACATGATGATCCCAAAACCAGAAGCTGAGCACTCAGATCACAGGGTGCCAGGTGCTTTAGAAACATGATAGAAAGAGATATATGTATCAATAAGAAGGCAAATAAGAAGATAAATTTCAGCAGGTAAATAATGACAGGGATATAGCTCTGCCTAAGTGCATAGATTGAGATGGATTGAATTGTTTATCCTGTTAACCATTGCCTCCACAGTAATGGATATTCAGGTGTCTGAAAAGGCTATTTTATTAAATATCATCTGTCTGTATTTACCGTATGGTTTTCTGTATTTGTCTTTTCACAACAGTGAAAGAGTTATTTCATAAATCTAGCAGAAGTTCTGCCTTCTGTTTCCATCACGCATCTGCAGCAATAAGCCCCGGTAATTAACCAATTCCACTATTGGCACCATGTTGAAGTCAAAGTGCTACCAAAAGTTGTAGAACAAACTAAAAAGCTTTCATCAGTATTACTTTGATTAGCCTTTAATTAGATGGCTCCTGGGACTGGTCAGAATGCAATCTTTCTCAGTATTATGCAAGGTCAGACACTGGACCTTGGCATCATCTCAATTAGAGAAATGACCTAATTTCTTAATGGATTTGAGTTCTCCAAAACTGTCAGGGTTTGGATATTGGCATCTGCTTTGAAGCTTATTTGCAGTTACAACTAGCTGTACGTGACTCTACGGCTGGGTTTTATTTGAATTTTTTCTCAGAGGAGCTGGGGAAAAAAAAAACCGATGAGAGTTTCTCTCAGTCCATTTGATTTCATGTGCAGAATACAGGAATTCCCATTTTCACAGGATTTTGTTCTTTGCATTTCCTGTTCCAGATGAGATCTGAGAGCTGGCAATCGGTGTCCCAGCTGAATCCCCAGCTCTTAGTCCTATGCTCTCTCCATTGACTGGCTCCCACATATGCACGTTCACACAGGAAAATAATCAGGAACAGACTTTGATAGACAATAGGACAGATGATATTGGTCAGGTGGTGGACTTGGCCAGGCAGGAGTATTAAACCACTTCCGTGCAACCAACCCTTTAGCATCATCTCCTCGCCATTCTCCCATGCTTTCTCTTCCCCATCCATTCTGTCCCTTCCTCTCTTTTCTTGTGCCCTCCCAGATAAAACACTCACTCTTAATTATTTTTTCTCCATTTGTCTCAGTTTTGCTGCAGCCATACCCAGGTTTGGTATTTCTGATACTATCACCCATGTAATCCCAGCCTTATTTAGTATTACTCACACGGTTATCTAGGCACTCTTGGCCTTGTAAGACCCCAAATGTCCCCAGTATTCCCCTCCAATTAGTAGCAAAGTTTGATTGCCTTTCACATAACTCCACCTGTGAAACCTGGCCATTCCTCTTGGTGCTACCTGTAACTTTTATTGGCTTCTCATTCTGTTGTATGCTATGTTTTCCAATTTCTCATGTCATGTCCCAATCTTTGCATAATCTGTTCAGTCTGCTTACACACCTTAACATCTACCATCCTTACAGCTATATTCAACCGCAAAATAAATTAAAAAAAAATAAATTAAAAATAAATTTAAAAAAAAGAAGGAATAAATAAAGGAAAAAGTAAGTAAACCCTGGATAATAAAACTGTATGACATCCTGCCAAGGTGATAGCATAAGGGAGAAGAGGTATTGCTTTACACAAGATTATCTTCTGGGGATGTTTCTTTCTGCTGCACCACTCTCCATGGGACGTAGAGACTGTAGCCCTGGACTGGACAATGGTTTTTAGATGTAGGCATTTTAATGCTGGAAGGAGTACACTGGCAACATAATCTGACCTCATATATCATGCAATATACCACTTTTTACCAAGTTTCTCCTACAGAAACGCAACAGTGGGTGGGTGTTTGGCTACAGCACTCCCTCATAGGAAAGCTGGGCACTCTTCGAAGTAGAAGTGAGCTGTCTGGTAGGAAGTTTCTTGTGCTGCTGCTGCCACATTTGCCTTGCAGCCCCTCTCAGGAGATAAAGCACCACGACTTGCCCTCACGTTTCAGCAGGTCACTTAGTGCACTGGTCTAAATTCACTCTAACGAGGCTAAAAGAGGGAAGGCAGCGTGAGACAGGCAAGGGCATAGAAACCTCTGGGCCTCAGAGAGCTGCAGGCAGACAAATCTGAGCAACGCCAGACCTTCATATTCTTGGGAAAAAATTTACTCTAGCCAAACCATTTCCTTGCCACTCCTTTCCCCCCACCCCAGAAATAGGTTTGCGGCATGATACATTGAAATCGATGCCATGCTGCTACACATCACTCATTGCCCTGCTCCGACTCAGAAGACTGGCATTTCTGGGCCATAAATATTTCTAGTGAAGAGATAATGCTCTGGGTTTCTTCCCTTTGCAGCCAGTGAGGTCACTAAGAGCTACCCTATTTATAATCAATATTTCATCTGCCATCCCTTCTGTTCACCAACCTTGAAACTATTTCACATTAATTCATCGGGAAGGCGTGTCCTTTGCTCCTTTGGCATTTACTTACTGTTAGTGGGGTAAATGTGTGATAAGTATTTTTAAAGAATCCGTCTCCTTTCATACATTCCTGGATAATAATTTTATTACAGGGCTCCCTCTTTCATCTGTGTTATCTGTTTTCCATGGACAGAGGCCCTTCATCAAACCAGATAATTTTATTTGCTGAGAGACACTTTTGTGCAAACCCTGATGCCTAATTTATGAGATAAGCTGGACTGACAACAAAATGACCTTCTCCCTCTATCTGGTTATTAAATTGTTTGTGATCTAATAAAATGCTGGTAATACACTCCGTTTCAGCAGGGCTTTAATTTCCTACCTGACATTTAGATTAAAAAGAGTATGGATTCAGGGAACAAATTTGTCACGGTCTGAAACAGACTTGAGCTCAAAAGCTGAGCTCTGCTACCCCCCGAACACCTCAGAGGGAAGAGTGCTTTGCAGCCCATACATTTATTTGACTCTGAGAAGGCAACAGCTGCTGGCATAGAGTCAGCAAGGCAGGATTTCCCTCCTCCTTCATCAGAGTGTTGCCCACACTTGGTTATCTGCTGGATGTCTAATGTAAAGATGTGTGTAGACACATGCCATACAGAGATCCACCCTGGTCCTGGTTGTCATCTTGACCACAGCTATTCATGACACTGCAGAAAAGCAAGTCATATTTCTTTCTGTCCTCCCTACTAAAAACAAATATTGCTGAATAATTCTGGAGTGGGGCTTCATTCGCCAATCAGAAGCAGTGATGCTCTTTTGTCACTCTCTGGGCATTCTCAGAGAGAGCATCATCACTTCATCCAACCTCTTGGGTTCTCTCAATACAGTCACACAGGCAGACATTCCAGCCCGTTCTCAAAGACAGACTCAACTACCTTCCTTGCTAGCTGCTCTCCAGACAAACATGGGCTCGGGGAGGGAATTAGCCTACTGTTAGAGCAATACATGTTTTCATGCAATAAGAGGAAAATGAGACATGTCTTCACACCACAGTGCTTTTCTGTATAATACCAAGTCCTGCAATATTTCAGTAAATGCAAAAACCTGTTCACTGATCTTCCCAATGTTCTAAATAAGCATTCTCTGTAGAAGATCCAGATTTTCCTACAGAATGAATGTACAGAATGAACATAATCAATTTTCCAGGACGGTATTGTCATGAGATATTATTTGTAGCAGGCAGAGCTCTCCACCAGGGAACACTGTAGCCTGAATGTATAATGTAAACTGAATCAGAAGATGTAAGACATTCTAATAGTCTTAGCTTCTTAAGAAAGACTGAAAATACAGCCTTTTGGTAAATGAAGAGGAAAACTGAGTGGGAAAAACTGAGGGAAGAAGTCTCACAAACAAAAAAATACCATAATGTATCTCAATAACTGTGAAAACTTACCTCAGTGAAAGCTTAAATTTCTCTTACTTCTTCAGTCTTCATTCAATCACCTATTTTATGTCATGCAATTTGGTATGCAGTGCTTTCTGTCAGGAAAAAAAAAAAAGGAGAAAAAAGGAAAAAAAAATTAGGAGCATGTAACAAAGGTACCTTACAGGAGAAAAGGAAAATGAAAGGGCAGTTGAGTTCTACTTTAGAAAGTTTATAAAGTCCTAGTTACTGTGGGAACACGCAACGGCATAACTCAGCCGAGAGCTGTTTGAGTTTCACTTCTGATTATAAGATTCTTCCATTGGGAGATCAGGGAAGGAGAAGGAAAACCTTTCTAAGGTACACCTTTTATAAAGCTTTTATCAGGGATCTTCTCCCTTCTAAGACTCTGGATCCCTTTTTCAGGTCTGTTTTGAGTGATTGCTGTACCTCTGTATTCTAGTTTTGTTTTGCATCAGGCCTGCTTTCACTCCCTATTGCTGCCAGAATATCTAATTTGTCCAACCTTATTTATTTATCTGCTAGTTTCTCTTATAATATTTTGTCCCCTGCCCTAGTT
Source organism: Larus michahellis (assembly GCF_964199755.1). NCBI lineage: Eukaryota > Metazoa > Chordata > Aves > Charadriiformes > Laridae > Larus > Larus michahellis. Next base: position 165,978,896 of record NC_133897.1, on the reverse strand, counting down.
TGTGTGTGTGGATTTACTTCTTTCAAAAGCAAGAAAAAATTGAAAGTTCTGTATGTAGCAGAGAGCAGAAGGATTGTTTTTTATCTTGAAAGGAGAGGCAGCACCATTCACATCTAATTTCCAAGTGTAAGTCCAGAATTACAACAACAATGAAAATAGGGAGGAATGATATGTGATAGAGATATGGGTCCATTGATGATAAAAGGTAAAAAGGGTCTGAGAAAGGCCTTATGTCTGGTAGGCATGAGGGGCAGGAATCCTCTGAGTTACTCATTTCTTTCATGGCCGTGCAGATGCACCTTATATCTGTGACCCTATAACACAGAAGAACCTTGATGAAGCAAACACTGCATATTCTCTCTTTTTCTCTTCTTTTTCTCCAACCCAAAAGGAGACTTATTTTATAAACACCGCACATTAGCAGAGCTAGTATTAGACTTATGAGTTGCATCTACACTTGTAAATAAAATGGTCTTGGAGCCATTCTCTGGTCCCTTGACTGGGACCTGATTACAAAGTCAGTGGTAGAGTCCTGTTCAAAGTTCTAAGATGCATTTTTCTTATTCAAAACTCTTCCCTGGTGGGAGCAGATCTAGCCAGTACCAGCCTCTGGGTTCTTCTCAGAAATTCTTGGAGATTGCTCTAGTCAGCTGGAGTTCCTGGCACAGTTTGCGTTCACAACACGGTCCACGGTGACTTGGGGTCTGAGCGGTTGTTTCGCTCTGTCTGCTTTATCAATATACTCCAGTTGTGCTATTTGATTGTGGCATGACTCCTTATGGTGGACAGTAAGAATCAATGTTCTTGATTTCTGTGGAACTTCCAAAGCTGCTAAAAGAGTTATGGACAAAAAGCTCTCAGAAATTGCAGATTAAGCAACCTCACAGTGAAAAGGATGTATTCACTTACCTTCATTTGTTTCCAGGATGTTGGGGTTTTTTTGCATCCCTCACCTAACTTCCGAAATTTTAAAGAGAGGCAGCTGAGGTATATAAAGTGACCATGTAACTCACACAACAGTTTTACCCAGTTTGTGTTAATTTTCCAAAAGATATTGCTTTCAATTGTCTGTGAAACCTGAGGCATCGCCTGTAGGCAACCTATAAGAAGTTATGGGAGGAAACATGGAGATTTCCCTTGCACTTTGCACAGGTGGGAGCTGAGAATCAATCAAACAAGGACAATCATGTGAAATCGAGTGGATGAAATAGGAGATTCAAAATTGGAGCTCTAGGAGAACTACTGTTAATTCTTTCATTGACCCTTTGCTTTGAACATGACACCCAGGAAGCATGTGATGAAGCTTAGAGCAGAGCTTCCCCAGGTCAACCCTGTCTGAGCTGGTACAACAATGGGAACCCATGGATGGACCATACTAGATGCTTTGAGTACCACACCAAAGTAGTCTTCAGAGCTGTTTTAAGGGCCAAGCAAGCAGTTTTCTCCAGCTATCACTTTAGGGAGAGTTATCAAAGAGCAAGTAAAATGCCTGTATGTCTCTAGTCACCGTTTTCATTGGGAAAAAAGTCTGAAAGTTATAAAGAGAGCAGAGAGCAAGCAACATGGATGGGAAGAACATGTGGACAGTGAGATAATTTAACTCAGTTCTGTGTTTATCCATACAGCCACTTGGTTTGATGACCTTCACTTGGCCTGACATTGCATAGTTTGCATGTACACATATGTTTGGAGCAAGGTTAAGGTCAGCACTACACTTCATGGTGTGACCTTGTGTGTCCCCATCCCAAGAAAGGTGAAAAGAGTTGCTTTGTAGAAAAGTCAGGTGTTGAAACTTGTGTGAGGTCCTAGGACCCTTGCAATCTTCAAGATGTTTTCACCAGTTAGTTCCTCACATTGATTAGTGATCAGGTAGTCTCATCTCCCCTCTACCATGTAATTGTCCAGATAACACAACACCCATTGCACAACTCTTTGAAACATGACATTCATCATAGTATTATGAGCACAGCTCATTATTATAGCAGCTCCAGCAAAACCGACATAGCTTTTGACAACATCGGAGGACTTCCAAACAAATTTTCTTTTGCTAAAATATGGAAGTTCAGGCACATTTTAGACAATCATCTGACAACTGTCAGATGCAGAAGTAGAAGACCTGTCTCCTGACTTGTGCTCAAAAGCAAACTTTATGCCACCACTCACGGTATCAGTACAGAAACACATAATTTGCATGGTATGCGAGCATCCTGACTGGCAGAAATAGACAGATGAATGAAGGGGTAATACCTGCAATTAGAAAGACAATGGGGAAAAACACATGATGAAAGAAACGTTGATTAATTCCTTGAAGTCTGCTTTATGCCTTTAGTTTGGTCTTTTGGCAGAGCTTTTAATCTCAATGAAGGTGGAGGATAAATGGCACTGCAGGTGGAGAGCCCTGGAGCCATGCAGGTGCTGATGTGCTGTTTCTGCATCTTTTGTCCAGAAAAGGGGCTAAGACAAGCATTTCTGGTGAAGACAAAACTTAACACCTCCTGCTTTGTTACAACTTCTCTCTGCCTGCAGCTCTGCTACCTGTGTCAGGGAATGTGTGAAGCAAAGGAAGACAAGACTTCAAATAATTCATGCAAGATTGCTTGGGAAGCCTGCACTCGCACATAGCAAGGTGTCCCAATAAGGCCCACAGATCTTCAGAGCGCTAGAAAGGTTCAAGGACTTATCATGATGATGAAAGAAGCATTTTTACTGCTGCTTCACCTAAGTGTGAAGCAACATTTTGTTATGCCGTTTATTCAGGTCTTGTCAGCATTGGGTCAGTTGATCTGGGGGTCCTGGTAGACAGCAAATTATCCATGAGCCAACGATGTGCCCTTGTTGCCAAAAAGGCCAGTGGAATCCTGGGCTGCATAGGGAAGAGTGTGGCCAGTAGGTCGAGGGAGGTCATTCTCCCCCTCTACTCTGCACTGGTGAGGCCACAACTGGAATACTGCATCCAGTTTTGGGCTCCCCAGTTCAAGAGGGACAGGGAACTGCTGGAGCGGGTCCAGCGTAGGGCAACTAAGATGATTGAGGGACTGGAGCATCTCCCTTATGAGGAAAGGCTGAGAGAGCTGGGACTCTTTAGCCTGGAGAAGAGAAGGCTGAGGGGAGACCTTATTATGGCATACAAGTATCTAAAGGGTGGGTTGAAGGAGGATGGTGCCAGACTCTCTTCAATGGTTCCCAGTGACAGGACAAGGGGCAATGGGCACAAGTTGGAACATAGGAAGTTCCGTTCAAATACACGGAAAAATTTCTTTACTTTGAGGGTGACAGAGCACTGTCAGTGGAGTGGAGTCCCCTTCTCTGGAGATTTTCAAGACTCGCCTGGATGCAGTCCTGAGGGATGTGCTCTAGGCAATCCTGCTTTAGCAGGGGAGTTGGACTAGATGACCTCTAGAGGTCCCTTCCAACTCTGAAGATTCTGTGAGGGAGTGAGCACAAGAACGATGGAAATATGAAAAATGTGTGTAAGGCTCATATAGTGCCGACATACTGTCTCACCTGCTTTGATAATGTAATAAAAATCAGAGATCAAGGAAACTTAATAGATAGTACAGTAGATGTCTGTAACTTTATTGCCTGTAGGATATTGTATCCATCCTTGCTTAAAGGTAGCAAGCAATAGGCAGGTTTCTCCTCTTTTCCACGGTCAATTATTCTATGTGAGAATAATGAGCGTCCTCACTGTTAGGGCATTTACTGTACGATTCATCTCACTTAAGTTCGGATGCTTGTAACATAAAATCTACTGCTGAGCTTGCCACCCTTGACTTCTTCTATAGTAAATGGACAGAAATAGGTGTTTTAAGGGCTTCATTCATTTGCCCTATGACCTATGTTAGACCTCAGGAAGACATGATTCTCATGCTTAGCTCTAGGCATTATATTAATTATCGCTCCACTGACTGTCAGGCGAGCTTAGGTTAATGGGGATGTCAACGTGTAATGATTTGAAGAATATTCTTTTCTAACTAAAGATGTCCTTTATTCCTCTCATTATATCATTATGACCTCAAATCCATATCATACACCAAAGAACATGGAATTTTGAGGAACAGATGGAAAGGAGGGGTCACCTTCTTCCTTCGGGGAAGAGTGGCATCCTAGGAGCACCTGGCTGTATTCCACCTTACAAATCTCCAGTTATTGAAAATTAAAGTTCAAAAGCAATGTCCCCAGTCTCTCCCACTCCCTTCCTTAGGCACCTTGTTATTTATGTAAGTTTTGGTCTTTTAAAATATTTAAATGTGTTGAGTTTAGCATGTTACAGTGTTTTGGGGAGGGTGATTTATGACTTGTGGCATTTGGGGGTGCATACAGTGAATTTTCTGGGATCCAACATCCCTGGCATGTTTTCCTTTGAGCGAAGGAGATTGAACTCAGTAAGCAGCATGGTCCTTTCCACTACTAAGGTCTGAATAAATTCCAAGTACCATTCCAGCTCCTAAATGTGTAGATTTTATCCCAGGCAGCTCCCAACTAAGATTCTCCACACCAATTATCCCACTTGTTCTACCAGTGGTGACAGCATTTTATTGCTCACCTCTTATTCTCAGCTGTTAAACTGGAAAACACCTCTCCACCCTTCTTCAAGCCAAGATATACTGCCCTACCAAAGCAAGCGCAGATACCTTTGAAATCACCCTATTCAGTGGCCTTTTTGAAATCAATGAGGAAACCAGCACTTATTTCCATAGGAAATTTATTCTGATGTCAGAGTGCACAGGGAATTTATTCTTTTGTCAGTTTTATTCCTTTCAGCCATTAAAGTGTAAGTGGTTTTCACAGGGTTATGGCATGTTTGGCAGTTTGGTGTACTATAAAATATCATTTCTTTACACTCTAACTCCTTAAACAATTCAAATTTATTTGTGTGTGTGCTTGTGTGTGTGTGTGCATTTTTCCAGTTGCGGTTACACATACACAAAGCCTTTTCTTTCCTGACTTAATCAGCTCATCCCCAAGCATTGATTTCCTCTGTGTTGTCTTTTATGATTTAGCTTGTAGAGTTTGGGATTTTTTTTAATTTAAAATTAATGTAATGCTGTTTAAAAGACATCAGATTGATGGCCCTGAAGGGAGAATGCTGCTGTTTATCCACAGCAAAGGTACGCTGCCAGAAGCTGCATCCCATTGTAAACTGGAAGGAACAACTGCAGAGCAGGTGGAGATGCTCAGTTTTAAGATCTGTTACCGTTCAGCCATTCAGCCTACTAAAGCTACTGACAAGATGATTCATTCCTAAGACTCTTAAGTATTGCTAATTAATGATAATCATTATGATTTAGCTTCCAGTGACTGAGGAACTAGAGTTTCGTTTTCCTCAGCCTCATTTCTTTCCCACTCTTTTATGCTTTGGAATATATTTCATGTGCTTTGCAGCCATGGAAAGGAAAATTTGGCCTCCTCTTCCCCATCCCTTGGAGCACAGCAGTTCATTACAGTTGTTCAGTGGTCGTGGATGTCCTACACTTGCCATCAGTGAGAGTGCTTTGCCCCTGGCAGGATGAGACCCTCACATGAGGCAAAATGAATTACGTTAGAAAATACCAGTATTTCATGGACAAATGGTCTAGCTAGGCATCATACTTTCTCCAATAAAAGACAGGAATAGCTGTTTTGATAAAGCATATAATAAACAGGCAAATAACAGAGTAATTCTTTCTCCCACCTTCTGGCAGGTGACTCCTGTATGCCCAAGTCACGTGGAGATTTCGATGTTTAGCAGCCAGTCACAGATGTATCTGTTCTGAGTCTGTTCATTCCCTTACAAGGGTTGGGTTTTTTTTACTTTACTGTATTCTGTGGGAAAGAGATGCATGTGTCACTTGAGTGCTGCCTGAGAAATTACTTCTCTTTGCTTGGTCTGAGGGTTTCACTGGTCAATCCTTAATAAGCACTGGCTGGATGGGTGGTCCCAAAGAGTGGTGGTCAATGGAGTTAAATCCAGCTGGCGGCCGGTCACAAGTGGTATCCCTCAGGGCTCGGTGTTGGGACCATTTCTGTTTAACATCTTTATTGACGACCTTGATAAGGACATAGAGTGTATCATCAGTACGTTTGCAGATGACACCAAGTTAAGCAGGAGTGTTGATCTACATGAGGATAGGGAGGCTCGACAGAGAGACTTGGATAGATTGGACCGATGGGCCAACGCTAATGGAATGAGCTTCAACAAGGCCAAGTGCCAGGTCCCGCACTTGGGCTACAACAACCCCATGCATCGCTACAGGCTTGGGGAAGTGTGGCTGGAGAGCTGCCTGGCAGAAAAGGACCTGGGGGTTCTACTTGACAAGTGGCTGAACATGAGCCAGCAGTGTGCCCAGGTGGCCGAGAAAGCCAATGGCATCCTGGCTTGTATTAGAAATAGTGTGACCAGCAGAAGGAGGGAGGTGATCGTCCCCCAGTACTCAGCACTGGTGAGGCCACACCTTGAGTCTTGTGTCCAGTTCTGGGCACCTCAATACGAGAGAGATATCGAGGTGGTGGAGTGAGTGCAGAGGAGGGCAACGAAGCTGGTGAAGGGCCTGGAGAATAAATCTGATGAGGAGCGACTGAAGGAGCTGGGACTGTTTAGTTTGAGGAAGAGGAGGCTGAGGGGAGACCTCATCACTCTCTACAACTACTTGAAAGGACATTGTGGAGAGGTTGGTGCTGGTCTCTTCTCACAGGTAATTAGCGACAGAACAAGAGGGAATGGGTTCAAGCTGCAGCGGGGTAGGTTTAGGCTGGACATTAGGAAAAAATTCTTCACAGAAAGAGTGGTCAGACACTGGAATAGGCTGCCCAGGGAGGTGGTGGAGTCACCATCCCTGACTGTGTTTAAGAGTGGTTTAGATGTGGTGTTAGGGGATATGGTGTAAGGGAGAACTTTGTAGAGTGGAGTTGATGGTTGGACTCGATGATCCCAAGGGTCTTTTCCAACCTAAACGATTCTATGATTCTATGATTCTTGCAATGAGCAAGACAGTGAAAAAAATATTTTCTGATTATACTCTTTCCATCATCCATCAGTTTATAAGCCCCTGTCACATCCCCTGTTAATCATGTACTTTCCAGTCATGTCTTTTCAAGTAGGAAAAAACAAGAGTCTAAACTCATTCCTACTTTTCCATGGAAAAATTGTAACCTGACGAGCTTCAACTGGGACAGATTTTCTGTGACAGAACCATCTCCAGACATCCTGAGTAGCTCTGGTGTTGTTTGGCAGCGTGCACACTATATGCAATGACAGTTGTGATGGTGCTACCTGGCATCCTGAAAAAGGAGGAATAAAAACACGGGACACGGATCCTTCCCTAGCATCACCCAGTAAAGCCTCTACATAAGTCCCCATCAGCCACACATAGAGCTGATGAGATGTAAACGAGATTCATTAAGCCTTACAAAGTGAGAGATGTGATTATGTTTTTCATGCTACCAGTGGTGCTAGAGTAAAACACTCCGAAATGGGCATTGTTGCATCAGAAGTCTGTATGCTCAAAGTGCTCCCATTGCTGCCAGGAGACACCAAATTCACATTTCTATATGTTATGATATTTCAGACACTGCGTTGTTATTTTTTTTCCTAAATGCGGGAAAGCACATTCAATTTGCAATTTTATTTTTTACTAAGGCGAGCTTTTTTATAGTTAAAATCATCTTCTCTTAGATGTTGAATCAAAACTTAAAATCTGGCTCTGCTTTTCTGTTATAAAGCTTGCTAACTAGGATCTTAATGTTGCCGTTTCTAAATTCAAAGGTAAGCACTCACGGATTTAACAGGATGGATGTACTTAGAGTGCAGCTGATCAGAGTGAATAGCATGTTTATTGCTAATGATCAATCTGGTACAGGATAACAGCCTATTAGCTACGTGAGCAAAGTCGCTCTCTTCATTGTATGGCAGTGATTCAGTAGAGGAGCATCCGTGTTCAAATCCTAATGAAGATGCAAATCTGAGATCGGACATGCCTGAAAGTGATTGCTGCTGCCTGGAAAATTGGAGATCAGCTGGGATATTTCTTGAAAACAGTCTCACAAATTTAAAACAGTAGGAAACTAGTCTTCTTCCGTGTGAAATGAATGACTTCATGTGACTTTTTCCTCCTGGCTGAAATGTCAATCCGAGGCTCTGAGATGAGAAAACACATACTCAAGGTCTATAAAGAGGTGTGGGGGGGAAGTCATACACAAGATATCCTAGTATATTAAAAACCTAGAAGGAAATATTTGCAATATCCTGTAGAGAATATCAGAATGTAAGATCAGTGTGTGTAACCCAAGCTGCAAAGCCACATGCAGTAGGCTGGCATAGTATCATCTTGCAGATAATACTCCTTTATATCCCAGGGCTAGAGAACAAATGAAAGGCATGCAGAGATGGAGACCATGCTTTTAAATGTTTGACACTTTGAACTCTTAATTCATGTTATTATGACTTCAAAACCACCTGCTACCCAAAAGAGAACATGGAACAATACCATGCACAGAGGGTTTGTTTATTTCCTTGCTTTTTAACCACGACAATTTTTGATTCGGGTTTGAAAAGAACTTAAAAGAGGGACCAAATTCTTTCTGTATGAAGCAATCCCAGAGAGGACCTTGTGTTTCTATATCCCTATATCTCTCTCGTACAGAGAATGACCTGATCCCTCCAATTTAGTGTAATGATGCACACCTTCTTAGTGATTTATTTGCAAGCCACAGTATGGATTGCAATATGGAAGTGCTTATGGATAGATAAGAGAATGAGATTGAAAGGGACTTTCTCCTTGAAGCTCTAACTTGGCCAGCAACCATACCACGTACTCAAAAGGAGTTGCTTTGTTCATAAATTGTAAAAGAGGCTGTGACTGAGCGTGTAATACCCACATTGGCCAGGAAAGGATCAGAGAGCTGCCAAGGGCTTGGTTTTGCCTGTGTCCACTGTACCTCCATAAGCACATCTCCTTACCACAGTGAAGACCTGCTTCACCCATCAACCAGGCTGTAAATTCTCACTCTGTCCTCTGTCTGGCTCATGCCTTAGTGTAGTCCCATATTCCCTTTCCTGCAGTCTGGATCAGGCGGATGTGAATGGCTTCAACACCTTAAAGCCTAGTCTAGTAGTAAATATCTTGCATCTTGTTCCTTTTTTGGTAGCCTGTGTGCTCCTAAGGCCTTTCAGCAGCTCTGAGGGTAGAAAGCAAAGGGCTGCAGGGTTCAGCTCACCAAAATTTGATCTTGAGACAGCTCTTTTTTGTCCCAGAATAGAGAAATGAAAGGCTATTGTGTATAAAAGCCTTGGTGAATGAAATTAAGGCTGGAGAGGTCTGTTGCTTTCGTTGCTACCAGCTCAGATGTTGTTCAGACATTGAGTTAATGTGCTGGCTGTTGGAAGATTTACTGAGGGTGGCTCTCAGACTTCAGAGAGTGACAGTTAAGTAAAATCCCCAGGGCTTTAGTGTCAAACAGTGACCAGTGCAGTGGCCTATCATGAACACTGGAAGAAAAAGGTCCCATGGTCCTGAAAACATGTGATCTTTTCACCAAGATTTGCAAAGGAAGACTGTATCTGCCATCATTTGCCTAGATAATAGCAGGATCTGTAAAATCTTTCTCCTAGCCCAACCCAGGCTGCTTTCTGAAATGTGATGTTTCCCAACATCCTGGTACAGCCTTCATCCCAAGAATCCGAAATTCCTCTTATTCATTAGCCTGTGAATGGGCAAATGGCCCACTTGGTGAAACACTGTGCAGATGTGGTGAAAATTTAACCAACAGATCATCACGGTAATGATTTCCACTCATCATGGAAACAAAGGCACAATTAAGGGATGGGAAACATCCGAATTATTTGCTGATGATGAAAGGAAGAAAATTGGATTTGTGTTGTCCAACTTTGAATACGGGAAAATGATGTCGCCCTCCTTTCCCTGGGCCACAAAACTTGGTTATTGTCATTAGTCTTTTCATTCCTTCTATTGTTCTCTCAAGAAGCTGCAAATTGTCTGTTTTCATCAGTTACTGCAATTAACCACAGCAGAGCTGCTACACTCATGGTAACAAAGGACTGGAACTGTACAAAGTCATTCAGCTTTCTTGAGAGGTTGCAGAATGGCACTGAAGTTTAGGAAAATTTCCTCTGGAGTTACCAACTGGTGGGACAATGTAGTGGGGGCCTCCTTCGCAGAAAGCCAAATAAAAGGCACAAAAAAAAAGGAAAACTTTCCTCTGGGACTTCCTGCTTAAAGTATTCTTCCAATTGTGATTTGAAAGAAGAAAATGTAGAGCTCCAGATCAGTAAACGGATAAAGAAGTGTTGTGCCTGGGTCCAAATTTTGTGTGTAATCCATTAGGATCTATTGAAGATAGGAGAATGTAAATCCACAAATAATGTCCCAGCTCCTTTTCCCAGGAGTATAACATTGGCAGCTGCTTCTAGCCTTCCGCGAAGAAAACTGATTCCAAAAATACAATGATGCTGGTGTTTTGGGGGCTGTTTTGGAAAGAGGATTTCCATAGTGCTTTCTGAACACCAGCACCAAAATACAGACGCAGTGGCTAAAGAAAGAAAAAGTCTAATCTCAAATCTATACTCAACCGGGTAGGAGGATGAAAATACATCTGAGGGAAGTAGTCATAATGGTTGGTTTAGCCTTGACTACTTCTGTAGTCGATGAAGAGACACAGTTTCTTACAAGGCTGGTTTCAAGCAGCAGGCAAGCTTCTGTCTTCTGACGGTCTGAAAAATGTGTTTTTCTCCATGAATTATAAAGTATTAAGATGTGTATCCTAACACCCTATTCAAATCAGGATCAGCTGTGAGGTCAGACCCAATTGCTCACAGCTGTATCCAATCCAGTCTTGAAACCCACAGCCCAGCTTCTCCATTCAATTTGTTTATGGCACTTTGATCCTAAATCACTTCCAAGCTATTAAAAATCATGTCCAATGGGAATTGCTTGTGGATTGGAAGCCTCAGGGATGTTAGAAAACATGCGTCAGGGGATGTATTCATCACTCATCTGAAATCAATAAACGAACTAGGACTAGGACTCCTGCAGAGGGCAGAAGGCAGTATTTCTTCCTAATGCTACTCGGTTGCTCAGTACACTATGAGTAAAGTTCCCTTTCCCCTAAACTTCAAGTTCTTGACCAGAGTTTGATATGGCAAATAGCAAGTGCCAAGGTACTGGTGATTTTTCACTTCCAGTATAGTAAATCCTTCCCATTGCATGTGAGATTCATTAATATAACCCCATATGTTCTGCATATCAGAGAGTTTCCAGCATCTGGAAGACATCTTCATTGGAAGAGACACGTCCCTGTCCTTAAACTCTGGTTCCGGTGCCAGCTTTCTACATGGCTCCTACAAATCAGAGAGGAACAAACTCTTTTATCACAGTAACACTGTGCTGGGAATCTTATTAGCGTAGGTTCCCAGCTGCAGTTATTGCCACAACAGGGCAACTGCAATTCAGCACCCAAAAATTAGAAGAAATATTTGGCTTCAATTTTGTGCATCGGACATCTCTCTCTCAAATTAGCATGATGCCAAAAACAGTAACATTTTGAAAATTAGCTCCTAAGAATTTGCAGAACTCTCAGAAGACATGGTATTGAGCATAAGAGAAGGGCCCAAGCTGGTATTTTTAGTTTTATCTTTAGAACAGGGTTGAGTGAGGTTCAAGGATAAACTTGCTGCAAGCCCCTGAACAGGAAAACACAAACAACATATTGGCTGTCTTCTTTCTAAATTATTACTATGTTCTGTGCACAAAATAAAGTATGAAACTGGGAGTTAATGTGATCACATAATTAAAGACTACTTCAAAATGCGATCCCAGTCATATGCTTTTATTTGTTTGGTGTATGTGAGATTTTTATTATCTATCCATGCCCTAGTAAATGCCTAAAGGCAAAAGTCTGAGGTTTAAGAGACCTGAAAAGTATCCTGGAAGATTTTTGCCAGCATTGGAGTGAAGACCTTATGCATACTGGCCTGGAAAAAAAGGAAAAGTGAAGGTGAAATAGAGACAGAGATGGTGGGAAGACCATCAGGAAACGTGCGGCATCTGCTGCCGACACGAGTTAATGAAACAGCTAAGTTAAAAAAAGACCTAAGCTCCAACCTCCTTAGAGATAATGAGGAAAATCAAATCTTTGATGGGCTGCAGAAGGAACCAATGTAGGGGTCCTTCATAACCCCCATTAGAGGGGTTAGGAATTCAGACCAATGAGCCATGAAGATATTGTAGGCAGAGGGTCTAAAGAAAGCTGAGAGGACAAAGTATCAGAAAGTTAGGTCACAGAGAAGACTGCAGTTTAATGTGGTCATAAAACTGAATTTTCATACCATAAGGAACTCCAAGACCTTGCCATCTGTCCTGGCTAAGCATCAGAATGTGCAGGCAAAGGACTGACAATATGGACAAAATCATAAAGGCAGGAGAAGAGTGACTTGGAATATGAAAATGTATGAGGAGACAATGGCAGATAATTTTTCCTTTCATGTGGACAAGAAAGAAGTGAACCCTTTTCACATTGTCATAATACACTAATGTACATTGCTCTCATTACAACAGAGAAATATAGCACTACAATTATATCAAACATAATATAGAAATCATAAGTGATAGCTCATATTAATTCCTTCAGCTTAGCAAAATGAAAAGAAAGAGTGAAATCATCTGTTTGATCACTTTTATACCGAAATTTTAATTTCCCACAAAAAATTCAGAAAATATGCATTTTCTAAACAACAGATTTTTTTTTCCAATGAGATCTGTTTATAATGGTCAAGATGTTGGTAGCTGAAAAAAGGAGTGATATAGGCACACAAGAAAGACTGATTGTAAAAGCACAACAAAGGAAATAATCATGAGACTTTCCTACTCTTTGTTTTCCTAGAAAACTTATCTGAACCCAATTAATGGATCTGTTGGCTTGGATATTTATAATGTTGGTTTTTTTCAGTAGTAGAAGGGATTCTCAAGACCTTAGTGGGGGAAAAAATAAATTAAGGACTGGATATTGGAAGGGAAATGCTAAGGATGGGCTGAGCTGTGGGGCGGTGTAGTGTTGAGACAGACACAGAATAGAGAGGATGATCTGCTGAGTCATCAGTGTCAATTAATTAAAAAAAAAAAAAAAGGATCCTGCGACTGGGTGTGGGGAAAGACAAGCAGAAGGGGGAATCCTGTGAACCCCCTTGGAGACTGGGGAGAACCCCTGAAGGACAAATGATGAGCCCGTGAAAGGCAGACCAGAAAGTTATTGAGAGCCATGAGAAAACAGAATTACAAGACCTGAAAAGGGTAAGGTTATCAAGGGAGAGATGAAAGAATACAACCTGTGCAGCACATGAATCAAACTGTCTTTGCGCAAAATTTAGCCTTCATTCTTTGTACATTCCTCTTTTTTGTTGTTGTTGTTGTAAAGAAAATGATCTTCCAGGAAGTCATTACATTGATTCCCTGTCACATTAGCCCATGCTGAAAACTAAGGTCCTGACAAGGGAAACAGTAGAGATGAAAGATTTGATTTTCCTCTCTTTCAGTATTTGATGTAAGCTATTTCAGCTAAGGTGTCTTTGCTAACAATGAAATTTTGCTCTGGGTGTTATCATTATTAAATCTCCCTCTTGTATCTGGTTCGGTGTTCTCCACCAAGCTTGTTCACACAGTTGTTGGTATTGTCTAGAGCATGGATACATCAGCAAACCATCATGGCACAAGAAAAGGTGTGATACTTAAGCAACATCCATCAGGTAATCTGGAGTGAGGGAAGATGTTCAGTCTTGCCTGGTAGTAAGCAGGGCCATCGCAACAGGGAATCCAACGTGGGACTTATCCTACCTTATGATGGTGCATATCCACATCTGACATCTGAAGATCAAATCCCTCCAGCAGAGAAGCAATCATTGTAAATACAGACCTAGAAAAGACCCATTTCCTGGATTAAGAAGACGATGTCAGCTGTTATTTTTCTCTTTTGACGCATATCAGTAGCATAGTCTCTAAAAGGGTTTCCTTCGTGCGTCCATTCATTTTTGCTGGATGTCACTTCTCAAGTAACCCCTACGCACCTGGTCCCAAGTCCGTGTGTTTGAACAATGTCTGCCCTGTTTTCTATAGCTACGTCTCTCCCGTCTTCTCTCTGGTGGTTGCACATTACCTGAGGCTGTGCTGGTTGAACTCTCTAGCAGGAGTTTTCTGTCTGTTCTTTGATATCAAGGGAACAGGCAATTTAGCAGTACAGCTGTTTGAAAACGCTGCGCTGGGAGATTTTCAGCTTTAGCAGCTCATTGCAGGATTTGTTTGTTTTTGTTTTGTAATTACTTCTCATTTTGAAATGTGTGCTGCTCATTATAATACATGACACGTAAGGATATAATTTATCATGTTACAAAGTTGAAATTGAAAAAAAATGCCATGCATTTTCAAAACTTTCTTTTTCCCTTTCAGATTTTTATACTTTCATTGTAAACATTCATTCCAGTCTGGAATGATGATTTTCTTCAAAACAGATCAGCATTTATCATACAAAGGATGTTCTGAATTCCTCTCAGCTCTAATAAGTAGATTGAGAAATCAGTGACGGCTCTTTAGTTTAAGGGGAAGCGGGATGTTTTAATCAAGAGACGGTACTCCTTTTTCAAACATCATCCTGAGCTAAAGCGAGATGCTGTTCTAAGAGAAAGGACATTTTTCGAGTTACATTCACATTCTGTTGCCACTGAATATCCTGTAGTTGGGCGGATACCACTGATTTTCTGTAGAGAAGCTGCAATAGGTGAGAATTCGTGCATCCACCTGGTGTTTTGCCTTTGGAAGAGTGTAAACTATTCTTGACCGATTTTCATGCTTAGGTGTTTCCTCCTTCCAGGTCAATGTCCTGTGTCTATCTTAGTCTGGAGAAGAGAAGGCTCCATGGAGACCTTATAGCCCCTTCCAGTACCTGAAGGGGGCCTACAGGAAAGCTGGGGAGGGGCGGTTTGCAAGGGCACATAGCCATAGGACAAGGGGCAATGGTTTTAAACTAGAGTAGGGCAGGTTTAGATGAGACATTAGGAAGAAGTTCTTTACAATGAGGGTGGTGAGACACTGGCCCAGGTTGCCCAGAGAGGTGGTGGAGGCCCCATCCCTGGAGACATTCAAGGCTAGGCTGGATGAGGCTCTGAGCAACCTGATCTAGTGAAAGATGTTCTTTCTTACTGCAGGGGGGTTGGACTGGATGACCTTTAGAGGTCCCTTCCAACCAAACATGTTCTATGATTCTATGATTCTATTGCAGTGTCTATTCTTTATTCTATATTTATTTTTCATTACCACCCATTCCCTCTCTGTTTCTCAGTGGTTTTGCATGGGTGTAAGCATAGCAAATGTATAGAGTGCCTGGGGAGAGCACAGGCACTGAGAAATAAGCTCTGCCAGATCTTTCTGCAATGGCTTTTCTGGCTTTCTGCACCCACAGAGGAGTTTACCGCAAAGAACACAGGTTTGCAGCACAACCCTTCTCTCCAAAGTCTCTTTTCCAAGCTGCAGCGATGCATGAGCAGACAGCAAAGCAAAAATGCCTGATCTGACACAGAAGTAGCTGAGGTGTGGGCACAGGCATCCATCCTACTGACTGCCATTGAGGCGATACATCTGATTGCAGGCTGATGACTGACAGAGGTGACTTCTTCATCCACCGTGACAAGATTAGCCAGCGCTCCTTTGTCAGTTCTTTCCAACTGCAGGCAGGGAACATTTTGTCAGGCAGCTGCCCTGACTGCTCACACTCTGCCTGTCTCTCACACACACAAACACATGTGTGTGTGCACAACCAAATGCTCTGAAGGAATCACTGAGCAGAGGTACATGCAACAGCCCCTAAACTGTGTTTTTATTTTGAAATCACTACAGTAGGCACCAAGAAAATTGCACATTGATCAAAATTATTGCACAATTAAGACATAATAACGAGCATCCAATGCTGCAGCTAATGTAATTACAGTGTAATATCACTTAAAGCTATGCTGCTGGGTGATTAGGCAGGGCGCTGGAACATAAGGGTTCTTGTGCTCATTCAACATTCTCCAAAACTGCAGCTAAGTAAACCTGGGGAGTAACAAAAGAGAAAATTGGAAATAGAAATGTCACTAGCCATACCATCAATTGTCCATAGAAGTGTTTTTCCGAGGGGTAGGTAGAAAGAGCCAGGCATGTTATCAGCTCACATCCATCCCTGGCTGGACAGAAGTTGACAGGCACTGTCTGATGACATGTGGGTGATGAGTGTGTGTTGTTGATCAGCATAGCTCCTCATACAGCCGTGTCGCGTGACACCAAAAAACCCATTGTGTCAATAACCTCGGCCAGAGCAGTAATACTAATTTCCTCAAATATATTAGTGATGGTTACATGGCGCCGTAAGTCAGAGAGAATCAGGTGTTGACATGCTCCAGCCTGGCCTTAGGATGAATTTGTTTTATGTGTGAATACTCAACTGGTTCAAGGCAGATGCTCTGATTTGTAATTTGGGTCAAGCATGTCGTTCTCACAGGGGACAAGAACTATGACAAGAAAGAAAAAAAAAAGCATATTCTTTATGACAAAACAATATCTGAGCTTGGGTTATCATATATTCATTATCATCCACCCAAGGCAATCAAAATTTTATTATTTCAAAATCTGGCAGACTGAAATGATAATAACTATATTGTATATGGGAATAATATGGGAACAATATGGGAACAATACTGAATATGCGAATTCTGAGTGGCCTACTGACTTTCTGTGCCCTAGGTTGTTTTGAAACGTTATATTTGAAGAAGGAACGGAGGAAGGGGAAGAGTTTAGTTCCAGCCAATTGAAAGGTGCTGGGGAAAAAAGAGGAAACTGAAAATACCAGAATTCATCCTGTTGGTGGAGCACAGGAAACAATTTTATTATTTCCGCTGGCCATGATCCCTTGGCTGTGGATAAGGCTTGTAGGATAGTGACAATCAGCTTGTCTCACAAGCATAAATACTGCATCATGGAATATTTAGAGTTCAAGTAGCGGGCTCAGATTTGTGTGCATGGCATAAGGAAGGTGGATTGGTTCTGCTACTCATGTTTGTGCAAAAGTTAGGCACATATGTAGGAAAATGTGCGTGTTCTAAGCTGTCTGTATTTAATTTGTGAATGAAAAGCATGTCTTCATTACATATGTAGCATGACAAATTGAGAGGATCCAAACGAAAACTGCAGCTGTCTTGCACTTCCAGTGTTGTAAATGCTAAAAAAGTGTGTGACCTTCTTTCAAAACGTGGATCTAACTACCTTCAGCAACATCTTTTCATGGAGCAATAATGATCTAATGAGGGTGACTCAAGATCCAAGCACCACTTAAGATGTCGACTTTCCAGCTTCTGCTGGAAACTTTTCTAAACTGAAATCTTTGTAAAGTGAGGGCTGAGAGCTACTGCCTCGGAGAAAATCCCCTGATAGTGTCTTGATTTATGGAAAAAATCACAGAATCATAGAATGGTTTGGGTTGGAAGGGACCTTAAAGATCATCTAGTTCCAACTCCCCTGCCATGGGCAGGGACACCTCCCACTAGACCAGGTTGCTCAAAGCCCCATCCAGCAGTCCACCATGCCTAGACAATTAATAATCTAAAAAATCATTAGGGACATAATTAATGTGTCTAAACTTATGCTTTTAGTGTGATTTGAGATGCCCCAGGTTATGCTGCTCAGCCTCCAGCTGAGGCTCTAAGAATGGCATGGACCTCCAAAAAGTCTTTGGTCATATTTGTCAGGTGAAGGGGAATGGCTTGGGTACCTGAGGCCTCTGAAATGGCTCTAGACCATTACTTTTTGGCCACTGAAACCCACCCTTGCTGTCTGCCTCAGGTGATCTGAAATGTTCTCCAAACCCCATCACTGTGTTGGCTAAGGGAGATTCAGTTGTCTCAACAAAGATGACCTGGTGCTATGTGAGATGCCCTAAGGTTTCTCCTGTGGATGTCTGGGGCATAAAAAACTTCCCAGGTCCTGAGACTTCTGCCCTTGTAGTGGCAAGCTGGATAGCTAAGGAAATATATAGATGCAAGACAGTTTCCCAGATTTCTATAGTAGTTAATGGTGCTCTTGTGCATGATTCAATTGCATAAACATAGACTTTTAGTGCCATTTTTGATGTGTTAGAGTATCCCTCCTGGATACAGTTATTAGGGCAGAAGAGATTCTGTGTCACATATACCAGCTTCCCTGTAGAAGGGCTTAGGGTATCTCAGATAGCACCATATATCTATGCTGATTAATACAGACAATGCATTTAGGGGGAAAATCACCTGGCCAAATGCAGGAGTTTGTTTTAGGATGAGGTAAATTAACCTTAAACCCCACTAGCACCCTTAACTGTTTCCCCACTAACTAAAAGGCAACCCATGTTGACTTGCTCACCTATAGCAACCTAGCCTAAATTCTCTTAACACCCACATTTAATTAGATGAATCATAGCATAAGTAATAGGCCTTTTTGTAGACAAATTAGGGGTTTTTTTCTGTTTTGTTTTAGTAATTGCCTTGGTTTAGGCAAATACAGAGTTTTGTCTATAGCTGGAATCCTTACAGATGTCTCCTTGGCTCTGGGAGCCACAGAGCACACAAAAAGTAAATTACTTCCTTGGAAGAAGAATACAGATCTTTTTTTTGACAACTCTTTTCTCACCTCATTATTTCTCCATCACAATAACTAAAGCTGTCAGATTTCTGACGGAAAGCTGCAAGAGAAGCATGTTGCAAGCAGCTGGTCTTTCACAGGGCTGTTGATTCCCCCTCTCCCTACCCCACTCTCCAATGCAGAATCCTCAAACAAAGCAAAACAAAGCAGAAAAAACACTTTCTTCCACCTGTGCAGGGAAACTCAAACCTTATTCTGATCCAGCTACTCACAGACCCATAACAGGAGCTTTCACCCCACTGAAAGTCCCAACGCCACCCACAGAGAGGAACAATACCCCCTTCAGAGACAGAAACCCCTGCCCTGGGCTGTCCCAGGGCTGTCCCAGGAGAGTGTTGGTCCCATGGTCTCCGGGAAACCTTACAGACCAAGGGGAGACACTGCTCAGGGGTATGGGACACATTGTAGGATACAGAGGAAGAGCATTTTTGGATTGCACAAGGCTTGTTGTAGTCTGTTTAGGGGAGGAACCCTCTAAGGCCAGGAAAGGGAGGGATCAAGGTGGTTTGGGGAGGAACAAGTGTGGGAAAGTAGAGGTCCAAGGGGATAGAAAGGGCTGGTCAAGTGCAAACTGTTTGCTTGTCAGGTCCTATTCTCTGCCTGATCAGTACAGTCTGGTCTTTCCTCTCATTAATGTCCTGTTCTAACTGTTTTCCTGGGTGAAGGACTCTCTATTCTGTGTGCATGTGTGTGTACGGGTATCTGAATGTAGCAACTGGAGAGGGAGCCCACGTGTCCACCATGGCAGCGACTGAAGTGACCACAAGCGTACAAAGAAGTGTGTGAGCACTAGCAAATCATCCGCCATGGGGGCTTGGGACTGACTGGGAGACCCATTTATGTGTCTGTGTGTACGTGTGTGTGAGGGACACAACAAGAGAGACTGGGATCTATGGGCAGCTACTGGGTAGACTGTGTCTGAGTCCAGCTGTGAGAGGGATCCATGTTGTACACGTGTATATATATTTCCCACTAACAGACCTTCATCTTCATCAACCAGAGAGGAACAGGACAAGTGATTTGCCTGTTTTTTACCCACGTCTTTCCCAGCATCTTCCACCAGAGGATCCACAGTTACATGGTTCACATCGCCCTTATCCTGCACCCTTGCCGATCATGAAGGCAGATTAAGCAGGAAAGGGGGCAGCTGATCTTACTAACTCAAATCCCCAACCAAAATATCACATAGAACTTCTCTAGAGCACAAAATGTTCCCCAGCAGCAATGGCTTTCACCTGTTTTCTACAAAAGCTCTTTTTGCCTCGTTCCCTATGAATCTCGTCTCTTCCCTCTAAAAGGTTTAGAGAGTTGGATTCATTGCATTAACTGTTTGGCATTTATATCAAGAAGCAATTATTGCTAGTGAACCAACAGCTTTTAGACCACACTTTTCCCTTTGAAAATGGAAAAAAAAATCAAGATTTGATGTTAATATGGGAAAACCATATAGCTATACTGCTGCTCCTGCCCTATGAATTGGGTCACTTTTCACACCTCTCACTCGTAAGATAAATGACCTTTTCTTGCTAAGCCTTTCCAGCCCCTCCCCTTTCTCCGCAACCAAATAATAAACTCACTCCTGAAATATCTCCATAGGTATTGTAACTTTTTACAAAAATAATCACCGAGGTTGCTGACAGTAATTTATATATGTTTAGGCTATCAATAAATCTTGGAGTTAAAGGAAGCCCACAGCAAGGAGAACCCCCGTGCCCAGGCAAGCAAATCGTTTAGGGAAAAAAACAGTTTGCATTATCAACGTATTAAGCTATCAGGACATCGCTCCTCGTTGGTCTTGGTATTCCTCTGATGTCATTATCAAGGTAGACATGACAAATAATATTTTATGTCTATGAATGATAATCAGCACAGTGCACAGCAGCTATCCTTATTGATTTGATTAAGGGCTTTGATCTGGGAAATTACCAATTAATGCTATCTAAATTAGTCTCTGTGGGTTTGGACAGAGCAGCAGGAAAATAATTCTCTGGGAAAGCTAGTGATTGGACACAAAACGGATTTGTTTAATCACGCTAAATCTGAAGAGAAAATATTCAATTTGGAGGTCTCCTGCAGGTCAGTCCTCGGTTCCTCATTAGTCATTAATGACTGTACTTCAGCCCCACTCTGTCAAATTACATATGCTTTTTACAGACGTTTAATTAAAAAAAAAAAAAGACAGGGAAAAAAGTCTTCCCTAAACAACTGTGAGTCTGTGACAACTGGATCTGCTTCAAAGGACAAGGACAGACAAGAGCATCTTTGCCAAGAGACACACTAACCTGGCAAGGAGGGCTTTGAACTAGGTTTGTTGTGGCATGGAGAGCAACACCCTGAAGAGCATGGGTGAGAGGAAGCAAGCAAAGCACAGAGCATCAGAGGATGATCCCTGACTCTCCCATGACGCAGTGCATCTGGAGTACCTATACCTGCACACACCCAGCATGAGAAACAAACAGGAGGAATGAGAAACTGATGTGCGGGTGCAGAGCTATGACACTGGAATGACAGAGATTTGGAGGAAACTCACCTTGCTGGAGCACTAGCACTGTGACGGATGGACGCTTTTGTAAGGAGAGGCAGGGAGGATGGCAGTAGGGTTTTCTTCTCTTCTGTGGGGTTCTGGCGGGGAACAAGTTACAGGTGGGTCAGCAGTGTACCCCTGCAGCGATGAAAACTAACAGCATGCGGGACCACACTAGCAATGGCACAGCCAGAAGGCTGAGTGCCGTGGAGATTCCCCTCCGTTCAACAGCAGCAAGGCAGTACTGTCCCACTAGAAAGAAGACACTAAAAAGCTGGAGAAGGTCCAACAGAGGTCCACTAAAACAGTGAGAAGGATGGAGATAATGAGCTATGTGGAGAAGCTAAAAGACAAGGACTTTTTTAGCTAAGAGACAAGAAAGAAAGAAAAAAAGAGAAAGCTAAGGGGTAACTAACTGCAGTCTTCCGAAACATATAGAGGGGTTACAGTGAAGACAGACACAGGCATCATGTAAGAGATTAAGATGTTAGGAGATGCACCATGAAAGGACAGGAGGTACTGGTCACAAATGTCAACACTGTTTGAAAATCAGAAAAAAATTCTTCATCGCAAGAATGTTGAAGCACACATGCAGGGGCTGAAAAGTCTGTGACATCTCAAATATTTTCAGCTTTCACTGCACCAGGCCATGAGGAAGGAGGTTTAACTTGGAAATCAGCCCTGTTTTCAGCAGAAGGTTGACCTAGAGGACTCCAGATGTCCTTTCCAACCTAAATGATTCTCTGATTGCCCACTGGCCTGCAGAGTAACTCAGCAAATAAACATTGCTAATAATTTGGCTCTCACTGCAGTGTCACCACTTGTCTGAAAGCTACCACAACATATTTTTCTGCTTGGAATCCTATGACTTCTAGCAGTGAGTGAAACATAGACATCCCAGGAGCTGGAGGCATCCAAGTACAAAATTTTACTAGAGTTCATAGTCTCACCGCTACAAATCGCTTGAAGTTACCTGAAGGACAGGTTTTAGCTTATATGATTGGAGTGTCCTCATTTTCCATGGTATTAATGAAGGTACCAAAACAAGGCTGTAGAAATTTTTATTGGAAGAAATCAAAATACACATAAATTTAGATGTTACATGTTCTAAATGCAATTCCATGCCTTCAAGGGCTTATAAACTAATAGTAGTACAGCACTGCGTGGTAAGTTGAATCATTAGCCAGATGTTCCTCCTAAGTAAGAAATAGGTTTTTTGATGTTTTTCTCTTCTCAGCTACATCCTGGAAGTCACCCTAAAAAGTGTAATTCACTGCGGAGCTTCTGCCAGTAAGGACTCGACATGAACCTGGTATCGCAAAGGATTTTCTCTGCTGCATCACTTAACCAATTAACTCAGAGCATTGGCTCTGTTCCTGGCTCAAGCTCTTCCCCTAGCCCCAGTGAGAGACCAGTGAAGATCTGAGGGTTTGATCTGTTGATCCTGATGTTTACTGCTACGGTTACCAGCTTGAAAGATGGAATATCAAAGCCAAGGCTTTTAAGGCCTGGCTTTAATTTCTACAAAATTCTGTGCATCCCCTTGGCTGTTTGCGCTGAGAATACACTGAATTGGTCGTGGGGGTATTTTTTGGAGGAACTTGAAAGTGAGCCCAATAGGAGCACATTATTACAATATAGCCATTCGTTAGTACAAATTGCCTCTTGTTCTGACCACCTCCCCTCTTCAAAGCACCTACTGAGACAGGGAAGTGAAGATATGAGCTTTGCCATGGCAACCTAACACTTTCTAGTGAAATTAAAACCCAAATGGAAAAGGATAGCAGGCTCAGTTGCAAACAGAAACCTCTCTTTTCTTTTCAAATGAAGCTGATGAAAGTTTTAGCTGTATCTTGAGATATTAATAACTAGTCAGAATTTTTCTAGAGACAGCGAGATGAACAAAATAATTACAACACCATCAGTAATAGCGGTAATAAAAAGAACAGCTCTCCTTGAACTAGAAGCTATCATTAGCTTGACGAAGGAAATCAGCATTTGGGCTTCACAGGCAGTTAGTCTCTGAAGCAGTGTCTCTGGCTCATACAAAGGTACTGTTTCAGTATTTAAATCTTTTAAATAACAGAAGGGTTTCCCACTGGGGCACAGTTTGTAGAGGAAGGAAGCATGTCATTATTTGTGTTAGAGGGTGACATTCCAGACCCAGAGCCAGGGAATAGTACACTTTTGCAGAGGAGGAAAAGAAAAAAGAAGTCGTTGCTGCATCGAAGCAAGCAATTAGGCTGGAAAATAACATGAGCTTTGCTGTAGCTCACTTACTCCATATCTGTCAGTCTACTGTTTGGAACATGAAGTATGAAAAAACGCAACTGTCTTTCTCCAGAGAATTTGTTATGAAATAATCTAGATTGTGGGAGGTTTGATTTCAAACCCTCATTTGGACAGCTTTTGAGCTGGGATTGAAAGGAAAAGCAACCTAGCTACCATGATAAGGATTTTTTTTCTGATAGTTCCCTGTCTCACACATTCTATTTTATACAATTACAGGGAAAAAAAAAAAAAAAAGAATTTGCTTAGGACCCAGAGCCAAATATACCATACTCAGAGAATCTGTGGAGGTTTTTTTCTGGGATGGTTTTCTTTCCCTCTCCTAGTTTTGAGCAGACAATTCTGTCCTGGAACAGAGGGTTTTTTTCCTGAAAATTTTTATATGTCTCCATAAGGAGTCTCCATTCTGATGAATTAATACATTCAAATAAATTTTTCATATGATTTAAAAATTCCTAGAAGTAGTTCTGCTAGTCCCTGTGGTGAAAACTGCTATGATCTATACTGTTTTCATCAATGGAAGCAACAGCAAATTACTGCAAAAGTTTATATTTGGGCTCTCTCTTCACTGACCATCCAGGAGCTGAATTTCCTGTGTCATGCTCCCTCCATATTTAATGGATCGTCAACAAATCCAAGATACAATAGCAAGACGTTACTGAAGGTCAGCATTAAACTAAATGCTGAACTCAGATTTTGCCCGATTTAAGACTTTCTCTAGTGCATGAAGGCAAATTTATATCCAAACACTCCTCATGACGCTCACCATCTTATGTCAATGATGCTTGAGCATTACATTGCTCACATGGGATTCTAGACATGCAAGAATTCATAAACTTCTTTCCACCCTTACCAGCAAGATCCAGCAGATTGCTCCCGAGGACTCAGCTATGCATGTGAAATAACATTATCCTTCACCTCATTTCAGCCTTACCCTTTACAATTCATAGTCTAATAAAAAGTAACACTTATTTTTCAAGGACACTGTCATCTCACCTCAAAGATTATCCCTCTCCTTTTAGCATGTTGAAGTCATGGTGCTTCTGCGGCTGAATTTTCCCAGTCTAACTGGGAAGGGTCTTCTCTTACAGTCACCAGGATATGTCTTTATTTTCTGCGCTGCCACCTGCCTCATGACGCCCATGAGATGCCATGGTCCATCCTTTAAAAACGGAACAACTCTAGGGCTTTGGGGCATGTGGCTTTTTATGAAAACAAACCAAAAATCCACCCCAAAACTAATTTCTTTTACTACGGTAGCAAAGAATATTTTGTGAACAACATCCTTGGACTGAAAAAGCTAATTCTCCTGCAAACTGCTTTGATGGGACAGTTCTGACCACCCTCAAATGAATATTATCACCAGTTACAGTTATGCAAGCTTACAGCAACTGAAAACGAGCAGGCTTGCTGTATTCCTAGGGATTGAGACCTTGGCAATAAGTTTTTCTCCAGCTCAGTGCAGTACATCTTTCTGGTTTGTCTCAGAAAGATGGAAATGAATCATGTCCGTATGTGCAGCCTGATGAGATTGTAAGGCTTTCACTCAGACCTGGACAAAGGATCTCCAACTGCAGAAAAGACTTTTGCACTCACAGTCCTCCAGTTTCCCCAGAGGTGGTATCCTGCCTTGCATTTCAACCAATGTCTTTATTGTTTCTTTCCAAATAGCTTCAGTTTCTGGCTAATTTGAAGGTGACGTTCTCTAGATAGCATTTTGCATTGACAGATTTGACAAAAAGGACCAGTTTCTGAAAGAAATAGCTGCGACTTACTGGGAAAGATGATAATATGTGGGTTTAGAAGTCTAATTTATTGTTATTCACCCAAGCTCTTCAGTTCACCCTTTAAAGGGAGCTCATATAAAGTTCCTCCAATGTGTGAGCTGGCATGAAACCTTCAAAAGACTTACCGAGGTTCTCTGAAAAAGTTGGGCAGGCTGTTTGGTCAAAAGTTGTGTACATCATACAATTCCATTTTCATTTAAATGAAAACATTTTGAAATAAGAAAAGGAAGTTGAAATTCCATTTAGAAAGAGGAAATGAAATAGTTGGAAATGCATTATTGGTGCACAAGAAATTAAGTTTTAATGAAACAGTTCCAAAAGTTATCATATGTTAAACAAATTTTTTTTTCCTCTAAAATTTAATTTCCTGGAAAATTTTATTGAAATAGAATATATTTATTCCATTTCCAAATAGCAAAATAGTTTTAAATTCTAGAATTCCTTTAACTTGATTTTTTTATTCCTATCTAGCTCTGCTTTGAAGGAGGGGAAAAATGCCATTTTTCTTTGAAATATATCTTGAATTACTCCTGGGTAGGAACCCATTCTTATACCTACTGCAATCTTTATACTGGTATCTACATAGAACTATTTTTTTCCCACCGCTTGAATCCTCATTTTATGTCTTCATCCTATTACACTCTTAGACACTGTTTTTTCCTGTGGCTGTGTACTGCCTGTCAGCAGACTGACTATGAAGCCATCAAACTCCTCTATATTGCACAGCAGAATTTTTTAAACTCTGAAAAAGCATTGTACTAAAACATGACAACAATCCCAGTAGACTGGCTATAGTACCTATAGTTGGGCATGTGTAAAGTACTTTGCTGTGCTGGGGCCTTATTTCAAGAATCTTGATCAAAAAAAGCCTTCCCGTAAAAAGATAAATTACTCTAAACTATAGAACATGTCAATAAATAGTGTTATATATATTACAAAATGTAGTATGTGATTACAAACTACATTTTTTCCTGGTATCCTATCGTGGTATCTACTTGTCATGGCATCTGTAGTCACAGTTTCTCCAGCTGTAGATTCTTCTCTCTACAAAGATCATGAAAGCATCATAAAAGTCCTATTCTTTTCCACAGATTCATAGAATCATAGAATGGTTCAGGTTGGAAGGGACCTTAAAGATCATCTAGTTCCATCCCCCTGCCATGGGCAGGGACACCTCCCGCTAGACCAGGCTGCTCAAATCATCATCCAACCTGGCCTTGAAATTCAGGTGTCTGGAGCAAAACTCTCCAGCACTAAATACCTTTTGGGAATACACTTCATAATAAATCTTTAATGCCCTTGATTCTACCTTGCCAAACAATGTCTTGGGAAAGGCTGCCAAATTGTTGCAATTTCAAGAATATGGCTTCCGTTTAATGGAATGTATAGTTATATGCAAACACATAGTCATATGGAAAATGCACAAGTATTACATTTCTGAACTGGAAGTGCAGCCTTAAAACACAGATCAAAAAAGAAATGAAAGGAAAAAACCCCAGAGACAAAGCATTTTGCTTCTCTTCAATCTCCACATCCATCAGACAAATAGGGTCACCTTGTATTCTGCTAAAGATCAACGCTCCTGCCCTCGATTAAAGTGCCCATACATTTAGACTTTCATTTCTCCTGTTAAAACGCTTTCGTGAGACGCTATCTGCATGAGAAATGTCTGGGATTTATTACTGTGACACAAGTCACAGTCCACAATCCATCTGGCAAAACAACACATAGAAAATGATTCAAGGGCTGAGGACCAGTCTTGAAGATCTTTTGCAGCCCCCAAAACAGGGGCTTTACCCAAAGAAACCAAGAATGTTTTTGGCCTAAAGTCTGCAGTATTTGACTCTCACACTGACTTATTTTGAGGACTTAAAAAACCCCAATGTCTTCTTCGTAAAAAAATAATATAGTCAGACTTGAACTGCTCATGATTTCCCCGTCTGCTTTAATGGGAACTCATAATTACACATAATGGCATGTATGTTGTTTCCTGCATGCTCTTCTAGTATGTCCTGTGCATTTGCTGTACATTAAAAGCTGATGCTAACAAAAAATCCACAGCCTATCACTAGGATAAATATATTTGAGGAGTCTTCTAGTCTATGCGATGCTAATATCAACAGAAACATAAGAAATCGTCAAATATGCTTAAAGAAAAACAACTGGGTACCTGGGCCTGTAAGAAAAGTCCAGACTCTACAAAAAATCTGATCTAGACTGTAATGGCATCTCAAGTGTAAAGATTCAGGTTCCTGAATATCCCTGAAAATAAGATCTTGGGAAAACTAAGCTGTTGTAATACCTTCTTACTCCTGCTCTAGTGTTTATCACCATTCCATGCAAAACTGGAGACATTTATTTTGCGTGAAATATCACGGAGGCTGAAAATCTAACTGCAAGTGTGCACTAGATACAGGTGTTGGCTTTCAGGCAACTGTTCACATTAATATATATATAAAACTGGGACAAACAGGGGTTGTGTTTTGCTCCCTTGATTCTCTATTTGTCTTCCCTGATGCACAAGCTGTAATTTCTAAGCAAAATCTGCATGAAAACTGTTGAAAGTATCGAATAGAAGTTTTGTAAAACGTTTTAGGCAAAGGGGTGAATCGAAGCCAGTAGGATCAGATGAGTTTTCTAAAATCACACAGATAATGGAGTTAGTTGGGATCCCGGGATATCTGCATGAGACCCCTCCGCCCTGTCCTTGTGTCCCTCAGAACACGCAGTACGGCATCACCTTCCTTTATTGCGCTCTTCAAAGAGCAGTTGTGGTGAAGCGTGACAGTGAAGTACCAAATTCCAAGAGTTTCCTCCATTTCAACCCATCCTCTCAGGTTAGTTGAAGGGTGTGAAAACTGAACGTTTTATACCCAAAAGCATTAAGGGAGAGCCCATTTCTATCCATTGCTCTCTCCCACCCTGCATAAGAGCTGCCTTTTTCATTGTTACTGTTGAAATAACAAGTTCAAACTTCATTAGCCCCCAGCCCCTGAATTTTAGTCAATTTTACTGCCTGTATGTTACTAGAAAGCAGTAAAGGAAGCCCAACATCCCCTTTTCAGTTAGCATGTCCTGAAATGTTCATTTTTCCTTTACCTTCAGGACTAAAAGCTCTACTCTTTCCTGCTCCAGCATTTTGAAGCTAATGACTTAAAAATAGATGTTGGACATGAGCTGTTTAGATTTAGTTGTGATGAGAACCATTAATTGACTTGAGTGGTCTTTATGAGGGAGATGTATTTGTTATATACAGATTCCCTGCCTTCAGGCAATGTCTGGCAACACTGGGATCACTCAGTATTTATAGTGGGGCCCCTTGAGGTTTGGTACAATTACAGTCACTACAGGGAAGCGATACCATAAGGCACACACACATTTCCCCTGCTCCTCACAGAAATCTCTGCAGTTAAGTAGGCAGCTGTCACCAAAGAGACAAAATTTACACTGCGTCAAGCTGCATTTGAGGATATTTGGAGACTAATTTCCTGTTGGTGAATGTCTTTGGCAGAAAACCTCTACGTTGACAAAAGCTGAGGGAAGGATTTACCTAGCAGTGGTCAAACTGAGCAGTTCCAAGGTATGGGATGAGGTGAATAAATCCCCTCCTTTTTAGGGAAAGGTCCTGTAGTTTGCTTTTATTGACTGAATAATCTAAAATCGTGGTGGATTGAGTTCTCTGCCAGACATCCAGAAGTAATAGCTCAGTTCTGAGGAAATAGCATTAAGCATCAAACTTCTGGGAGGTGGATGCTGACATCTCACATTTTCTTTCAGCTGCCTAAACATAATAGAAAGATTTGGCTGGCGTTCAGAGGTACCTCATCTTCACACGCCTAGGTACAATGCAGTGTGGAAGGAAAGCAGACTGCAGGAGAGGCTCAGAAAGGAGAAGAGGAATACATCTGTGTGGTCCTGCCACTGAGCCCCCCCTCCGCTATCTACCACAAAGAGATATCTCCAGGGACGGAAGCAGATGCTATCTCCAAGCATAGCCTGGAGTACCCAATATCACCAATGTTTTTTGTGATACTGAGACCCGCTATCTTAGGATAAAGCTCTATTGATTCACAAAAGTGACCAGGTCGTCCGGCGACTGTGAAATTCTTTCAGGTTGGTTTCAGAGTTTTAGGGTTCAGTAAATCAATAAGCTTGTCACTTACTAATGTTTCTCCACCAGTTTTTTTCATTTGATACCAGATTCTTGTCAAAGAGGACTTGCTGCACGTATAGAATCATGGAATGGTTAGAGTTGGAAGGGACCTTAAAGATCATTTAGTTCCAACCCCGCTGCCCTGGGCAGGGACACCTCCCACCAGCCCAGGCTGCTCAAAGCCCCTTGAACACCTCCAGGGAAGGGGTATCCACAACTTTTCTAACAACTTAGGCCAGCATCTCACCACGATAATAGGGACTGGTGTAATGGCACTGAGATATCTGCCAGGGCTGCCAGGAGAATCTCTAACGCGCAGTAGAAAGGCTGCTGCTTCTAAATTGTGTTCTCAAAAAGAGAAATTCAGAGCTCAGGCTTGTATAGTTTCAATAATATTAAACACAACTTAGGATGGGGGAATATCCATAAGTATGACCTCTGTAGAGATCTCTATATTGTATTTCTAGGTTGTGGCGTTTGGCAGCAGGGGGAATGACTTTTTATAAGTTTATCTGTTGTCTTTTTTTAAGTTCTCGTTCTGTTAAAAAATACAAAATTTCTTTAGTATAGTCCCTTAGTTTCATTAATGGGGAGGAAAAATAGCTCTCCATAGAGTATTAACAACTCCTATTCCTCTTCTTGCAAAACTGAAATAAATGCAAGAAAGAATGGCAGATGTTTGCAAAAATTTGAGCTCTAAACCATTTAGACTTATATTGTACTGAGACTGAAGAATATTACAGAGCACTTGGGCTATATAAAGATGAATTTTATCGCATAGTCCAATCTAGCTTCAAATTTACAGTATACCCTTAAAAAGAACTAAGATTTTTTTTTCTTATTTTGTGTGTGCAAATGGCAAATGAGAACCCATCCCTGTTTTTTGCATTAAGCATCACCACACATCTGATGATAAATAATGAAAAAGACAAGTATCCAAGGTGACTGGCTGCCTGCAAGTGTCTGCAAATGAAAGCAGAATATAACAAAGACTTGAATTATTTCCCTAAACAACAACAAAAAAGAACAGAAAAAGAAAGAAAAAAGAAAATAATTTAAAGAAACTTGCTGGCTGTCAAAGCCTGTGAAGTCTATCGTAGGTTCATGAGGGTATTTAGCATATAGAAAGCGTAAAAGTCAATGATAGAGAGAGAGCAGGTATGCATGCATAAAAGTGACAGATGACAACTTTTATTGTGCTTGGTAAATCACTTTTATAATTGATATAGCTTTTTATTAATTTTTAAAGCCGCGTATTTATGCCAAAATGCATTGTCTAGGTGTTAAAATTTGTGTTTCATACTTCATTGTTACGAAATGGGAATGGGAAGAGCCAATTCAATAAAATGCTCTTTCTACTGTTATCCCTCCCAGGCTTCATTTCCCCAGGATGGCAGGGAATGGGACACCTTGCAATAAAAGCAAATGTTCTCAAGGTGTTTTTTATCTTTCCTGATATATTCCTAATGTTGCTTGATTGCTCCAGAAAAGATACATTTAGTCAAAGGTCACTGAGAAAGCACAAAAGAATAAAATCTCCACATTTGTGAAAATCCCCACAGTGTAAAAGCCTGCTCTGAGACTTACCCATCAGTGAAATGTCATTTTCTGGAGGGATTTAAAGTGATGCTAAGCCTTCAGCTGGCTTTTTGGCCCTGGAGAGAGCTTTACCCTCTTGGGAAAACGCCTCTGGCATCAATGTGAGTCAGCTGACAGATTTTAGTCCTTTTTTTTTTTTTATATTACTTTTTGGACTGTGTGTCAAAAAATAGAAATCTTCAGAGACACGAAGTCTAATGTACCTGTACTATTTGCAACAATTTAACTAATTACACCAGAATTGTGATTTATATATATATATAAACATGAAAAATAATAATTCTTTTCTTGCATCGTAGCTACACCTTTTTTCTTTCAGTCTTTACCTCCCAAAATCACATATTCATGATACACTTCAGATCTGAAATGATAGTTATCTGTTGCTCAAAATGGGTCAAAAGGGACAAAGAATGACCTCTGTGCAAGTATGGCCAGTAGGTGAGCAACAGTGTAAGTTGATATAATCCTCTGCGGAGATGCAATACTCTATGCTAAGATGCCTTTTATTGACATAATTAGATTTCTTAAATGCATTATGACAATCATTTTAGACCAAAAGAGCTCAGACTATGTTGACATGATTATATTGCTTTTATTTGTAGCTTGAACCATGGCTTCCCAGTCCAAAGCATTCAGCTGTGAAACTCACTTAAATTATTCTTAACCCCACTTTTTACCTCTCCTTCCACCCCACTTACACTCAGCAGCATGCCAGCTTTGCCAGACCAACTCTTTATGGGTCTGAACAGTGGATTGGATTAAGAGATGATACACGGAAACCTCAGTGGAAAAATTAATTCTATTTTCACAACTATTACTTGCTCCAGCAGCGCTCCTCTGCTCTACAAACTGTAGTATCTCCAATAACAAAATGAACTAAGTCAGTATAGCTTTTTAAATCAGAAAGCCTGTCCCCTTCTTTGCTTGGAAGACATAGAAAAAACTTCCGACATTCAGTTATAATGAACAGCAATGGAATTATGATCATTGCTACTTGCAGGCAAAATGCTGGGTTCAAGAAAGCATCACAAGTTTATTTTAATTTTAAAATTTGCCATTAAGAATGATGTTGTTGCCATTCAGTTGCCAGTACAACAAAGGAACAACAGGCCAAATGCAATGTTCTGATCTTCCCCTTTCGGGGGAACTTATATGGTCTGATCAGCTTTTCCCCATGGAAAAGCACGTCATTAAACACTTCTTCCTTCAAAGTATATCCTGAATTCATCCTGCCGAACAGAGGCAGGGTCACCTTATGCTCTCTCTGTGAGTAGGGTATTAGGTCTACTGTATGGTCCACTGGAAATACTAACTCCCACTGGCTCCTGAGAAATCCCTGGATGACCATGTTCCTTAGATAGGCACCAGGGTTAAACTGGATGAACCAGAATCTCAATCTGACCTCATCCTCACTATTTTTGCACAAATCTAATTGCACTGAGTTTCATACAATATTGGAAAGGGATCCAAAGGAGACACCTACAATTCCTATTCAAACTATAATTTTTTTAGAAATTGAAGAGGCAAAATAAATTTACATTAAGTTTACTTAGATGTATATTTAATAATCCGATAGATCTCAAAGCACGTCCCACAACAATGAGCAAAATGTGCTCTTAGTTCTTTATCTGCACAGTGAAGGTGAGGAAAATTTAGTAGAGAAAGATTTGGGCCAATCTTCATTATGTTGCATTGTCTCATCTTAGACACCTTAATCTAATTATTTTCTTAGATACCAATATTATCTTCTCGATTTTATATTATTGATTTTGATGTTATCTTCTTGCTCTGTCCCTGCAACTGTTGTTTTCTGCTCTGTTGGAGTAGAATGCAAAGCTTCTTGAAAGTTTTTGGCCAAATGAAAGGTCCAGAGATGGCAGGAAAAAGTTTAAATGAAGAGAAAGTTTTCTGGTGGAACTAACACAAATTTCTACTGGGAAACTTCCTTTTGCCCCTGTATAGATCCCAGAACTTACCAAGCTTTTGTTTGTGCCTTGAAACCATTTTCCTTACAGGCTATCCTTTCAGCTAAAATTCCCAGCAAAGATGCTGCTCAGTAGATTTTGTGTCAGAGGCAACTTTGCCCACTGTCCTCTAGTACGTTTCACACAGATATAGACTCGGCGTCCTTATCAGACCATTATGGATGGTCCCTCAGCCTGGTGGTGTGACGTCAAGGACTTTGTAATTTGCATGCGAGTGAGTACTGCATCAGAAAATACTCTGCAAACGCTCACTAGCCCTATCATAACACTATTTTCTCTTTGATTTGCTCATTTCCTCTAACCCTTCGCTTCATTGCATGAAGTGATGTCTCAGGTAGAAGAAGCAGTTTTCAGAGCCTCTTTTCTTCTTGCTTTCGGCCATAAATCAGTAATTCCACTCTGTGAAGATGTCATTCAGCAATAACCTTCCTACCCCAGTGCACTCCAACTAAAAATTGAGTAGTTGATTGTCAATCAACTTTTTACAATGCCTTTTTTAATTTTTTTTTAAAGAAGATATAATAAGTAAATGCTCATAAATATAGTTGACCCATAATCAAACTTATTATCTTTTTTTTTTCCTTTTTCCTGTAGAATCCGTACTTTCATTTTGAAACCTCAGCGCTGATAAAAGTTACCTGCACAAACACTGCTTGGGGAAATCACCCTTGTGGAAAATTTGGATAAGAGCAGAAAAATCATTGTAAATACTGAATGCCTAGATGACATTTTAGTCATCTCACTAAGCTTATGGATTCAAAGGTGACCTGGGACCATTTATTCTTCACTTGAATTGGTTTCAGTCCACATGTGTTACCTAATCCCTATACTTACTCAGTAAAAATATCATCCTGATTCTTTGGGGAGCAGCACCTCAGTGCCCCAGAAGTGTTTTTGTCCATCTCAAGAGCAGCCATGAGACAGGGTATATCCCTGGGCTGGAGACCCTGAAGAAAAAGTCTTTTTGATAGACTTTTACCAAGACAGGACAAAGGGCAACAATTTTAAACTGCAAGAGGGGAGATTGAGATTAGATATTAGGAAGAAATTGTTGTCTGTGAAGGTGGTGAGACACTGGAACAGGTTGCCCAGAGAAGCTGTGGATGCCCCATCCCTGGAGGTGTTCAAAGCCAGGCTGGAAGGGGCTTTGTTAACCTGGTCTAGTGGGAGGTGTCCCTGCCCATGGCAGGGGTGCTGGACTAGACAATCTTGAAGGTCCCTTCCAACCCAAATCATTCTATGATTCTAGAAAAAGAGTCCTTGGTCCTTAATCCACATAAGTGATTTGTCTCAGAGCTGTGTACCTCAGCAGCACAGTGATGAAAAAAAAGCAAAGTTTCCATGGAAACCCTGTCTTGAATTCAACGAAGTTCATCAAGCCTAAAAAAGATTCAGAGGAAACACTGCAGGGCTGATGAATTTGTATGTTCCCTGAAACTTCTTAATATAAGCACTGGAAATGTACATAGAGGTCTTTGTGGTATACGTAGGCCTCTTTTAAGGATTCAGCAATGCCTTTTTGCAAAACAGAAAGATGTAGTGAATCACTCAAAAAAAATATTCAGTTTTAATTCCACTTGCACCTGCCAAAACTCCTGCTGCCTTTGCAGCTCATCGAAGATTTGGCCTTTTATCTGGCCTGGATGGTAATGCAGTACCTCTTTTTATATAGCTCTTCCAGCAATATTCTCTTACACTGAAATCTGCTTGTCTATTCCTGAATATCACCACCACCTTGCTGTGATCACTGGAGATGAAAGTTTATCCTGCAGGTTTATTATGCCTTGAGAAAACAAATTACTTCCTGACACTCACCCATCTCTCATTTTCAATATCCTTAAATGATTCTCTCACTGACTTCCTGATGCTCATCTTCTCGGCGTCTACCTGAAGCTGGCAGCCGTCAGAAATTCAAAGAAGTGCCACTTTTCCTAAAGATTGAGAGCTGGAAACTGATGTTGTACCTCATTGTGAGAGAGCATGAATGAGAGGAAATCATGTGCCTGAAAAAACTTCACCAGCTGCAGTCAAACACACACATCTGGAAAGGGCCATCAAATGCAGCCTTTTCACTTACCGGTTCAGAGAAAAGTGTGACATCCAGATGATAAACACAGAGCGATGTTAAGGGGAAAAAAGGCAAAGGACATGAAATACTGAGACAGAAACAGAGATTAAAAATAAACCTTCAATAAAAAAACTAAATAAAGTCAAGATATTTTTTTTCCAGGTGATAATTGCATCCCTCCTTGCTGGAAGAGCTGAATCTGTTCCAACATTTCCATGTGGCAGGGTGTAGGTTTAGGGGGAGATGAAAGCAATGTGTTAGCAGGGAGATTTAGTAACTTGTTGAAGGTCATATGCAAAGCTTCATATGTGAAACACCTAGTCCTAACGCATTGCCCGTAAGATCTCACTCTCTCTCTCCTTGCAGCTTCTTACACCTTCTGGAGTTAAATTGGTTCATATATATGGAGAATGGTGTAATGCATTCACATAATGTGTAATGAGAGAAGAAATGACAAAAATTTTCCAGGAAGTTTGAGCTGGTAAGGAAATTCCAGTAAATGGGGATGAGACTATGTAAGAAAAGCTTACTATGAAATGTCTGTTGTGGGTCAAAGCAGAAGAAAATCAGTGTTAATTCAAAATCATATGAAGATTTCTGGACTTCTCCAATTAGTCAGGACTTGCTGGCAACACAGAATAATAATATTGCCAATCCCATAAGGCAGCCCAAGTAGAAACTCAAATATTAATACAGAACCTGACCAATGCTACAAATCATAGAAAAATAAAAAATCCAGCTGGAAATAACCTTGACAAGTCATCTAACCTTCTAGCCTGTTCTATTACCCATTCAGTATCTAAAATGATTCATGCAACATGATTGAATCACTGTAATAATTTGCTTTCCTGTCTAGCAAATTTATTTTCTCTGAATGTACAAGATGCTAACACTGAGAGAAGTGTCAAAAATAACTTTCTCTGGGTGGTCAAGGGAGTGGAAACTGGTAAATATTCATTTTCATATGTTTCCTTTTCACAGTATTTGATCTAGTCCTAGTACTTAGCTGAACAAAGATGTTTTTTATGAGGGCCCATTGCTTTGATGGCGATCAGTTTCCCTGACATAGCAGTTGCATCACTAATCTTATGACTCTGACTGGTTTGGTCCCTCTTGTTGCCTGAATTTTTAGCGAAGATGCTGGAATATCACTGCCAGAAATGCAGATCCTCCTCAATGAGTCCAAGGCATCTGAAGATGATTAAGGATAGTCCATCTTGGGGTAGTGAGCTGCTCTGTTGAGTTCGTTCAGACACTCCCAGGAACCTGAAAATCTGCTCATCCTACCCCACAGCAGGTTTTCATGATGTTCAGAAGCTCCCAGTCTTTCTCTGAAGCAGAAGAAAGGGGTGATGAGTACAGAAAAATGATCTAGGACCAGAGGAACCCTGATGTACCCCAAAATCTTTGAGCTGCTAAACTGGAGATAATTTTCCTGACATAACTAATGAGATGAGCAGGGGATTTCTGCATCACAAGAAGAATAGTTGGGTGCCCCCTTGGCTAGTGAAAGTCTGACCAGACAAGTCTACAAAATATTTGGATATTGCCATTCAAATCTAGCAGCAAAATATCTTTGTATGCACAACACCGCCACAGCTAACAAACTCTTCTCCTCAAGCATACTACCAGATGGATGTATAAGGTGGGAGCATGAGGCTTGTGCCCATCAGCTTCAGTTTCTTACGTGCCATAATCCCCACGTTTCCAGTTCCCTGGCTAACACAGAAGAAGAAAGCTCAGGCCCGCTCACCCCAAAATATACAGATGGAATGAGTCAGGAAAAACCTTCTCCAGTCTCCATTTGCCGTAGGCAGCGTGTGCTGGGACATTGTGATGACATTTAGTTGTTAGAAAATTATAAATAATTTTGAAGTTTATTTATGAGACAACTCTCTTCAGTACTATTCCTCTGGTTTATCTTTCATGCAGCACTCAAATAAAGTATTACTGCTTAAGTACACATAGATTTTACCTGCAGCTTCTCAAACCAGTAGGGACAGCTTCGTCTCTTGCTCTGGCGTAGTTGATCCACAAGGACCTCTGGAAACCTCAACAGCCACTGGGATAACCATGACCTTATGTGTGTCCCCTCCAGCCTCATTCCACAGAAGGGGAAGAGATGCTCTGTCCCACCTGCTGGGAGGTGACCTGCTGTGGGCTCCTCCTACATCTCCTCCACCCATCAACTCATCCAGGAAGACTTTTGTATATTAAGCTGGCAGAGGCACTCATACCAGTCTTCCTATCCTCATTTATCCTGTAGTCCACATGAAGGCATAACACAGACCAGGGAATATTAGTTATTCATAATTTGGGCCCTTTGCTGATGTTTGCTTAAAGTGGTGGCTTTTAGAAATACCACCTTTAAAAAGCCATTGCTATGTGCTTTACTCCTGTATTCTTCCTAATACTAATGTGCACAGACAACTCTGCTTCGTAGCACTTTTACTTGACTTCCCAGGTCAATGTACCTACTTTTCAGGTATTTCTGAACAGCGTCTCTTTATTTCCAAGCATGGGTAAGAGTAGGTTATAGATTCTTTCTTTCCTTTGTTTGTTTCCTTTCTGCTAGGGATGAATGAGTTTAATGTAGCCTCTCTCTTGCTTCGTCTTTACAATGGGGACAGCTGCTGCCTCATGGTAAACAAGTATTCAGAGGGCTTGGAGAACAACTCTTCGTGCAGACAGCGCTGTACAGTAATAAAAGATATACAGCAACATGCAAGACACTCCTTCAGCCTCCAACAACTTCTCCCTGTTAACCAATTCAGAACATATTAAACCATTAAAAGAAGAACCTTAAGCTTCAGAGTAGATGGGAAGTTTTGTCCCCTGTCATTCTCTTCAGCTTACAAAGCAGGCAAACAAGAATGGAATAATAAAAAAACAAACCAAAAAGAAAAAAGCAAAGAAAAAAACCCCAATTTGTCACGATTTTTTATGTGTAATTCTCAGGGGGAACAGGCAAATGAATGCTTTGTCTTTTTTAGGTAACTTGTAGTTGAGACTGAGTGATGGGAGAGGCGTTATACTTTTCCTGGCAATCCCGTACATGTGCTAAATATAGAAGAAAGCAGCCAACAAATAAACATAATTATAACATATATATATATTTATGTATATATGTTTGTACTTTATATCCCACAGCTTGAGTTCCGTATGCCTTGAATGGCTGGAGATTTTAAATGGTGTTTTGATGGAAATTCTTGTCTCTCAGCTATCAACGGATGCAGCCAGTCAAATCCCCAAGCAAGCATGAATGATAAGCTTCATTTGTGAAAGCAAGAACATGCGGAAAACATGAAGGGAAAAGATCGGATCTTGGATCCTTGAGTTAACTAACTGAGGTACTATGCAGTACCTTGCAATGACATTGGCCATCTCCCTCCGCACTTTTGGATGTGCCCTGCCAGATCCCATGGATTTGGGTACATCTACTTTGTTTCAATGTTTCCTGACCTTATCCTCCACTGAGAGTGTCGTCTTTCTTGCTCCAGACTTGTCTTCTGGTCTCAGGGACCTGGGATTCCTGAAGGGCGATCTTACCAGTAAGGATGAAGGGGGCATTGAGTACCTTGACTTTTTCCATATCCTTTGTCACCAGAGGCCCTGCCCAGTTCAGCAGCAGCACTTTCTTGGTTTTCCTTTTGCTGCAGATGTACCCGCAGAAGCCTTTCTTGCTGCTCTTCACATCCCTGATCAGATTCAATTTGAACAGTGTGATACAAAATGTGATCTACTCTTCAGCTAGAACTGCTCTTGTGAACCCTGTGTAGTGAACAGAGAGAGAGAAAACCAAACAGAGCAAGAGAATAGCATTGCCTCAAGGTCCTGAGGAAGATCAGACCCCCTTACATACTGGCTACACTGTAAACATAAGAAGAGAATAAAAATATGCTTCAGAGAGTCTGCCATCCAAAGAGACAAGATGGGCAATTGCAGAAAGACAAAAAAGGCATGTCTATTTCCCCAGGACCATCTGCTGAGTTTTCTGGGGAGCAGAGAGCAGAGTGGAACATTAATGTCACAGAAACACAGAATTACAGAATGGTAGGGGTTGGAAGGGACTTCTGGAGATCATCTAGTCCAACCCCCTGCCAGAGCAGGGTCACCCAGAGCAGGTTGCACAGGAACGCGTCCAGGCGGGTTTGGAATGTCTCCAGAGACGGAGACTCCACCACCTCTCTGGGCAGCCTGTGCCAGGGCTCTGCCACCCTCAAAGGAAAGAAGTTCCTCCTCAAGTTTAGGTGGAACTTCTTATGTTCATGTTTGTGCCCGTTACCTCTTGTATTGTTGTTGGGCACCACTGAAAAGAGCCTCGCCCCGTCCTCCTGACACGCACCCTTTAAGTATCTATAAGTATTGATAAGATGTAAAGACGAAGCAAGATGTCTAATCACATCTCTGCCATGAAGCCTTTTCCTGACCATTAAATGGCATCACTTCTGCTTTTCCATTTTGCAGATTCATCACCCTTCTTTGTTTCCCAGGCCCAGAAAAGGGTGCAGAGCAGTGGGGGGAAAAAAGTAGATTTGAAATTACTTGAAATTGAGTTTGCAAGACAGCCACCTCTATAAGAAGTCTCAGACCTACCTTTACTTAGGACATGCACCAAATTCTTGCAATGCAAATCAGAGAAGACAGAGATTGTTACTATTTTTGCATAATCAAACACTTCACCAGTGAAGCTTTTGCCCAGAAGGCCCTTAAGTTCACCCAAGACATAATGAGGGACAAACTGAACTTAAAAGATACAAATGAGAAAGCCAAAAAATTGTTCTTGATCCCCTTGGTCAGCCCACTGCCTTCATACTTATTATTTTAAGATTACAATAATGGCTATTAAAGGGCTTTGTAAAAATCATCCAAGTGTATAATTTCTGTTTGTACTTCAAATGCCCATGTAAAAAGCACTCCAGATGCGCAATTTACATTTAAAGTTCAGGAGTCAGGCTAGAAATGCCTATTTCCATGTAAATCTCAGCTATTTCTAAAAGCATCAGGGAGAATTTATTTTCCATCTAGCAATTAGCGTATCATCATCTTTCTTTGATTAACCTCCTCAATGAGTCTCTTCCCAAGGTTTCACGATGAAACTGGACTGACAATCGCATCTTGCATATCTGCAGGCAGATATGCAGCTTAGCCAGGAAAAGGGCATTTTGTAATGTCCTACATGTGGTATTTTGAAACTTAAAATCATAGAATCATAGAATAGTTAGAAGGGACCTTTAAAGGCCATCTAGTCCAGACCCCCCCTGCAATGACCAGGGACATCTTCAATAGATCAAGTTGCTCAAAGCCCTGTCCAACCTGACCTTGAATGTTTCCAGGGATGGGGAATCTACCACCTGGGCCAGTGTTTCACCACCCTCATAGTAAAAAATTTCTTCCTTATATCTAGTCTGAACTTGGATATGAACATCAGAGAAGCTTCTGTCAAAAACTAATATACCAATGAACATTCCAAGAATTTGTTTAAAAATAAAAAGTTTGTAACTTTTGCAGGGCCCATAAACCCAAAAAACCCCAAGTGTCAATAACTATTACTCTGTTGATTATTTGACACTATTTACCTGTAGAGCTTTTATGTTTCCTAAGATTAATTATTTTCTCAAAAGAGAATGCAAATATTAGGGGTATCCAAAAACCTAATTCTCTTTCCATTTCAGATCACCTTCTCAACACCAACTTCGGATCTGTCCTCCTTTCAGAAAGCTAAAGTTACATGAGATGAATCATTTTTGATCCAGGTATATTGTCAGGTGCTCAGCCTGTTTGAATGACTGGAAAATCACTGTAGGATTTAAGAAGTGATTCAGTCTTTTACATAACCTATAAATATTTTCAGGTTTTGTTCATTTTTGTCTTATTTTTCCTTTCCTCTGTTGTGATTAGAACACATTTACTCAAGGCACATTGCTGCTTCAGAGAAAATATTTTCCATGTCCAATGACGATCTAGTGGGCAGGATTCAGTGTGATAAATGACAGTTAAGGGAGCAGGGAAAGCTGGATGCTATCAATACAGCAAAGCTTTCCTTTTGTCCAGAATGAATGTGGATGGTGCCTCATTAGCAGCAAGGTCATAACAAAAAAGCCTGAATGTTCTCACCCGTGCTCCTCATCCACGTTCACTTCAGTTCAAGTTACAGCTGTCTCTTTAGAGCTGTGGTGATAACACGTCTCCTTCTAGAAAAGGAAAGATCTTCCCTGAAAAAAATGTCTGCAGATCACTTGTAAGGAGCTGTGAACCTTCCTCTTCCCCTGTCTCTTCAAAATCTCTACTGGAACATAATGTCACAAGAGAACTTATTCTCATGAAATGGTTTGGTGAATGGTTGTAAAACCTTCTCTGTTGCAGGGTGCAATTAAGTGAAATGCTCCTTTAGCATTTGTAAGGGCCCCAAGATGGTGCTTCTCCTTTAGTATGATCAAGTAAATGTACCTGCCCAGAATTAGATAGACTTGAGCTGAACTTGAACCTGAGTTAATCTCCTTCTGGGTGGGAACCTAAAATAGCAGGTGAGTCAGTAATCTGGAACTAAGCACATTCTCATATGGCATGAAAAGCTTTCATGACTTTCGTCTGACCTTCTTGTTTTCCCCAAGTTCACAATCTCCTGCAGTAGAGCTCTTTTGCTCTGTATCCAGAAGGAAAAATGAAAGGTTCTCCCTGAATGCATGCCAAAGGCATCTGTTGTTTGCTGATCACCGCCAGAAGTGCCTGGTTTCTTACCATTTTCCTGATGCCCAGGGACTGTCGGTCAAGTGACACCAGGTAGCCTGGGGAAGGACACACAGACTGGTGTGGAATAGCTCTACCATTCCTTTATGTGCTGCTGATTTCACAGATTTCAGATGTTGCTGAGTAAACAATCTGATGCTAACAGTTGTTCTATGTGGAAAAACAGGGAAATAGTACCCAGTATGGCCACATCTTATTTAGAGGTAGTATAGCTATACCTGAGAAGTGTCATCCAGGTGGCACTTTCATGTAGCGTGGCAACTAGAAAAATCTCAGATGTTGGATTAACCTAGCTATACCTCATCAAAGCTTGGGAAAGCCACCACAGATAAAAATAATGGATGAGAAACAGATGTTCTCACTAACATAACTAAAGTACCCACATTGCTAAGTATAACCCTAAAATCAGATTATAGAAAGGACGAGTCTTATGG
Source organism: Larus michahellis (assembly GCF_964199755.1). Classification (NCBI taxonomy): domain Eukaryota; kingdom Metazoa; phylum Chordata; class Aves; order Charadriiformes; family Laridae; genus Larus; species Larus michahellis. Next base: position 165,936,624 of record NC_133897.1, on the reverse strand, counting down.
GTTCTCTCTATTATATTCCATGTACATTAATATTAGCATATTGTGTCAAAAAGATCATCCGGTAGATACAACTAAGAAGTTAGCCACTCGACCAGTGACAAGTCTAAACCATCCTTTGAAAACAGCTTGAATGAACCACCAAGAATAATAGAAAAGAAACCTGCTATGCGTTTTCCTCCAAAGAATCACAATATACTAATCCACAGGTATTATGGTCCTGTTTCTATGGGTTAATCAACAGGACATGTCCATCAGTTTAGCCTGTAACCCAATATTCCCTAAAAAGGAAAATATAGATTCAAACTCTTCAGCTAGAGAAAGTCAAGTACCAGGGTGTCGCATTTCCTCAGTGAATACCCTAACCACCAGTATACAGGGATAAAAATTGTGCAAATCCTCCTCTTACTGTGGATGGGAAGGAAAGTGCTGAGTTCAGGGCAAATGTACACACCATGTCTTGTGGACATGAAGGCTGGGCCTTCCTAGGAACTTCTAGGAACCCAGAAGTGTCCTTTACAGGGATGCAGGGGCATGTCTACTTCAGTCTAGCTCAATTAAAGCAAACTCTGATGAGTTAAAACAGTTTTAGGCAAGACAGAGAAACCAAGCTTCTCAACTCAGCAAAGGTGACAACATACCTGGGTGTGACAAGTAGCAGAAACTGAGGGACTGAGTTAATTTTCCACCAGAAGCAGCAGAACAAGACATGTATACCTTCACGTTCATGGATAACTATTCAGGCTAGACAGGTCATTTTGGATCATCCTTTTAAATCTGTACATGTAAATCCTTTGTAAGTTGCCATAAGTGCTACTATAGATCTCTCCTCAGAGCCCCACAAAGCCTTCATGCCTTCATGACAGAGGAAACAATTGTCTCTTTCAGTAAATCACCCATGCAGTCAGTCACACACAGTTCTGTCCTGCAAGGCTTTCAGCCTTCCTCCGTGTCGTGGTTTGGGCTGGGCTGCCTCCTGAAACGAATGACAGATGCTCTCTTTTACTTGTCTCCCCACCAGAGAAAGGAGAACATCTCCCCTCAGGGAGAGAAGGATGAGAGAGAGAAGAGACATGAGTTTAAAAAAAGAAACTAACTACTTTAATGAAAATATTAATAAAATAAGAAAAAGAAAATAATGAAGTATATACAATATATACATAACCGTATCAAGCTCCCAGGATGACAATCACATCACCAGCAGTCACTGGGAAAGTTCCAGACTGGACTCAATGACAGATGGGAATCACAGAATCACAGAATGGTCGGGGTTGGAAGGGACCTCTGGAGATCATCTGGTCCAACCCCCTGCCAGAGCAGGGTCACACAGAGCAGGTTGCACAGGAACGCATCCAGGTGGGTTTGGAATGTCTCCAGAGACAGAGACTCCACCACCTCTCTGGGCAGCCTGTGCCAGGGCTCTGCCACCCTCAAAGGAAAGAAGTTCCTCCTCATGTTGAGGGGGAACTGGATTCTCGATCTGCAGTCAGGAACGCATGGACCAGGATCAAGGGCATATGAACAGACAGAGTCCTCCTCAGACACCAGCCATTGAAGACAGAAGGCTGACCCTTTGATCCCTCAGCTTTTATAATGAGCATGAGGCAGCTGGGATGGAATACCCTATTGGTCAGTTTTGGGTCACTGTCCTGTCGGCTCCTCCCCACAGGTGGGACCCCTCTACACTTTTCTTGTGCCGACCCTCCCATGGGACAAACAACAAAGTCAGCTGACCTTGCTTGTTATAGCAGTAAGCATAAGCAGGAGCCTCTCTGCACACCATTCCTTGGTATAAATTATAAACAATCAGGTCTTATCACTCTGGGAGCAGATACTGCCGGAAAAATATGCCGTTAATTTCAGAGAGTTCAGTTAGTTAGCAGAGGCTTAGCTGAAAGTAAAATTACTGAACACAAAACCGATTCTGTTTTGCCTCAAACCAGGACACCCTGGGGCACAAGGAACTTCTACTGACACTGATCAGAGGCTGATGGGACTCTGCAGCAGCCTGTGGAGCCAACCATGGAGGTTCAAGTGCAGGAGAAAAGCCCCATGGCTCCCCTCTTATTCACAGGGGTGCAAGCTGAGAGACATTAACCTCCAGGCAGCTGCAGGCCTGTGAGCAAGGACAACTATCTCCACGATGAGTGCACCCACCGTGAATGGCAACTTGTTCCAAGGGAAAGAGGTGAGATCCTTGCATTCTGTTTTCACAGAAGAACAGCACAACCCATGTGGTGAGCCTCCTGCAGCTTGATATGCCATCTCCTAATAGGATGCAAAACACCTGCCTGGCAAGATCAGGATTATTTGAGCTGAGCTCATGCATTGCATGGCTTTTTCTAATGAATCCGTCTTTAGCATACATTTATGCCAGTTGACAAAGTGAAAGAAGCAATTTCCTTAAATATTGAGCATTCATACGTAAATTGCAGCCTAGTGGAATCTTCTCCTATCCAAATGGAATCCTTTATCTATTTCTGTTATATAAGAAAAGCAAATAATTTCTTATCGGTCGACTTTGAAATACAGGCAAGTGTTCACTTGGAGTGTTATGAAGTGTCAGCTTTTCTACAGCATTTACTTTTCATGCTCTTAATTTCTCATTTCATTATCTCGCCTTATTCTCTTGCCGTGTCAGTGTTTTGATTTGATGGCTTCCATGTGACAAGAGCTCTTGCTGTGTGAGCGATACAAATGCGGCTTTAAAAGTGGTACAACTTGCTATTAAGGCAGCTCCCTTCCTCAGGAATTTCTTAAAGCTGCAATGAGACAAGGCATACAAGGGAAACTTTGATGTGCACAGCAGGCTAAGCCCTCCTGCAGTCCCTGCCAAGGATTGCTCTGCAAAATCTGTCTTTGTTCCTGATTTGCAGAGGTTTGATCTGTTATTTCCCTGGCAAAGGAGAAGTGCCACCTCACACTTTTATCTCTGAATGTTCCCACTTCGGTCAGTGGGATGTTTGCCAAGTTCTTAACCAAAAAAATATTGTTGCTTTAATGCCCAGAGAAAGGGCTATAATTTTTGCTTGGCTTTTCCTGGAGTCGGTCCCTATGCCAAACAGAATGAAAAGTCCAGCTGGGGCAGAATCTGTTTCTGCTAGTGTTGACTAAGTTTAGATCCTGGCCCTCAGAAGCAATCCAAGGAAGATGTCAAGCTTGGCAGTGGCCACCAGGAGTCTCAAGGCCATGTTTCCTGCTGTCAGGGGCAGGGTGGGAAAAAGCAGGCACCAGCAGGTGTTGAAGAGGCACGACAGCATACAGCCTTCATACGGCACAGGCGAGTCGGATATCTCTGTGTTAGAAAGGAGAAGAACAGGTGGCCTGATCCCATGCATATCATGATAAACAGACCTGGAAGAAGAAAGTCAGCTTTCATGAGGAACTCCACTTGGTACAGTAACAGGAATCAAGGAATGTCTTGCTAATCAAATATCTGCTATTTTCCTGCTATGTAGCAAAGATGTATCAGCACATCCAGTTGCAATCTCTCTCTTCTGGCTTTATTCCCTCCCCACAGAGGGTCTTGTAAAGGAAACGCTGCAAGCCTTCACTCACCTGGGGAATCCCACCACAGCAAGCCTTGACTCACTTGGGGAATCCCACAGCACACCAGTGAGGTGAGAAAGGACTGTTCACGTGAACAAAGCAAGGTCCTGGAAAGGGAACACTCTGTAGTGCCAGGGAAGTGTTCAGTGGGAACGGGACAGACCTCATCTGCACTACAACTCTCTTTGTAGGAAGAGGAATGCAAGCTTATGTCTCTTCAGATTTAGGATTTCTTAAGATGAAACTTTTATTAGCATAATGGGAAATTGCACCACTGGAATGAGCAGAATCATTTGTGTACATTCCAGCTGTATTTATGCTGTGAGCTGACTCACAACTCAGAGCAATTCAACTTGAAGATCCCCTCTCTCATTTACCAGTCTAAAGGAGGAAACAACCAAATTCTCTATGCAGATGAGAAGGCTGGAAGCTTTCCTCCTGTTCTTCAGAGCCATTCTCATTGACAAAACTGCAGAGAAATAACAGGTTGCAGAGGGTACTAAGGCTCAGTGGTAGGCTTGAGAAAGATCACACCTTTTAACCACTCCAGAACTCCTTCCAAAAATAGTTGTGGTGTTTAATTGTCTCTATGGTCTAAGTCAAGTGAGAAGGTTACTAAAAATGTTTGGTTGCAAGAAAAGACGTCTAGGACTTCACCAGTGAAACGTCTTAATTATTCCTTAATTTGCCCCGTGTTAAATAAAGAATCTCCTGTTTACAGATCTCATTTGTACGAAAAGTGAAGTGGAAGACTTACCAGCTCTTGAATGTCCAGCAGTTCTGGTATTTGTGCCTGACTTATTGCTCTGGGATGACTTTTAGTGTTAGCAGAAGTCCTGGCCTTCAGAAACAGAAAGAGCAAAGGCTGATAAGCTTCACGTAAAAGCACCTGACACATGGAGACAAGGAAGAGCTGAGACTCAGTTTGCATAGGTCCCGCTGGACAACTCATACCAACATGTACTGTCTCCCCAATATATTCCCAAGCTGTCCATTGACTTATTCCTGAAAAAGTGCTCTGATAAAGATTGCACTAAGCAGCCCTTGGCGTGGGTGATGCACTACCAACTACAATTTCTTTAGTGATACATTTTTAAAAATTGTCGATACACATATCTGAGTTGAATTATTTCTTTGTTTGCACACTTGTTCTTCAAGGCTCCTTGGCATGCTGAAATTGAGATGCTGTTTCACATCCACCTTGAAAGGAAATTGTCATCTTTAACAGTGGAAAGAAGAAGATGATGAAAATAGGAGAATATGCTTAAGTTAGATTTTCAGTTTAGTTCTCTAGAAGTTAAAGACATGGGTTGGAAATATAAGTACCTTGCAATTTTATAATTCATCTCTTTTCATTTTTCCAACACTGAAATTTATTTTAATTAAAACAACATGCTTTCTAATGTAGAAAAGAATAATAAATTTTTAGGTTAATCAGCAGTTGTTCAATTCAAGTGGGATTTTGGAAATTAACTTTGTAATTCCTCTGGCTGAGTTCAGACACCAGCTTTGTACCTTCAGTTTTTTAAATCAACATATTTGGGAACGGATCAAGTAAATCTCTAAAGTTAGACTACATTGGGTTCTGGGTTAAATTCTTCAGAACTATTGGCTGAAGAAATTATGTGCCTGGCTTGGTTCATGTATGCAGAAGGAAAATGGCCTCCTTCAAAACAAGAGCTTGTAAAACTTGCAGATGGGAAAAAGGGATTAAAATCCCTTGTCTGATTCAGGGAATTTATCCTGTATGTTGATCCTGTCTTGCCTTTGCCCTGGTTATAAGGATACATAGCCATTCCTACAGGGATGAAAAATTGTTCATTTCTGGTCAATTTGAACTCAAATTGTTTATTTGTTTGTAGGCCAGTTAGTGAACTGAAATATCGCTTTTCTTGTGCAATCCTTGCTGTGCATAAAACAAAACTAAGGCAGAGACGGTTTTGATTTCACAGGAAAAGCCACATCATAATGAAGCATTGACAAGAATCTGAAGCAATAAGGTAAGAAGTGAATCAGGATGTGACAGAAAAGACACCTGGGACAAAAATCAAGGGGTAATACATCACATAAGAACTTTGGCACTCAGCACAGGCAATTAATGAGATTGAAGAACAAGAGATAAACAAGGTTTGAAAGACACTTTCAAATTTTTGCAGACATTTCAATGCTGCTGGAAAATGGCTGAAAAAATGGGAAAAGCAAAACAGGTGAAAAAAAAAAAGGAGAGCTAGCAAACTTTCTCCCTAAAAAATGCTTATCTGGAATATCTGGTGCCCTATTAGCATCTGGAAACTAATTTCTACATAATCTCTGCTTATTTGCTTCACTTATATAATATATAATTTCAGTACTTGGTTTCTCATATATAGCCTGACCGCTGAGAACTCATGTCTGCCTGAAGGCTTGCTGGTCATGTATTAGAAATCACCAGTAATAGAGGATGCTTAATCAGGGATCCTCATAGCCCTGATAAATTCTTCTGGTCCACACATTTTTAAGGAGCTCAAGTTTCTTGGAGTTACTTTTAGAAGCAGGCACATAGGCAGGGTGTCCTTAGTGCACACCAGGAAGCTGCTTCTTTGTGAAGTATTAAATCTGAACAGGGAATATTTTAAGAAGAGGAGAATTAAAAGCAAATCTGTCAAATGGGTTATATTGCAGTGCTTACATGAATCCATGCACTCAGTACATAACTTCAAAACACCTATATTAGTTATGGTTTTTGCTGGTGAGGCCTAGAGGTTACATCAGGTTGCCCAGGGAGGTTGCAGATGCTCCATCCCTGGAGGTGTTCAAGGCCAGGCTGGATGAGGCTTTGAGCAGCCTGATCTAGTGAGAGGTGTCCCTGCCCATGGCAGGGGGGTTGGAAACAGATGATCTTCTAGGTCCCTTCCAACACGAAGCATTCTATGATTCTATGATTCTATGATCATGAGTGTGGTGTTGAGGAGTATCAGACTTTGGTGCCTGTTCTTGATTTGTTGCTTTATTTTGTCTGGTTTTTCTAGCTGAAAATCTGTTTTCCCCCACTTTAAAATAGGGAGGTGTTCTGCAATCTGTTGTGATCTATGTGGAGGCTGGATTTGCTTGTGGGGCTTTTGTTTTCTCCTCTCCCTGTCCCAGCTGTGTCACCTCCTAACTTCTTGTGCACCCCCAGCCCACTCACTGGTGGGGTAGTGTGAGGAGCAGAAAAGGCCTTGACTGATTACCAACAACCAAAAGCCAAGCTGACCTCAACTGACCAAAGGGATATTCCATACCATATGAACGTCATGTACAGCATACAAAGCTGGTGGAAGAAGAAGGGAGCGGGGGATGACAACATTCAGAGTTACGGCATTTGTTTTACCAGGGAACCATTATGTGTGGTGGAGCCCTGCTTTCCTGGAGATGGCTGAACACCTACCTGCTGGTGGGAAACAGTGAATGAATTCCTTGTTTTGCTTTGCTTGTGTGCGCGGCTTTTGCTCAACCTATTAAACTGTCTTTCTCTAAACCCACAAAAAATCCTCGCTTACACCCTTTTGACTGTCTCCTCCATTGCAAATGGGGGGAGTGAGTGAGTAGCTGAGTGGTCCTAGCTGCTGGCTGGGGTTAAACCATGACAAAACCCCATTGGTTTATACTCAACAATGAACATTTCTTCCCTGTATTTGTCATTCCTCAAACATATCCTACCAGAAAGGTTTGAAGGAGGCCTCTTTTGAGAGTTTGCTTTGTTGGTTGATTTTTTTTCTAGTTCCTGCGGAAATGAGGGGCCTTGAGCTTGTCAGATTCACCTGAGATTGCTTCTGGCAGCAGACAAACATAAGGAAGATAAGAGATTTATCTTTGCCAAAAAAAGCTTTGGGAACATGATAGCAAAATTGGAAACAAACAGAGAAACATAAAAACCAATAAAAGGTGAAGTGAGATAAATAAAAGGAGAAGTGTCTCCTATACTAGCTGCCACTTTGGATTTCTCTGTATGACACCACTGTGTTGGGATGCAAGGTCATGATCCAATAACACTTCTCCCATCTGAATGTCACTATTCAGAATTGACAGCCTCCCGAAACATCTTTCCTCACTGATATGCAAGGCTTTTCTGGCTTTGAATGAGTTTCAGTGAAGCTTTTCAGCAGCTTTTAAGGATTCCCCAGGCTCTCTTGTGATTTAGGAAACCTTATCATGCTTCAAAGTTTTCTAGCTGCCTCCTGTCTGCCACAAATGCAGATGGAGCACCTCTGGCTTAAGCAAGGATGGTTTCACTTTGATATGCAGACAGCACCTTTGGAGGGCTGATTCGTCCTCCCTCAAGGACTTTTATCTCCAGAAGTCAACAGAATTTCACCCTCCTCCTCTCATGTTACAAACGAACATATCATCAAAGCTTAGTTTGTAGTCACCACCCTGGACACAAGGAAGAAGAAGATGTAGGGCCTGTGAATAGGCTGTTCAGACTAAACACCCCCCTCCCTGAATCACCCTCCCTCAGCCTCACTGTTGGTTTTAGGGCTTATTGAGCAGTATTTGAGCAGGGTTACTTTAAGGTTAGTAAAATTCTTGGTACATCTGTAACGCTCAATGTGTCTGGTGCCACAAGGATAACCAAGTCCTCCTCAGTCTGCCAGGGAACCAGCCTGTGCCCCATGAGGAAGCTTTCACCTATGATCTCGTTCATTTATTAAGTTTCCCAGGCAAAAGGACAGATGATGATGTTGACGAGCATTGTGAGAACGATGAGGTGCTTCAGCAGTCCAAACCTGCTTTGTTGGCGACTCAGGCTAGGAAATAATGGCTTCCAACTTCATTAGAAACCAATGCAGTACCCTGCCAGCCTCCTGGGAAGCACGATCTTAAAGAGAAGATGTGAGTTGAGGGGGAAAAAGTTCAGGTCTCAAAAACTGCAAAAACTGCAAAAACAGTTAGAGGTCGTTTTTCTCTGCTCAGATGCAGTGCATCCCTGGACCATTCAGGGATGGAGGAAACCATCCTGCCAGCCTGCCATTGCTTTGCAAAACCCGACTGTGGGAATATCTCATAACCTCTCTGTGTCTTTGTCTATGTTCCCAATGCATGTTGTCAGAGTGTGAAAAAAATCTTTATTAATGCCTGACATGCTTAAAATGGCAGATTCCTGTCCTGGTCATATGTCTTCTAAATGTGAATAATAAGAACAATGTTTACTTGTCTGCAGCCTTATTATTCATTTGACTTGAACATATACCAGACACAGAGCTGGCTCTTTGTCAGCCCTTTGTCCCCTCCTTATTGAGGTACAATGCAACATGATGTCTTATTTCGGAGCTTGAGCACAGGGGACTGTAGAAGATGCATTACAATGAGGAACGTTATTTATTTACTAGACAGTTTATTTATTTATAAATTTATTTATTTACTGTAAGAGTGGTGAGGCACTGGAACAGGTTGCCCAGGAAAGCTGTGGCTGTCCCATCCCTGGAGGTGTTCAAGGCCAGGCTGGACGGGGCTTTGAGCAGCCTGGTCTGGTGGGAGGTGTCCCTGCCCATGGCAGGGGGGTTGGAACTAGATGATCTTTAAGGTCCCTTCCAACCCAAACCATTCTGTGTGATTCTGTGTGTGTGACGATTCTAAAGTAAGAGAATAAAAGTCTTGGTTTTCTCTGCTTACCGTGGAACGAAGGAGATAGGGCAACAGGAACGAGCATCATCCAACAACTCATTTCTTCCTGTTTTCCCGTCTGCCCACACTATAATTACACACCAAAAATAATAATAAAAATACATTCATATGGTCACTAAGTCAAATGCTCCTAGCTTTGGAAATAATACAGTGAGCTTTAATTGTTAGTGCTCTGTTAATCCAACGTGGCACCATAATTTAGATCCCATGTGCATTTATGTTATTATTCATATAGTCTTTAATAATATAAATATCTTTTAACTTTCATCTTTGAGAAACTCCACTAGGAAACTTCACAGTTACTTGATGGTGGCAGAAGAACAGTGAGACCTAGAATCATGTTTTTTCTCACGTCAGGATCTGAACTGTGCAAGCCCCTGTGAGTGCAAAACATGACCCTTATTCCCCAGGCATACAGGTAGCCCTACGTGATGAACTGTAATTAAAACTCTTCATCCTGAATATCCAACCTGCTATAGCCCAGAATTATTAGTCAAAAAAATCCTTCTCAGCTTTTGACGAGAAGATGTCCAGAACAGATCACATATTTGGGAATTTCACTGCCAGTGTTGGCCAAGTCTCCAAGGACTACCACGTTGTTCAGATTTAGGTTGTTTTTTTGGGGATGGAAAATCTGTTTCGAAACGCTCACTGGAGGCAAAAGGAACCCAGGATTTTTCAGAAATGCTGAAACAATTGAAATATTTTTACTAATCTTATTCCTGAAAATGGCAAACCCCACTTTGATTAAATTTTCTAAAAATAGAAGCAAATAAGATATGATCTGCTGAGGCAGATACCAGGGGAAAAAATGTTAACCTAAGAAAGAGTAAAAGGTTGTTATAGATAATCGAATATCATTGTTTAGAATGGAAAATCTCTCCCAGCCTTCCCCTCTGATACCAATGCTCTGCCGTCAAGCTTACACTTGGTGCAGGTTGAGTAATTGAAAAAAAGAGGATTCTTGATAGGTGGGCATTCCACTCTAACCTGCCTCCCTCACCAGCAGCTACTTGCTCAATCCCAAAAGTGATGTGATGAAGTCCTGGAGAAAACAGGAGAGAAATTAAAACGGACTTGGAGACTCAGTCACAGTGGCATATATCCTATATATCACAGAATTATCACAGAATTATCACAGATTATTATTATCTCAGTATTATTATTATTGCAATATTATCACTTTCGTAATATTGAATGAGATTAAAGACTGTCATCTTCCTGGGTCTTTATCTTCATATCTATAATTCCAGGATGGAGATCAGCAAATTCAGTACATGATAAGAGGGAACATAATATTTGATGCTTAAGATTTCACCACGTAGGAACTAGAAGGCTGTTTCTTCCTAGGGGGAAGAGCATAAAGGCAGAAATGGGCTCAGTCTACCATGGTGCCGATCTACTGACATTAGATCCTTATTATGTCATGCTGTACCAAAGCTATTTGTCTTCCCTTCCAAGATTGTTGATCCTCAGCAGCAGCAGGCACCAGGAGTCCAGGCTGCTGCCTTGACATTGCTTGGGGTGGAGAAAGGGTGAGTCTGTCTTCACCTTCTCATGTAAATATAATCAGAGGTTTCAGAAGAGCTTGTCAAAGTCTGTGGAATGATCTCCACCAAGACATAAGGATCCTCACATGTCTGATTGGCTTCTCCAAGCACAGACCTCCCCTACACAAATATGGAAGAAGATCGGTCTAGCCCAAAAGGAAATTCTGTGCTGCTCTTACAATTCTTCTTGGAAAAGGACAGTAGAAAGAAGGAAGCTAACACCTGATGATGTTATTCATACTTAACCATATCGCTTAATACACTGCTAGGAGTTGCTCTAATGTTGTAACAATGTGAAAATTAAAAGAGTAGAATGGATAGTAGAAAGAGTAGAAGTAACTCCAGTAGTCAAACCCTTTACTAACTTCATCCTTCTCCTGGAAATTTTCTTGCTGCAAACATTGTCATCAGAGTTACACTGGCATTTCTCTTTCAGTCTCATTCCCAGTTACTGGGGAGTTTTCTGATGGCAGTTGACATGATTTAGCACAACTCTAAATTACAATCCAAGCTGTACTCGCTCTCAATTGTCCTGCAACCTGCACAGGAGTGAGATTATGGGGAATTAGCTTCTCTTAACCCTGAACTTCCCATGACTTCCCCCAACCCCTGTAAATGTAACATAATGACCAGCATCTGAGTCAAAGTCACTATTTCAACTTCATTTATTCCTCGTGGCACAAAGAGAAAGCTGAGGGACTGTAAGAGATGGGCTGTAAATTCCCTGACGAGGGGCAGAAGGCCCTCCAAGCCTTCAACGGAATGCCTCCAACACGCTGAAGGAAATATATAATGCAGGCCTGACCTTCAAAGAACTGATAAGGCTAACACTTCTGATGCCTGAAAGTGTGGGAGGACTGTCTTGTGAAGACAGGGTAGTTCTGCCACTCGTGTGGTGAGCTTGCTAGTTCTCAGTTCTCAAGGCCATTGTGTCCAATAAGTGACCTTCGCTTCATTATCTGTGAAATGCATATGAAAGCGCACACCCTGCATATGCTAATGAAGATTATAGAGCTCACGCTAAACATGTATGACTGTGGCACTCGTCTCTCCACCCAAATCATGCTACACCTCACCTGGGAGAAGGGAGAAACCTGAGACGAGGCAGTCCTTGGCAAGGGGGGTGGACCATGCTAATTCAGCAAACATAAAAGGGGAAAATAAGTGCCCCTAGAAGGGGGAAACAAAAAAGAAACAATAGAACAAGACAGTGCCTGGGAAGATTCTTCCCAAGAAAGAAGATTATGCCTGGGAAGATTCCCTGAAAAAGACGCTGGAACCAGGACCAGTGATCTCTTTATCTCTGTCTTTTTCTCTGTCTTTTCCTTTCTCTATCCCTCAGTTTCTCTTTTCTCTTAGAATTGTTAAGTAACAGTTAGAGTTACTAAGTAACAACCTTAAGTACGACCTTAAGTACCGCTTGCCATAAGTTGTCCTATCCCTGTTGTTAAGTAACACAATGCATACCTCACCACTTGCCACGATTTGTTATATACCTAACCAATTATCGTGGACTGGTTAAGACCTGTACTAACCATTTTGGTAAGCTAATAAATGTTTGTATATGGACCTTGAGATTTATCTCACCTTAGTCCGCACCATTGAGAATTTATGAATCTGAAGTCACTTACCCCTTCTCTTTCCCGAGAGCGGGATGTTACAGGGACAGTGCACACTTTCTTTTTCCTGCTGGCTTGTCTTATCTTTTGTTTGATGCCAAGCTCCCCAATGCAAATAAACTGTGATTTCAAGGGGAAAGTCAGAGAAGTGTTGCTGAGTTGATGGATATTTACTTTGACTTTGTGACTGGAGGCAGAACACAAAGCAGGGAATATCTGAACAACCTAGAAATGAATACACAGTTGTCATTTCTCCAATCACTGGCCCAGGTGATCTCATTAACAGAAGCACACTTTATCAGTGGAAATTGTTGCCGTAATGTCTTGATCAAAGTAAACGCATCGCTGGGTATACGAACACAATCAGAGCCAAATATTCCAAACAGCTTCGATATATTACAGTGGAGCTGAAAGAATTTTACCTTTCTCTGCATTATTAATATATTTTCATCAGCTAATGCATTTTTCCTTCTGTGCTCAAACAGAGATGTCTCAGCAGGGAGCGTAGACTTGCTGGAGCCCCTTAGGATATTTAAAGGTACACAGCCAGTAGGGGAGCTTCTTAAAGACACAGATGACTTGTAGTTGTCCGTTCCTCAATGAGGGATACACCTAACTAGTCATGAATGCCTACAGCAAAGGAGTCTATGTAGAAGGAAAGCACCCTGGGCTTCACCTATACTCAATAAAGAGCAAATCAGATGCATTACTAATCATTAATAAGGAAACCCCTACATTTGGTTGGGGGAAGTGCTATGGCTCACGAAGCCAGCCCAGTTCTTATACACTCTTCCAAAAAACTAGTCATACCTGCTGCAAGATAAAGATGATTTAACTTAGATGAAGTTCAGATGACTTAAGTAAGATGAAGGTAACCACACAAGAGCAGTGCAGGATACAGGTCAGCACAGTCCTTTGCCTTCCCCAGGTTCCACCTGCAGCACTAGTCAATTCTGCTTTGATAGAAAGCCCAATTTCTTTAAAGTTTGTTTGTTTTTCTTTCAGATAACTATGTTTTAATGAAATACGGATACAGGAAAGGTTTATCTGCTTCATAGATTTCCTTTCTGGAAGGTAAGCCTAGATACACAGCCAATATTAGTCAGTGGCTTAGCTGTCTGAGCACTGGCCAAAATTAAAGGCTCTCCTGCCCTATCTTTAGGTCTTGAAACAGGACAGGAACTGGCATTTTCCTGCCAAACTGTCCTTTCCCTCCAAGATTTCAAATGGTGTTCCTTTACTTTTAATAAAGAACAAAACAAAACCTTGATGCCTCCACCTTTTGATAGAAGAGAAATCTGCATTTCTGGGCAGCATCTGGGCTTGCAGACAATAGGAGAAAGAGAGTTTGTGTTGCTCCTGTGAAATGTTCTTGCACAGCCATTTTCACGGCCAGCCTTGACCATGCTAGAACTCCTGCTCGTCTCCAAGTGGAATCAGAGCTCAACCTCTTCACTCTGCGCCTTGAGAAACAGCTGGCTGCAGCAAAGGATTAACTTGCAGTGTCCTGAAGTCTTGATCAAAGGATCTCAGGGAAGGATTGGGAACTAACAGCAGAAAAGCTCCCACCTGGATGTCTCTCTTACACTATGTGGTTACAGCTACGTCTTTTGATGGAGCAGTGGCTGAAGAGCAGACAAAAGCCTGTCGTGCTCCCATCTTTCTGCAGCAGCATGGATTTAATGCAATTATGCTACTACTAAGTTCAGGCTCTCCTTGTCTCCCATTATTTTTACATGACGAGAACCTTGTAGGAAGGTCTGTAAGGCAATTTTCCTCAAGAATCAGCATATGGCATTGGTGCAAAAGGTGCTGGGACATCCCCTCCTCCCATGCCCACAAAATCCATACGTACATGTGGGCTTATGTCCTGCGACCTCCAACATGAACTTGAGCATTGGGCTGTACTGAAAAGACAATCAGGTCTGCCCTGCTTGCCGCACAAGCTTGCAAGAGCTTTTCCTTCTGACATCCATGGGTCTTGTCTGCATCCCTCCACTACGGAGTCCCTCTCAGTCTCGCAGTGGTTGGTCCCTGACTCCAGGAAATCTCTCCCTCCCTCTACTAGGCAATTTGTGGGATTTTTGTACTCATGGAAACATCAGAAGTCAAGATGCCAGTGCTCTTATTACCACTCCGGACAGGAAACCACCTCTTGTGATGCTGCCTATGATAAAATGTGATTTCTGTTATTCAGTTATTCAGTGCTTTGTATTTAGTTTACTATTCTGCCTTCTTTATGCCTCCATTTACTTCTGTGGCCAACATTTAATGAAACCTGGCACAGAGACAGATGGATATTTTTTTTTTCTGCCTGCATCACTTATTATTCAGCACCTGAAAGCAAAATCTTGAATGTAAGAGCACGGGGCAGGGAGAAAAAATAGAGCTCATTTTAGTTTATTTCTCACCTCTTAGAAATCTCTTCACTGTTTCCTTGTTTCCAGTACTCTCATCCCCAAAGGCTCTCTATTTGTCATCACTCAAATGTTAATTTTATTAGGCTATGCTGCACACGGAATTATTCTCGTATAATCCATTTGCTACTTATTTACCTCCTGTATGCTTAGTCTTTCCCTCCAGATTCTTATATAACACTCAATAGGGAAATATCAGGGTATTCTGGGTGTTAGGGTTAATAATCCTCAAACTCCCCGAGGGACTAGGATATCGTGACAATTTCATTATACAAATAGAGAAATGAGACCTGCAGGTTTCATTGCCCTTCTGCCAGCCAATTTGATTCCAGATAGATCAAGAGGCTTGTGATGGGTTTGCTGCATATGTGACCAAGACGGGAACTGAACCAACATTTCCTAGGGCTAAATCCTGTGCTAATCCACAAGAACAGTCTTTTTTCGTCTCAGCGATTTAATGTGAAGCAAAATGTGACATGATGGCTCTGTGGTAGACAAAAGAAAACAATCCCAACCACATGTATTAGAGTGCTGGTACAACATCAGTGAATCTTGCACTTGATGGACTTTGAAGCTAAACTCAAATGAGTTGGGGTGCTTATGAGAAAGATGTTAGGAAACAGTGCTAGAAATTCTGCAGATGAAACAGAGAAAAAGACACGCAGGTGTCATAGCTCTTTGGCGGGGATATGGACATCTAGAAGGGACCCTCTCCTTCCCGAGTTCATGTGACGGTAGATGTGTGTTTCTAGAATGATCTTACTTTTTTTTTTTTGCCTTTTTTTAAGGAAAAGGGAAAAGGAATTGGAATGCTTTAACTTTTCCCCACCGTGTCTGACACTAATGTACTACAAGGCTCTCCATTTCTCAGTTCTGTAGAGACTAAAATCAGAAGTAAACCTTAATCACTGACATGAGGATATGGCTTTCATATGACATCAAAGCAAGGAGCCAAAACGCTGCCCTGACTGATATGAGGGCAAAAAGTTGCTTCTCAGCATGAGGTATCAGTAAGATATTTTGGCACCTAAAGCAAAAGGATGGTCCTTCATAGAGCTTTGGGTTGCCTCTCCCCCCTCCTTCCGCCTCCTACTATTCCCCTGAATTCCCCATGAGTCCCTCCCTTTGGATCAATCAACCCACAACACTTCTGACGATGAGACAGATGCAGGGGAGTAAAACATCTGAGGATGGAGCCTACTGTGATCTACTGGTGACACAAGATGCACTGCTGTTGTTAGAAGATCTACATCATGGAGTAAGGACCATGAGCAGAACTGTCTCTCCCACATCAAGCCAGCAAGTTGGATATTGGGACTCCCACTTCTGGTCTGGATGGACAGAGGCTGCCCCAGTACTGACGTAATTTCTCCCAGCACTAAATCCAAAGGCACAACCCGAGGAAGCAAGTAGGCTGCTCCCATCTCATCCTGATGAACTGGCCAACAGCCAACACCTCAAGAGGCCTGATGTCATCAGATCACATGTAGAAATAGGTCAGTCCCCACTTATGACCTTGTGCTGTAGTAAAGAACATAAGAATTTGTGAACATAAACCATACCCTACCAGGTTGGATCTGGCTAGACCAATAACCTCCATCAAGAGGAGATGCTGTTTAAGGAGGATACACAACCTGGCTACTGTCTGCAGTCCTTTCCTCTTGTAGTCTCACAGCCCCCACAGTTTTTGTGTTAGGGATGGTAAAGAATATAACCCCTGCCTATTCGCTGTGTTCCCTTACATGATTTTGCCATATTTTTACATTTTCAGTCTTCACAATTCCTGTGGCAGCAAAACTCCAACAGTTCATTGCTATTCTGTTTAAATACATATATATATTTACTTTCATTTTTTTCAGTTTTAAATCAGCCTCCTATAATTCCAGAGAATTTTCCCTAGTCAGTGGATTAAATTGATTTTGTCCGCTACCACCGTTATTTCAATAACCTTGAGCATATCCCCCTCGGTCTTCTCCTCTCCAAACTGAAACGACCCCAACTTTATATTCTCTCTCCATAAGGCAACTTCTTTTTCCATCAGCAGTGTGAATTGTCCTTCCCTGCATCTTTTTTTAGCTCTGCTATCTTTTTTTCTTTTTTTTCAAAATTGAGCTGGTTTGTGTTTCTGCGTGACAAAAGCATGGTTTCCACAAAAATGTTCCGACTTGATTTGACAATACCAAAAGATAGGGAACATGCAGCTTCCCTTGCTTGTTTGTTGCAGTGACTAATAGCCTCCACTGTTAAAAACATGCCAGTTATTAGTGTTTGCCTGGCTGTCACTGCCTGCTGCTCCTTCATGCAGTGTGATTCCCTCCTAGGTTAAAGAGCCCTTTACTCCCCAGTATTTTCTCTTTGCAAAAGTATTTTATATACTGTGATCAAAACCCTTTCTAGTCTTTTTTTTTAAATTTTTTTCTTTTTTTTTTTTTTTAATAGAGGGAAGAGATTGAGTTCTTTAAATTGGTCATGAGTCGATGTTGTATCCAGACTGCAAATCCTGTCTGTGGGTCTCTTCCAGAGCTGGTGTCCTTGTTGCCACAAACCGGCTATGGACTGGGAAATATCATCTTCTAGTCACAGGACTCTTATTTGTGCACCCAATATCTCCTTAGCACTGTTTTGCCATTACAGCTGCAGCCCTGGGAATGAGTGGCTTATCTGCTGTGCTGTGTAGGTGTTTTCCAGTGCTTTTTCCTGCGTTGTCAGGTTGTGCTCTTCGTCCCTAGATGTAAAACTGTGCCTTTAGCTGTCATAAAAGTTAGTCTTCTGAAAGGGATGCGCACAAGAAGCTCCATGCAACTTGCGAATTTTAGTCTAAACAACCTAGTATCATCCTAATCAGCTGTGTCTAAGAGGCAAGTAATTAAATTATAATGTTGGGAAGGTAATCCCCTGGGAGGCTGGAGAGAGGGTGGAAGCTGGTTTCCACTTCACGGGTAAGCACTCTAAAAGCAGACGTTTAAGAGAGCTTTCCAGACAAGCCTGGTTCCTTTTCATAGTTTATTCAGTGGCTCCCAAGAACGGAGTAAGTCCCCCACAAGCTGAAAGTGCAAACCACTTGTTCTTCAGATCCCACTTGTCATGAGTATGAGCAGATGGATGAGGCACACAGTAGAGTCAATACTGCAATGTTTTAGTGCGTGCCCGTACATTAAAATTTCAAGCGCTTATGTAGCTTTAGGCATTGTTGCATGATGACAGGAAATTCCGCAATGATGCTGTAGTTTAGTGAGAGTATTTAATGCCCAAATTTTGGATCGAAATTCTACTTATCTTTTTTTTTTTTGGATCCAGATTTTTCACCTCTTTATCTTTCTTTTAACTTGAACATTGAAAGCATATGCCTTGAATTGCTGAGAAGGTACATCCCTTCTTGTCCCTTTTTCTCTATGTGATACAGAGACGAGATTGATGGTAAATTGCCAGTGCTGCTGAGCAGAGATGAAGCCTGAGTCTTCATTTGTGTGCATGCTTCTGTACAGGCCCACGCACTACTAGCGTCACAGAAGATGAAAGTGTTCTTAATCGGAGCAGAAAACATGGAGAAAAATAACACACAGTGTAGCCAAGAGGAAAGAAAAAACTCTCGGTGGCACTCAGTTTAGGAGACATTTGTTCTGGCCTCCTTTGTAGTTTGTTTCATTTTGACTCTTGTTGTTGCTGTTGTTCAATTTTCTGCAAGAAAGAGATTAAATTAATGGAAATTGATTGGTGTATCTACAGTTATGTACAGGGAGGTCTGGCTACAGTGGGCACATATATCACAAAACAAACTTTCCTACTGTGGTTTTTACCGAAATCATTTATTAAAGTCCACTTCTGCTTCACTTTGATCTGATTTATTGCCCCACCTCCCTCAAGCCCACTCTTCAGCTTTTCATTTCATTCTTCAGCTTTTCCTTTCACTAGAAAAAGTAAAAACTGTCAGGTCAAGACAGAATGGATGTAGGTACAGTAAATAGTATATAATCAGGCATTGTCTATTCCACCATACAGCATCAAGGGATTTTATAATCAGAGATCTCCACCTCACAGTAACCTTGAGGGTAGGGAACACTATCGTCCTTGGAGAAATATCTCCCTGAGGACACGCACAAAGGGTTTACAGCGACATTCCAGAGAGACCACAGTAGCTTTTATCTGCTGAGGTTCTGCTGTAGAATCGAACTCAGGAGGCCAAACCAAGGAAACCAAAAATTATTTCCTTGTAAGATAGTCTCATAGAAAGAAGAACACCATCCTTGTTATGAGTGGTGGGTTAATGTTAACGTGGTCTCAATAAAGCTGTTTGACAGGGCAGAATAACTTCTTAATTAACTGCCTCCCACTTTTTCAGCAGATTCCCTAAGTCACACCAAACACATGGTGTCTTTTGTCAGCTCTGCACAAAAGTTTCCCTGAGGAATTGTAGGCAAAATGTCCTTTCCTAATAAGCCCTGGTTAAATCTAAGGTAACATAAGGCTGTCCTGAGATATCCATGGGGAGCACGAGTTAAGTAGAAGAAAGCAGAGGACAGAAGAGAGTAGATAGGTGTTCAGGATATCTCCTCCCTTCTATTTTATTAATGACACAGCTGATCTATTGCATGACCCAACTTGTATATATGAACGTGTCGAGCTCCACCTGGCCAACACTCTCCTAGCCACATTGACCAAAGGAACTCTCTAGTGCTGCCCTGAAAAAGTGATAGGGAGTATCTTGTGTTAGCAAGGTCTGGCAAGAAAGTCAGTTAAATCCCAAGCCTACCATTTCCTTATCCTGGACCTCTCTCCTCTGCTGCCTCTGGAAATGGGTTCCCAAAAATTGCAGTCAAACATGTCATGAATGTAGTATAAGGACTATGTCGTGGTTTAGCCTCAGACGGCAACAAAGAACCACGTGCCGCTCGCTCGCGCCTTCCTAATACAGGAAGAATCGTAAGAAAAGGCAAGACTCTTGGGTTGAGACAAAGGCAGTTTAACAGGACAGTAAAGGGAACAGGCAAACAACAACAACAACAACAACAACAACAACAACAACAACAACAACAACAACAACAACAACAACAACAACAACAACAACAACAACAACAACAACACCACGGATAGGGGAATATACAAACGCGATTACGGAACCGCCGCTCCCCGGCCGGACCGGACCCAGGACGCCCCAGCCCGCTTTTAAGCAGCAACTTCCTGCCCCCTCCCCCAGCAGCTCAGGGTGGGCGTGGCTCACATGGCATGGAATACCAGGAAAAATTAACCCTATCCCCACCAGAACCAGGACATTATCCACCCCTTATTCCATACCATCTATGCCATGCCCAGCAGGTTCCAATGAATTGCCACCACTTTCCCCTGTTATATATATATATATATACACACATATAATGCCCTTAGTTTATGGGCCATCCCTCCAAAGTGTCCGTTGAGTTCTTTTAATCCACGGCTTTGGGCTCCATCTGTTAGAACAGTCTCTCAGGGCAGGTGAGATGCTGGGTGGTGCTGGTCTGTTGCATGCTGTATTTTTCGGAGCTTGTGACTGGTGCACCTGGTGTGGCTCATGCATGCAGTCCGTGGGCTGAAGATGTAGATCTTGAGGAAACTGCTGGGCGCCAGCTGCTGAGATCAGTTCTTATCCCATCATCCCTGTGCCTTACTTGTAGTACAACTGATAGCAATTATAGCAATGAAGACATACAGTGACAGTGTTACTTAGCAATTAACAGCACACAATCTGATTCATTGGCTATTCTCGCCCAAAATCAGATCCCCATGAGGTACACATCGGACTTCCCCATCCTTCCGCATCACCCACCAAGTGTACCCAGGTCCTTGGGCAAAAGCAATCCCACGGATGGGTTTGCCTTTGCCTGAGGCAGGACTAACCCTGACTGTCTTCCCTAGCATATTCTTCATGTGCACTACGGGGACTTTATCCCCTTCTACAGTACGTGGAAGTTTTGACTGGGCAGAGCCATCCCGATTGTTAGATCCCCTGGTGTTAACTAGCCAGGTAGCTTTTGCTAAATGTGTATCCCAGTGTTTTAAAGTCCCACCACCCATTGCTCTCAGTGTAGTTTTTAACAGTCCATTGTATCGTTCTATCTTCCCAGAGGCTGGTGCGTGATAGGGGATGTGATACACCCACTCGATACCATGCTCTTTGGCCCAGGTGTCTATGAGGCTGTTTCGGAAATGAGTCCCGTTGTCCGACTCGATTCTCTCTGGGGTACCATGTCGCCACAGGACTTGCTTTTCAAGGCCCAGGATAGTGTTCCGGGCAGTGGCATGGGGCACAGGGTATGTTTCCAGCCATCCGGTGGTTGCTTCCACCATTGTGAGCACATAGCGCTTGCCTTGACGGGTTTGTGGCAGTGTGATATAATCAATCTGCCAGGCCTCCCCATATTTGTATTTCAGCCATCGCCCTCCATACCAAAGAGGCTTCAAACGCTTGGCTTGTTTGATCGCAGCGCATGTCTCACATTCATGGATGACCTGTGCAATAGTGTCCATGGTCAAGTCCACCCCTCGGTCACGAGCCCATCTACATGTCGCATCTCTCCCTTGATGGCCTGAGGAGTCATGGGCCCACCGAGCTATGAAAAGTTCACCCTTATGTTGCCAGTCCAGATGCACCTGAGCCACTCCAATCCTAGCGGCCCGATCCACCTGCTGGTTGTTCTGATGTTCCTCCGTGGCCCAATTCTTCGGTACGTGGGCATCTACATGGCGTACTTTCACAACCAGATTCTCTATCCGGGCAGCAATATCTTTCCATAGTTCAGCAGCCCAGATGGGTTTGCCTCTGCGCTGCCAGTTGCCCTGCTTCCACTGCTGTAACCACCCCCACAGAGCATTTGCCACCATCCATGAGTCAGTGTAGAGATAAAGTACTGGCCATTTTTCTCGCTCAGCAATGTCCAAAGCCAGCTGAATAGCCTTCACCTCTGCAAACTGGCTCGATTCACCCTGTCCCTCACTGGCTTCTGCAACCTGTCGTGTAGGACTCCACACAGCAGCCTTCCACTTTCAATGCTTTCCCACAATACGGCAGGACCCATCAGTGAACAGGGCATATTTCTTCTCATTTTCTGGCAGTTTATTATATGGTGGGGCCTCTTCTGCACGCGTCACCTCCTCCTCTGGTGACATTCCGAAATCCTTGCCTTCTGGCCAGTCCATGATCACTTCCAGAATTCCTGGGCGACTGGGGTTTCCCATTCGAGTTCGCTGCGTGATCAGTGCAATCCACTTACTCCATGTAGCATCGGTTGCATGATGTGTGGTGGGGACCCTTTCTTTGAACATCCAACCCAGCACCGGCAGTCGAGGTGCTAAGAGGAGCTGTGCTTCTGTACCAACTACTTCCGAAGCAGCTTGAACCTCTTCATATGCTGCCAATATCTCTTTTTCTGTTGGAGTGTAGCGGGCTTCGGATCCTCTGTATCCACGACTCCAAAACCCTAGGGGTCGACCTCGAGTCTCCCCTGGTGCTTTCTGCCAGAGGCTCCAGGTAGGGCCGTTCTCCCCGGCTGTGGTGTAGAGCGCATTTTTAACATCTTGTCCTGCCCGGACTGGCCCCAGGGCCACTGCATGGACTATTTCCTGTTTGATTTGTTCAAAAGCTTGTCGTTGCTCAGGACCCCATTTAAAATCATTCTTCTTCCGGGTTACTTGATACAGAGGGCTTGCAATTTGACTGTAATCTGGGATATGCATTCTCCAAAAACCCACAATACCTAAGAAAGCCTGTGTTTCCTTTTTACTAGTTGGTGGAGACATAGCTGCTATTTTGTTGATCACATCCATTGGAATCTGACGGCGTCCATCTTGCCATTTTATTCCTAAAAACTGGATCTCCTGCGCAGGTCCCTTGACCTTACTTCGCTTTATAGCAAAACCAGCGTTCAGAAGGATTTGGACTATTTTACTCCCTTTCTCAAAAACTTCTTCTGCTGTGTTTCCCCATACAATGATGTCATCAATGTACTGCAGATGTTCTGGAGCTTCACCCTGTTCCAGTGCAGTCTGGATCAGTCCATGGCAAATGGTGGGGCTGTGTTTACACCCCTGGGGCAGTCGATTCCAGGTGTATTGGACGCCCCTCCAAGTGAAAGCAAACTGTGGCCTGCACTCTGCTGCCAAAGGGATTGAGAAGAATGCATTCGCTATATCAATTGTGGCATACCACTTGGCTGCCTTGGACTCCAGTTCGTACTGGAGTTCTAGCATGTCTGGCACGGCAGCACTCAGCGGTGGCGTGACTTCATTCAGACCACGATAGTCTACAGTTAGCCTCCACTCTCCATTAGATTTTCGCACCGGCCATATGGGACTGTTAAAGGGTGAGCGAGTCTTGCTGATCACTCCTTGAACCTCTAGTTGACGAATCAGCTCATGGATGGGAATCAGAGAGTCTCGGTTAGTGCGATACTGCCGCCGATGCACCGTTGTGGTAGCAATCGGCACCTGTTGTTCTTTGACCCTCAACAACCCCACAACAGAAGAATCCTCCAAGAGACCAGGCAAGGCAGACATCTGTTTAACTTCCTCTGTCTCCAAAGCAGCTATGCCAAAGGCCCAGCGGTACCCTTTTGGGCCCTTAAAATACCCTCTCCTGAGGTAATCTATACCAAGGATGCATGGAGCCTCTGGGCCAGTCACAATGGGATGCTTTTGCCACTCATTCCCAGTTAGGCTCACTTCTGCCTCCAGTACAGTCAACTCTTGGGATCCCCCTGTCACCCCAGAAATACAAATGGGTTCTGCCCCTCTATAGCTTGATGGTATTAAAGTACACTGCGCACCCATGTCCACTAGAGCTTTATACTCCTGTGGGTCTGATGTGCCAGGCCATCGAATCCACACCGTCCAATAAACCCGGTTGTCCCTTTCCTCCACCTGGCCGAAGGCAGGGCCCCCCTAATACTGGTCATAGTATCCATTACTCACTTCTTGCATAAATGACTTGGAAGTTCCTTCAAGAGGATCAGAAGCAAGATCAGGCCTTCTGCTTTGTCTGGGGAACGGCCCACTGGAAACCGGGGCGGCACTTTTCCTGGAGGGATCCCCTTTTATGGTTGTCCTTCCTTGCAACTCCTGTACCCGTGTCCGCAGGATCGAAGTAGGTTGTCCATCCCACTTCCTCATGTCCTCTCCGTGGTCCCGCAGGTAGAACCACAGGGTGCCTCGTGGTGTGTACCCTCTGTACTCTCTCTCTTGAGTGGGGAAATGCCTGCTTCTAATAGCTGAGATGCTGGCCCGTGCAGGTGGGGAGTAGAACATATTCTCTTCAAGTTGCTGGACCTTCCGCGACAGTTTCTCCACAGCTGAGACAAGGGGGGAAGAGAGACTTTCTTCATATCGCCGGAGCCGGCCGGCTACCTCATCCACCGTTGGTCCCTCTTCACCTTTCCATTCCATTACTGCCAGGGAGTTGGCATATGACGATGGTGCGCTCCGTACAAACTTCCGCCACATGGGCCTTGTGCATCGCACCTCATCAGGGTCTGTGGGTAAGTCGGCATTGTCCAAGTCATAATAAATCATCTCCCGCACGGCTAATTCTCTCAGGTACTGGATACCTCTTTCCATGGTAGTCCACTTGCTTGGCTGACATACAACATCCTCACTGAAGGGGTACCTCTCCCTCACGCCTAACAGGAGTCGTTTCCAGAGGCTGAGGGCTTGGGTCTTTTTCCCAATCGCCTTGTCAATGCCGCCTTCCCTAGACAGGGATCCCAGCTGCCTGGCCTCCCTACCCTCTAATTCCAGGCTACTGGCCCCATTATCCCAGCACCGGAGCAGCCAGGTGACAATGTGCTCGCCTGAAAGTCGGCTGAAATCTTTTCGCATATCCCGCAGCTCACTCAAGGATAGGGATCGAGTAATTATCTCTGGTTCTGCCTCTTCCTCCTGCTCTCGTGATGGCCCTGGTTCATCATCATCTCTTACTAAGCGAACTGATTTCTTTGTGTACTTCTTCTTCTGTATGGGGGCAACTGATACCGGCACGGGTTGGTTCCCTGGTTCAGTGGCAGTGGCTGCTATGGGGGTTGGAGTAACTGCAGTGTCTACCACAGGGGTTGCAGTAGCCGCAGTGTCTGTCGCAAGGATTGCAGTAGCTACAGTGGCTGACGCAGGGGTTGCAGTAGCCGCAGTGTCCGTCACAGGGGTTGCAGCAGCCGCAGTGGCTGCCGCAGGGGCTGCAGCAGCCGCAGGGGCTGCTGATCTGGTTTCCATCTCTTCCCCTTGAGGGTGCTGCATAATTCTGAGCAGTGCCTGGTAGATACTGGCCAGGGCCCAGCACAGCGCGGTGAGTTGTGCCTCTCTAGAATAGCCACAGCATTTTCCCTTCAAATATTCTACCACTTTATCAGGGTCCTGTAATTGTTCAGGGGTGAAGTCCCAGACCATTGGAGGTGAGTAGTTCTCTAGGTACCTGCCCATGCTCTCCCACATGCCATGCCACCCCTGACTATCCAGCCTCGGAGGAGATCTCCGGGTGGTAGTCTTAAATAGTCGCTTAACCCTAAACAAGACCTGGAACGTATTCAGGAGACATAGCACTAGGAACACGCTGGTTTGAGTATCCCAAGGATATTCAAAATTCTCAAAAGCTGTCATACCTGACGCGAAGGAGAAAAGGGAGGCAAAAGGGCTGGGGAAATTATTAACAAATTCTGAGAGATGGTGTCCAATGTACGGACAGGACAGCAAAACCACATAAACACCCCAAAATAGCCGTCTGAACAGTGATGTTATCATATCATAAACAGATAACGCACAGGACAGGAGAATGATAATCCTCATCCCTCTTCCAGACATGGTAAACAGCATCGCAGGGAGTACATAAGCCATATAGGAATTTATGTAACACAGCCATGAGAACAAACCAAGCAACATGATGACCAGTTATCTCAACCCTTCGAGCCCCACGTTGGGCGCCAAAAAGGACTGTCCTGGTTTAGCCTCAGACGGCAACAAAGAACCACGTGCCGCTCGCTCGCGCCTTCCTAATACAGGAAGAATCGTAAGAAAAGGCAAGACTCTTGGGTTGACACAAAGGCAGTTTAACAGGACAGTAAAGGGAACAGGCAAACAACAACAACAACAACAACAACAACAACAACAACAACAACAACAGCAACAACACGGATAGGGGAATATACAAACGCGATTACGGAACCGCCGCTCCCCGCCGCTCCCCGCCGCTCGCCGGCCGGACCGGACCCGGGACGCCCCAGCCCGCTTTTAAGCAGCAACTTCCTGCCCCCTCCCCCGGCAGCTCAGGGTGGGCGTGGCTCACATGGCATGGAATACCAGGAAAAATTAACCCTATCCCCACCGGAACCAGGACAGACTAGTAAATTGATCTTTGTACAACACCATAGGCATGAGAAGCATCCAATAATCAGTGACTGGTGGTAAAACGTTCCTGAGCTTGGCACAGATTTAAGCTAAAGCTGAGGTCCTTTGTGACACTCTATCCAGTTTTCATAAGGATTTGAGGCAATCCTTTCCCCGACAAACAATTAGAGAGGCCACATGAGTGAATCCTTGCATAGCCTGTTCCCCACCAAGGCATTAAGTCAATTGCTAGTGCCACAAATCTTAGAAATGGCAGGCTTCCTAATCCCACAGTTTAATTCTTGGCATTTTTTGATGGGTTTCTAAGCAGGAGGCAAATAAGCTTGATCAGTCTTTCAAGCTGACTATGCCTGCATCCAACATACAGTCTTTATTTCAACATCCAAAGTCTAAGGTAGCATCACAGGCATGAAAAG
This sequence comes from Larus michahellis, assembly GCF_964199755.1. Taxonomy (NCBI): domain Eukaryota; kingdom Metazoa; phylum Chordata; class Aves; order Charadriiformes; family Laridae; genus Larus; species Larus michahellis. The sequence continues at coordinate 165,910,075 of NC_133897.1, read as the reverse complement.
CAGGCCACGTCCTGAAGGGCTTGAAAAAGAGGATGAGTACATTATAAATATTTATTTTTTTCACGATTTTAATGCTTGGAAAAATTTCTTCCCATAGATTTAAAATAGGATAAACACACCTAGTGCTTTCCAGCAAGGGGTCTCAGAGGGCCAATGTACAAAACAGTTATCAAGTTATCACAGCTAAAGAAGCTGTGGTGTAGTCTCCATCTCTGGAGACGTTCAAAACCTGCCTGGATGCATTTCTGCGCAACGTGCGCTAGGTGAACCTGCTCTGACTGGGGGGTTGGACTAGATGATCTCCAGAGGTTCCTTCCAACATCTACCATTCTGTGATTCATAGAATCATAGAATCATAGAATGGTTCAGGTTGGAAGGGACCTTAAAGATCACCCAGTTCCACCCCCCCTGCCACGGGCAGGGACACGTCCCACCAGACCAGGCTGCTCAAAGCTTCATCCAGGCTGGCCTTGAACACTTCCAGCGATGTGGCATCGACAACTTCCCTGGGCAACCTGTTCCAGTGCCTCACTACCCCTACAGTCAAGAATTTCTTCCTGATATTCAATCTAAATCTATCCTCTTTCAGTTTGAAACCGTAACCTCTCATCCTATCATTTTACTCCCCCAGAGTCCCTCCCCGTCCTTCCTGTAGCCTGCTTTAGGTACTGGAAGGCTGCTATAAGGTCTCCCCGGAGCCTTCTCTTCTCCAGGCTGAACAACCCCAGATCGCTCAGCCTGTCCTCATAGCAGAGCTGCTCCAGCCCTCTGATCATCTTCATGGGCCTATGCTGGACCCGCTGCAACAGGTCCATGTCCTTCTTGTGTTGAGGACTCCAGAGCTGGATGCAGTACTCCAGGTGGGGTCTCACCAGAGCAGAGCAAAGGGGCCCAACATTCTTGTTGCTGATGCTCTAAGAACAGCATAAGGTAGGAGCCTGGATTTGATAAGAGAGGAGGACCTTAGTTGTCTCTCCTGCACCCCACCTTGTCCTGGTTTCCAGCCCAGACTATCACTGTCCGAACCCTCCACCTTTTTATTGTAGTCGGTTGTAGCAGTGAAAGGGAAAGAACTGGGAATCAGCAGTGATATTCAGCATAATGTCAGAGCACATTCGGTCATAAATCCTCCATGAGCTCAGTCTAAATCACAAACTAATTATATTGAAATGTATTTCATATTTTTGTCTCTTGATTGGTTTGTGGTGTCACAAAGACAGCAGGACATTATGTTTCAACCACCTCTTGCTGAGTGGTGCACTTGACTGTACCTCCACAAATTTAGGTCAATAAAAAGCTAGACTGTTTTAAAGCATGCAGCTAACAGGCCCGGATTGGAAATCATGCTGAAACAGCGTCTCTGGCAGAAAAGAGGAGACGGGAAACTCTGGGAAGGGGAAGATGAAGACATTAGCTTCTTCAGCTGGTGCAACTGGAGCCAGAGAAGAATGTTCCCCATCCCTGCGAGTGTTCAAAGCCAGGTTGGATGGGGCTTTGAGCAACCTGGTCTAGTGGAAGGTGTCCCTGCCCATGGCAGGGGGTTTGACACTAGATGACCTTTAAGGTCCCTTCCAACTCTTAGCATTCTATTATTCTATTATTCTATGTTCCTGTGGTCTAAGTAAAAGACTTTGCAACACCAATACTGCTACATTGTTCAAGACCAAGCAATATTGGGGGGGGGGGGGGGGGGGGAACAAAACCTTAGATATTTAATGAAAGTAGAAGCTTCATTGGAAGAGGTTCTCAAAGAAGTGTCTGTCCTGCGGTTACATTTTTCTCATGTCCCATAGAATGAGCGTATGGGTTCAGAGCGTCGCTTGTATTGATTCTGGGCTGGTTTATGCATATTGAATTCACCTTGAAGTTTTCTTTGGGAAGCACTAGCAGGGTTCCTCTTTTTTATACTTAGCCATCTGTATTCATAAAGTTAGCAAGCAAGTAATGTGAGAATTATGGTGCTTTATGCTAAATACATGATACTTGATGATTCTGCACATGGCACATAGCACTTCATGGGTCTGCATACAAAAACACAAAGAAGAAGAAAGGCCAAGGGGGAAAGATGATGCATCTGCCACAGGATAAGTAAAAGAGTGAAAGTGCAAAATCTTTTCTAGAGATCACAGAATTTGAAAAAAAAAAAAAAGATAAAAGGAAAGGAAAGGAAAGGAAAGGAAAGGAAAGGAAAAGGAAAAGGAAAAGGAAAAGGAAAAGGAAAAGGAAAAGGAAAAGGAAAAGGAAAAGGAAAGGAAAGGAAAGGAAAGGAAAGGAAAGGAAAGGAAAGGAAAGGAAAGGAAAGGAAAGGAAAGGAAAGGAAAGGAAAGGAAAGGAAAGGAAAGGAAAGGAAAGGAAAGGAAAGGAAAGGAAAGGAAAGGAAAGGAAAGGAAAGGAAAGGAAAGGAAAGGAAAGGAAAGGAAAGGAAAGGAAAGGAAAGGAAAGGAAAGGAAAGGAAAGGAAAGGAAAGGAAAGGAAAGGAAAGGAAAGGAAAGGAAAGGAAAGGAAAGGAAAGGAAAGGAAGGGAAAGGAAGGGAAAGGAAGGGAAAGGAAGGGAAAGGAAGGGAAAGGAAGGGAAAGGAAGGGAAAGGAAGGGAAAGGAAGGGAAAGGAAGGGAAAGGAAGGGAAAGGAAGGGAAAGGAAGGGAAAGGAAGGGAAAGGAAGGGAAAGGAAGGGAAAGGAAGGGAAAGGAAGGGAAAGGAAGGAAAGGAAAGGAAAGGAAAGGAAAGGAAAGGAAAGGAAAGGAAAGGAAAGGAAAGGAAAGGAAAGGAAAGGAAAGGAAAGGAAAGGAAAGGAAAGGAAAGGAAAGGAAAGGAAAGGAAAGGACAGGACAAATAGACTCTTTAACACCAAGAAGCATCTTAGCTTTCACTGTGTAAAGCTATTGGTGTGAGAAATGATCTGAGATCCCCAATTATCAGTGTCAAAGAACTGCCGTGATAAATTCCAGTGACTTATCGGTACAGCTGTCCCATTTTGACCATATTCAGAGATACTAACAGAGAAAAAAAAAATGCTGCTATTCAATGCTATGTTCATTCATACTCACTATTGCTTCCTCATAGACCAAGATCTAAAAGCACAGAATATCAAGAGAACATTTATAACAGGGGTTATAACTGTTTCACTGGAGGTGTGTAAAGATGAATAAAGGATGTTAGTTAGGGATGGATTTATGAAAGATGACACCAGACTTCAGTTCTTCAATTTGTCACATTTATTTTCAAAAGGAAATGTTCTCCGGTCACTGGGGACAGCAGATTTGCGGTTGAAAGGTGTAGTTTGACGAGCAGGAACAGGCATCACACACATATCAGTCTCCCAGAAGAAAAGGGATTCCTAAAAGGGTGAACTTCAAGCTGCCATCAGCATTTCCAGGTCATATTTCTTGGAGAAGGCAGGTCTGTGCAGCCTGGGCGTTGCAAGAACATGCAACAGGTGTTCTGTCAAAAGGAGGAGAGAGAAGGGGGTCCACACAGTGCCCCTGTCATCCCTCCAGTTTTGAGGTAGCTCTACATTGAACAGAACTCCTTGGCAAGTGAATTGCTTTAATCTCAAAAGACACTCCAAATAGCCATTGCATGGGCAGAGTTAGGTGTGCAAGGCAGGAGAGGCTGAGAAGCAGTAAAGGCACAAGAAGAAGTAAAGACCCTGCTACCTATGGTGTGGTGACTGTCAAAGGTCTTCAAACAGCACCTTCTGCTACATTCAACTCTTTTCCCTCATTATCTGGTGCTGTTTGAGGTTGTCTTTTTGGTACCTTACCTACTGGTTTGCCTTACTGACAAAGTTTCTACACATTGAAGATACACGCTCATCCAAAATTTCCTGGAATGAAAGAATATAGATTATTTCCTCAAGAATAGAAAAGGAGGAATAGAGGCTGCTTCACCCTGTCTGAGGTGAGGCAGTTTCCACAATATAGGAAAAGAGCAGCTAAAGGAAGGAGACTTCATCAAAGTATAAGAACCAGAGGTGAAAACATTCCTTTGCTCATCTTTGAACAGGGCAGAAGCACCCATGCTCACCTACAGAGTGCACACCTCTTCCTTCCTTCTTTATTTTTAAGTAAAACCATATGAAAAACATTGAACCAACACCGCAGAAGGAGTAAAATCTCTTGAAAAGCCACTTAAAAAGCCCGCTCCACTAAACTTGCCAAAAATAAATCACTATTTACCCAGTTGGGTTCCCATCTACAGATAAGACCGTATGCTCTGCCCCATTTTATGTGCCTGCACCAACAGATTCCAAAAATAAACAAGTCATCAAATGGCAATTTTTTCGAGGTGTTGAAAATATTAGACATTTGGGAGATCAGAGAGCAAACTGGTTCCTCCAGAGTCTCCTGAAAGACTTTCAGGAAATGGGATTCCGTTGGAGTTGGTCTGGAGCAGAGATTTTTCTTTACTCAACGTCTAAGTAATTGTACATCAATGAGGGATAATTCAAAGCTTTCTCAGTCAAAGAAAAATCCAACTTCAGCATGTGTCAGACCAGGCCCTTCTGTTTTAGAAACGTGAGTTGAGGTTTGACTGTAAGTTTCTAGAAGGGAAAGTTCGTATCTTATTTACATTCCCTGTCCTGGCAGGACCATCTTCCTTGTGTTATCAGAAAGCAAAGGGAGAGGGAAAAAAAAAGCAAAAAAAAAAAAAAAAAAGCAGACATTAGGGATTAATTTTCCCAATGGTCTTTCTAATGGGACTTCCTCAATAGGTCAGATTTTTAGACAATTTACACAAAAGGCATCAGGGAGACAGTAAGTGGTTCCTCTTAGAAAGGGGACACCTTGGGCGTATCAGGGAATTCCTTGTAGTTAAGAAAAGATTCATGCAGCTTTAGCAGCTATCGCAACTTAGTAGAGAGACTTACCATTGTTGGTGAATATTTATCTGGTTTTGGCTTTATTATTTTCATAAATGTCCAGTTCCCATGAATCAAATTACCCTAAAAGAAACTCAGTTTTCTTTTAAAAATAAGAAAAACCTATTTCTAGTTCTAGAAAAAAAACTATAGATAAAGATAGAAACTGAATTCAGAATTGCTTAAATAGGCAGCAGACAGAAAGAGGAAATTATTTTAATAGTTTCCAGGTATATTGGGAAGGAAGAGATGAGGTAAATTTCTAGTATTTAGCTGTGAAAGTGTCACTACATGCACATGCCTACCCAATAATAACTGAAAATTTTGTAGTTACTGAGGAAGAACTCGAAAAAAAAGTAGATGGACCCTGCAATAACATCATCAGGACAGACAATATTTGTGATAACATAAGAGATAAGAATTCCTGTAATACTAACTCTTAAATATCAAACATTTAATTTGATAAAAACAAAATGGCAGTAAAGAAACTGCTCTAGCAAGTGAAATGAAAAAGTCACACATGTAGATTTTCCTGCTTATGCACTTCCCATTTTCCTTTTTGTTTCAGCTCCTGAATTAGTGGGTTTATTGAGTTTCAGACCTTGGTTTAGAAACTGGACCAAATTACAGATTGGAACTTACTTGTACTCCAGAAATCCTCCTAGATAATTCGCATGTTTATATTCATTTTTACTGAAAGCAGTAATTTGTAGCCATTGGAAAAAGAAAGGATGGAGAGTTGGCCAGGTTTTTTCTCTTTTTTTTTTTTTTTTTTAATAAACAGAGGCAGAGTTCTCCATGATCATGCCCATTTATCAAAACAGAATCTTCTAATCAGAAAAAGCCAGCATTGGAATGTTAGGTTGTATATGACAACATTCAGTTAAATTTTTCTCAAGAAAGGTTTCTCGCATACAGGACAGAATTTAAATAGGGAGGTATGCCAGCTCAGGAAAAAGAAATCAATAGTATTTTAAAAAACGATAGCTTAGAGGTTAGCACAGAAAGAGGCACAGGTTGAAAAACCTGCCTTATTTGATTCAAAGCAGGAATTTGAACTTAAGTTTTCCCCATAAGAGATAAATGCCCTAACAACTAGAGAATCAATCAGTCTTTTGTGATGAAAAATTATAACAGCAAAAGTTGCCATCTGTTCATATGCAAAATGAAAACAAACTGTAAAGCTTCAACTATTTAAAAAAGAAAGGAATTGCTTTTTTCTAGCCCTGATTTTGTAGTTTCAATTATTATAGGGTATGATGAAGTCAAAATGAAATATTCTTATTTTATTGTAGTATTTTACTAATATCCTGTCAAATTTAATACAACTGAGATGTTTCTATGAAGCATTCTCATTTTTCTAGATATTGAAGGGGAACTGCTTCTTTGTGGTATTTTTTTTTTCCTCACTGAATTCGTGAGGAGTATGACCAAGGTTGATTATCCTTTAGTCCTTCCCTATACAAAGAATCATAGAATCATAGAATAATAGGGTTGTAAGGGACCTCTGGAGATCATCTGGTCCAACCCCCCTGCCAGAGCAGGGTCACCCAGAGCAGGTTGCACAGGAACACGTCCAGGCGGGTTTGGAATGTCTCCAGAGACGGAGACTCCACCACCTCTCTGGGCAGCCTGTGCCAGGGCTCTGCCACCCTCAAAGGAAAGAAGTTCCTCCTCATGTTTAGGTGGAACTTTCTATGCTCAAGTTTGTGCCCGTTACCTCTTGTCCTGTCCACGGGCACCACTGAAAAGAGCCACTTAAAGTATAAATACTTTAAGTATTTATAAGTGTTGATAATGTCCCCCCTCAGCCTTCTTTTTCCAGACTGAAGAGACCTATATCCCTCAGTCTTTCTTCATAAGAGAGGTGTTCCAGTCCCCTAATCATCTTGATAGCCCTTTGCTGCACCCTCTCCAGGAGTTCCCTGTCCTTCTTGAACCGGGGAGCCCAGAACTGGACACGGTACTCCAGATGCGGCCTCACCAGGGCAGAGTAGAGGGGGAGGATGACCTCCCTCCACCTGCTGGACACACTCTTCTTGATGCACCCCAGGATGCCATTGGCCTTTTTGGCCACAAAGGCACTTTGCTGGCTCATGGGCATCCTGTTGTCCACCAGGATGAAAGATGATTGATATTGGCGTCACACTTGCCAAGAGATATTAGCCACTGTGGGCCACCCCCTCTGTTGACTTGAATGAGCTTTACCAAGCATTTGTCCACTGAGTGTTGCTCTTCTTTTGATTTAACTGTATTTTAGTCTCATACCGCTTGCCAGTCTATGAAAATAAAGAATGGTTTCACCTTTACCGAGAGACAGCAGATTTAGTGGGAAAAGAACAGAAACAGTGTTTAGGCCTTCTGAGCCTATTCTTGGCTGTTGTTGGTTTACAAGTTGTACTTGGCAAGGTGCTTAAAGTCTACAGAAGAGAGAACATGAGTCCAGCTGGAAGCATGAGGAGGTTTGTCTTTGATTTTCATTAGACTAAAGTTTCATTCTCCATGAAATGGGAACCTTCTGGTTCTGATGCATGACAACTTGATATTGTTGCACCTCTTGCATTCCTAGTATGTGTGAATAAACCAGTTTAAACTTACTGAGAAGTTTGGGGCTTCTCAGTAGTAGGTGTATATTAATTAACTTCTTCAGGCTATCATCTTCCTTGCATATCTAGAGAACATAGTCAAGTGTTGCATCTTCAGTAACACACATTTATGGAACTGAGACCTGTGTACATAACCCAGATTTATGTGCACAGAACAGAGATCAGAATCTAATTTTGTATTTTTGGAATATTGCTCGCCTATCATTTTAATTAATAAAAGTTGCAGTAGGACAATTTTAAAAAGAGACATCTTTGATGGGAAGATTAACAATCCTTTCCCAGAAACATCCTGAACAGCTTCTTCTGTGGTGGCAAGAGCAGCGGGGACCTTTGGAAAGACCAGATGCTCCACACTTGCAGTTTTTACTCTCCTTTTCTCAGAAGCAGTTCTCACCCCTAACTGCTGGCACATCAGAGCAGGTCTGCAGGCATGGGTAGCTTCAGGCAAACAGGGGAGGCGTTCATGGAACGAGAGGTGAGGTTGTTCGTTAAGGAGATGCTACCCTCTAAGAAAGGTGTTCACAAAAGACTAAACTTAAGCGCAGCAGATTTTTCATAGGTTCACGCAATAACAAATGGAAATCCCTTCAGAAAATTACCCTTGCACTGCCTTGCCCTCTGCAGGAAGCTCTTTCTTCATCCACTAATGAGGGAACATTGTGTGTCTGTCCTCCTTTGACTGACTAGCCTTTGCTACCATCCTTCATCATCTCGCAAAGCCTTGCACAGGTCCCCACTTAGCAAAGGGCTTACGCACAGCTCTGCTGCTATAAACACATTGAGTTCAGCAGGATTCAGGCTGAGCTAAAGATACATTGCCTCAGAAACAATTGCTGTAACATGTTCAGTTGTAGAGCACTACTGTATTAACCATTAAAGGATAATTGTAAATAAAACTCAGAAGGATCGATCCAGCTCAGCTCAATCTGCTTATTGATTGAAGCTATAAAAAGAAAATAGCACATAAACAGCACTCTTACATGTGACCCCACCGCTAGTCCCTGGTGACTGACAATTCCCTGGCACAAGTAGCACATGAACTTTTAGCAGATGGTAATTGCATCTATTGCAGTTTGCTGGTAACTTCAGACTTTCCTTTAAATTACACCATCTTTCCCTGCCTGTCCTGAAAGGCAGGACAGTTTTTCTGCATACGGGTTACATGGACAACTTGTTGTAACCATTTTTCATGACTGCCTGGTGTTCTGCAAAGTGAAAAATAGGAAGCACATGCATCACAGAAATCACTGGTATCTACTATAAAAAGAGACATTCATCAATGGGCGAAGAAACATTTCCCCGCCAAAAAAAAAAGCAGAAGACAACAACATATGCTAATGAGCAGGATGGTAATGCCTCAAACCCAAGCAGCAAAAATTAATAGGAGCTTTGCTCATTGCTGACAGTATAAACCTTTGTCATAATCAGCACGTCACCTAAAAGCAATGTGTCAGGACTAGCCAAGAACAGCCACTCTGCTAAAGCAACACGCCTGAGAGGCAGCTGGACCCAGGCCTGAATTATTTAGCACAGACCTAATCCTGTCCTTGCAGGTTTTGTAGTTTTGCCAAGAGTAAGGATCTTGCTGCCTTTTTTTTTTTTCCCCTAATACAGCCGTGTCTGCTCTGCGACCATGGGCACCGCAGAGACACTGCCTCATCTCCTGTTAGTAGGAGACTTTTCTTCACCCAAGAGAAAATCTAAACATTGTCAGAGGGAACAAAACAGTACTATCTAAACCCTGAAGAAGGGAGCTGAAGGACTAGAGATTATCTTCAGAGGACACCATCTAAACATTACCCTAAGTGCCAGCCCCCACCAATTAAGGGCCATTAGCCTTTAAAAACTGTTTTTTAGTACATATGTACCGCTGTCATCGGGGGCGTATTCACCTGGCACCAGACTCTGAAAAGTTACCCTTGGCTCCTGCCATCGTCAGTGAGGCAAAAGGATGTCTCCAGAGGGAAGCTTATTTCATCCTAAAATCTCTATCAAACTTCGAGTGAAGACATCCTTTTTCTTTTTTTTTTTTTTTTTCTTTCCCATGAACTGTAGAAAGATATGAAGTGTCAACAAGAGTGACTGGTCCTCCAGCACTGACCACAGACCTCCTGTGTCCAAGATCACTGAGCTGGTGGCAGCGCAGCCCTGTGCCCAGGCAACCCTCACAAGTGAAGAATTTCCCTTCCTCTCCCATGTCCTGGCCCAAACCAGGAGCTGTTCACAGCCAAGGGATGGTTAGATAAATACCTGGAACTGAGGTCCCAGCAGCCCTCATCACTTAAAAGAGGTAGTATCCGTCACGTAAGCAGGATAAGGGATGAGCCTAAAGCTCATCATCTATCTGGAGTCCTGACATATCCTAAGAAACAATTCACAGGGAAATGCATTGCCAAGTTTTCTGGGGCAAGTTGCATTCAGCCTTCTATGCTGGACTTGGGCCACTTTATAATCTTCTTTAGCATTGGTCTAGGAAGGTGACCTCAGTTTCTTGGGGTTAGAAGTCTCATATAGGATGTAGGACACTCAAATTGAATGACAATTGCCTCCTTCCCTGAATTTTCCCCTGCCTATGCAGGCAGCAGACCCCTGCCTATGTCGTTGATGACTCTTCTTTGTTGGTCATCCACCCTGCAAGGAAACCCTTACCCTGGTTCTGTGATACAGCAGCAGCTCACAATGGTGCTAATGAAAAGTAAAATGGTTTTCTGGCTCATCCAGGAGCGCTTCATCTAAGAGAAGAAGTCCTGACTGCAGCCACAGTCAAGATGGAAGAAATGTCACAAAGTGTGACAGGAACTGTTGAGATCTATCGTGTGTTGGGTAAGTTTGGGCATCAGAGGCTGTCTGCAAAAGCAAAAGATCTTAATGTCACCAGAACATGCATGGGAAAAGAAAGATTGGCTGCTCACCACTGTGGGTAAAACATCATAAATTTGAACAATATTTGATGGTGTTACTCTTGAAATGCCAGACAAGCAAAGGATGTTGCTTTTGCCTCCTGCCCTTAGCTGACATTGATGTCAGAAGGAGTTAAAAAATCTGCAAAGTTGAAAGGAGTGAAGGATCTACAAAATTAGGCAACCATGACGGTCTACTATGTGACTGTGACAACTGGAATGGAAAGTCTCTAAGACTAATGTCTGCAGCTACCTACCTAGAGACTAACCAGGAACCGCAACAGGATATAAAATTTAAAAAGTAACCTAGGGGTCGCCAATATGATGGAAGTATAACCTCTCATTACCTTAGCTAATTATAATACTAAAAACCACAAACCTCTAGCAGGAGATTTTATATGTAAACGTGGGACTACCCTAGTATAATAAGCTAGACAAAATTTAGGAGATGCGCAAATAATCTTTTGTGAGGTAAGGTATAAGCAACCAATCAGCTATTTCTACATGATTTCTTCTTTGTTATTAATTTGTATAAAAAGACCCTAAGTTTTTGCTAAAAGGTGTGCTGGCTGTGTTAGATGCCTAGCACCCTATTCTGCAGAATTTAAATAAACCCAAATATTTCGACTCAGTGTGTTGATTGCCTTTTGCACACTGGGTGAAGAACCCTTATTTTCTGGGACAACATCAGCCAGCATGCTTCTGCTGACAGCACTGCTGCTGGAGCTGGGCTGGTCAACACCAGCCAAGCAGCTGAGCCTGGGCTCCTTTCACCTGAAAAGTATAAATATCCATAAAGTCTCTCTTAGAATCATAGAATCATAGAATGGTTTGTGTTGGAAGGGACCTTAAAGATCATCTAGTTCCAAGCCCCTGCCCTGGGCAGGGACACCTCCCACCAGACCAGGATGCTCAAAGCCCCATCCAGCCTGGCCTTGAACACCTCCAGGGATGGGGCAGCCACAACCTCTTCTGATATTTTCCTTCCCAGGGGTTTGGAAGGACTCGCCCTCTTCCTTCTAGACACACATTAGTGGGGGAATTAATGTGATAGAGGAGCCAGTGAATCCCAGAAGTGTGATGATCTTTCCATCTTTTAAGTCAGGGAACGTCTTCTGTGCAAATAATGATTGGTATTCTCAACAGTTATCACTTGCAGATTAACTGGTTTACTTCCCTGAATGGGAAATATCAGAGAAGGTGATTTAATTGAATTAATGGATTATAATTAGATGGTAATAGGTATATATCTATATACAAGTGCAGTAGACCAAACATAAAAGGAAGATTTATCCTTACTAAGATTTCTTTGCTGATCACCAAACAGGGATAATGTTTAATACTTTGTTTTGTTTTGTCCTGTTTCATTTTGTTTATTTTATTTTATTTTATTTTATTTTATTTTATTTTATTTTATTTTATTTTATTTTATTTCATTTCATTTCATTTCATTTCATTTCATTTCATTTTATTATTTTCATGGTTAAGGACATTTCTCTTCTGCTTTTCAAATGGGCAGCTCAGAACCAAGGTCATGAAATGCAAATTTTAGAAGCTGCTGAGCTTACTTAGTGCATGTTCACACATATGCACAACGTCTACAAGTGTGTGCAATGTGTACAGGCTCACACAAGTGTGTACCACTAATCTAGGTAGGATTTAGTTAATACTATTCATAAACACTTTCAATAGGAAACACAATACAGCTTGCAGTGCACACGTACATGCTTCCTTACAATCCAGGCTAGAAAAAAATAATTTAATAGAAGGTTTTAATAGAAAATGATAACAATTCTGTGAATGTTTTCTCTAAAGAATGCTTGAAAAAGATCTTGACATGTAATAATATCCTTTTTGAAATCTTGCAATATTTTTTTTTTTAGAAAAGAAAACCCTAAGGAAGGTAGGTATTATCCTTGAAATAATGAATGAGTTTTCTCTTAGACCCCTGTTTGTTTTGCTAGAGTTTGGAAAAGGAACTTTAATTGTGAAAATGTTGATAACAGTACGTGTAGAAATCCATTTGTGCAAATAAAAAAGAACTATGAGTCTGATCTAGTTAAAGATGTCCCTGCTTACTGCAGGGGACTCCGGCTAGGTGACCTTTAAAGGTCCCTTCCAACCCCAAAACATTCTATGATGATTCTGTGATGAAAGCAAGTAGGGCTGGGGACTAACCAAGGGCTCCAAAGATCAACACTCAGCCTCCAAATCTTGTTGCTTGTCATAGAGTCATTCATCAGCCTCATTTCTTTGCGTAACTCTCCCTCATCTGCCCATGAACGGACAATTCAAGGAACAGACGTTGCCTTACTTTGTGGTTACAGAGAATCGCACAGCAGAGCCTTGGTTGCCCAGTGGCCCCACTGCTCTGACACACTCATTCATGTTCAGGAATTTCATTTACACTGGTCTGCTTCCTGAAAGCTTTAGTGCAAATTTCAGAACATGTGGGTTTGCAAAAGCTACAGATGTCCACAACCATGCTTTTATTAACTTTATCAAACTGCTCACAAAAGGGCATTGTATTATTAGACGCAAAATGGAGGAAAAGTTCATAACTGGATTACTCCTTTCTTATCAAGTTGCTCCATAGTAAGAAGTAGAAGAAAATTAATGATGGTGAAGGTCATAGCTGAATCTGAGTAATGCTTTTGTCTGCAAGGATTATATTTTATCAGCAACCATTATTACGTATTTTATTTAGGAAAGAAGACCAACAAATTAAGACTCATCTTTACCAAATCATAGGACTACCAGGTGTTTTGGTGGAGCACTTACACAATCAGATATGGACATAGACTGAACATCCAGCCACAGCATGGCATGGCCTGCAGTAGAGTACAATCAGGTGACATCTGGCTTATCACATCACCTATGGTAGTGCAAAATATTCACCAAAAAATGGTTCTACAAGAAAAAAAAAAAAAACAAGAAACAAAAAAAAAATACACAAAAAAAACTTGTTTCCTTATCAAACCAAAAAAGTTTCATAATTTCCTGGGAGCTCAATTTGGCATGTTCAGAAAACAAATAACTATGTTGAGTTTGTTACTGTAAAAGCAAACAATGTTATGAGCTGAAACCATATCTTCCATCACAGTAGCTGTATCATCAGACATTTCTCCACTAGCTGCCTTAGCGGCACCTAGTCAAATTATTCTAAGTCTCTCTTCTTTAAGATTTGGAGATACATTGTATTAAGCCAACATTTAAATGAGCTATTTACCCAATTTGGGATGGAAGTCCAACTGGAAAAGCAAATATGATGCACTCACCTCAGCATCCTTCTAAGAACATCTTAGGGACAGATCTCTGTCCTTGCCGGATGAAGTTGGGTAGAAAAAAACTTCAAAAACAGATGTTCGAGAAGTTCTCGGTGCCACCAAGGAGACGCCCACGTGGCCACAGGAGCAGGTAAGTCAACTTCATTTTAAGCCTTCCTGTTCTGTTCTACTTGGCTGCCTCTCCCAGCAAACAGCACACGTTCCTGACGCTCAGAGAGCACAGCAGCTATTTCAGGAAGCATGGCTTTGTGAATTGGGACAAGGCTTTGGCTCCATTTTCCTCAACAGCTGTGCTGCAGACCAAATTTCTTTTCCCTAAAAAGGACATTTCCCCTTCCTCCCTCTTTTGTAATCTGGCAAAAAGAGGATTTCTTTCCCTTTATATACATCAGGATTTGAACACATGAACCCTCCACCCCTGTGCATACATATGTCTGCCTTTTCTTTAAATATGTTGCTGAATCTAAACCAAGTTTGGCACAGGGAAGCAGCCTGTGTATTATCTTAAAAAGTTTCATGAAAATAATCAGCCAGGTAGAGGGAAAAGTCCTTATGAACTCCTGCATTGTAGAAAAAGGTAAACTGTGAGGTCAACTCTTGCTATATATTAGAGAGTCCACACAAGCGTTAGACCTCAAGACAGAAATCTATAGAAAGCCAAGCTCACTTGAAAAATGGAGCAACAGGAATAATAAAATAAAATAGTGTTGCAATGTTTATAAGCCCTACATTGCTGGCAGATCTGTACCTACCTTCAGCAAGCTTTTCATTCACCCAAACGTCCAATACCTGAAGAGCGTCCAGTGCAGACAGACCCTTCCAAGACTATCTTTCCCAGCCAAGACGAGCTAAATGGGAGAAAATACTTTTCTCAGAATGGGGCTTCATGTGAAATTCCTACAGTTGAAGCCAAAAAATTAATACAGAGCAAACAAAAAAACAAACAGACAAAAACTCCTTAACCACAGCACATCCCTAACCAACTGCCATCAGCATTGCAAGGCAGCCCGGGACCTCCCTGTCAGCTCCCCTCTGCCACAACCTCTGCAGCCCCTGCAGAAGGAAGGCTGCCTGATGTGGTAGTCTGTGGGGACTGATTCACATAGCCGCTGCCACAAAGTGAGGGATAGCAGGTACTTGAGCAAGATAATATTTTGATTCTCTTATTCTAGCAATTGTAACCCTTAACGGGCAGTTTGCTTTTTTTCTGACGCTGTAAATCACCTGGAGCACATAATAACACCATTTGCTTGAGCTCCAAGGTTCCAGCAGAAGAAAGCAAAGAGAGGGAGAGCAAGGAAAAAAGTGCGATCAACTTCTCATTTCTACAACGGCTCAGCTGGGCATGCACAAAGTCGCTGGATTTCATCCTGTCCCCACACTGCTCCCAACCCAATTTTGAAAAAGGCCTTTCTCCACTCCCTGTGAGGCCCTAGAGAGTTGTTGCCCTGTTTCGTTGCAAGGGTAAAGCCAGGAGTGTTGAGAGGCAGCACGGAGATTTTGATTTCAAGCTCCGCTCAGAGCTGTTTCTGCGCTGCAGAGACATTGAAAGGAATAAGAGCTTTTCCCCAGAGAAATGGAGTGAAAATTACTCGCTGGCTCCAATGGGGTCTTGCTGACATTGCTCATATTTGGGCAGCCAGAGGTGTGCCAAGGCGACAGAGGCAGACTGCAAGCAGCAGATAAGGAAAGGTCCCTGTGAGAGATTATGCTAAACCTGGCGGCTTTGTTCCTGCCTTCACCATGGTTCTTCATATCTCCAAGGGGAGATGCATGGAGCCAGCAACAGTGGAGGAGAAAGGAAAGAGGATCCCAAGGGTGGAGTTGGCATTTGGGGTTACGCTGTGTCCAAGGAGGCCACAGCAACACAGACTTGGGGGACAGTGCCTGAGCCTCCCCGGAGGCAGTGCAGACACTTTGAGGGCAGGTATCAAGCCAAAATGCTGCAGGTTTAAAGGCTGAGCTCTAAAAGGGTGAGGAATTGAAGGAATAATGGGAGACTGGCAAAAATGTTGATTTTTTTAAGATTATGATAAATAAAGGAGGTGAAACCTCAAACAGAGAGAGCAGTTTTAATCTGTTCTACTCAAGACATTTACAGAAAATTATGTCCTACTTAAGACATTTACAGCAAGGGAAAATGAGACACAAACATGAGATGACATCTGATCATAGAATCATGGAATCATAGAATCATAGAATCATTTAGGTTGGAAAAGACCCTTGGGATCATCGAGTCCCACCATCAACTCCACTCTACAAAGTTCTCCTTTACACCATATCACTTAACACCACATCTAAATGAGTCATGAGTGATCAATGATCAAAGGGATGCCAATTCACCAATGCTTATCAATATCTAAAAGGCAGGTGTCAAGAAGACGGGGCCAGACTCTTTTCAGTGGTGCCCAGCGACAGGACAAGGGACAACAGGCACAAATCGGACAACAGGAAATTCCATCTCAACATAAGGAAAAACTCTTTAGTTTGAAGGTGCCAGACCACCGGCACAGGCTGCCCAGAGAGGTGGTAGAGTCTCCTCTGGAGACATTTCAAACCCGCCTGGACGCGTTCCTGTGCAACCTGCTCTGGGTGACCCTGCTCTGGCAGGGGGTTGGACTAGATGATCTCCAGAGGTCCCTTCCAATCCATACCACTCTGTGACAACTGGCCACCTTTACCCAGACAGTGACAAAACAAAGACTGAGACGAGGTCTCCTGACTCCCGTACATGATGTTTGGGCCACTAAGGTGGCCTATCCTGCAATGTGCAGGGAAGAGGGGGGCTTTGCAGCCCCTCTGCACACGTCATAGCTCTAGCAGTGACAGGGGTAGTGTTTGCACACACAGCATTCCACGTTTCATTACAGAGTCAGCAAAATCCCCATGTCCTAATCATTACCCTGCCAGCAATTATGATCTCTAAAGGGACCTCCTAAGGCAGATATTTAGGGCCTATTTCCTTCCTGCAGACATTCTTCTTTCTTACTAATTGAGAATGGCTGAAGGGGAGAGTTAACTCTGAGGATTTGTAAGCATTAATTTTTCTTCTGATTATTAATATGCTTGTAGCAGGTGTTGGAAGCTTCCTATTTTAGCGGTCTCAGAGAATGGCAAAGGATATAAGAACTACTTATCTTCATTTAAACCGTTACCTGATGGGGTTAGTAGGAGAAGAGAAGGGGTTGGACATAACTCTGTAGTAGATTTGTAATGCCATTTGCTTCTAATTCTATAATTGTGAAATCTTTATCTCATGATAGTCATGTCTGACTTTCTTCCTTTGTCTCTTATGTCCACCTTGTCTTTTTATTATTCTTCACGGGGTAAATGGGAAAAGCTACCTCGTGTGAAATTATTCCTCAGGACCTCAAAATGGGAAAACTGAGTTATGTCTTTGGGAAATCTTGGGGAATCTGACAGCTTAGAATACCTGATATCAGTATAAAAGCTGTTGACCCTCATCTGATGTTACCTTACCGGATTTTCTAAATATATACATAGGTCTTAACCCTATTTCAGCACACAGGATGGATGTTTGCAGGAAGGCTCTAACAAATCTCATGCACCCTGAATTCCTCAGACTCCACCTTACCTGTAAAAAGCAACTCGATGGAATATGGGGAGGGACTGAAGATCTGCCAAAAGAGCTGCTGCCACAGGAACATATCAACTACTGGTGCAATTATGCACTAAAGGCCATTCAGCTTCATACCTGCTCAGGCAGACTTGAAAGGGGCAGTAATTCCCCCAACCTAAATGCAGCCACACAAAATATCTTCAGCATATAGTATCTGTTTAGAAAATATCTTTATATATATTGGTTATGTATTATCTCCTTAGTAACTATTTTCTGCTGTAGAAGAAGCCTTCATTCAACTCATTGTAGAGCAGAACATTTAGTAGTTTGAGTGGCCAAGGCAGCCACCAAATAGAACTGCGAGATCCATGGTACGAATCAGGCTTTAAACCCATTGACAAATGTTATATAAAAAAATATTTTTCGGGTTATGGCTGGTCCACAGTGGGAAGATTAAGTCAGTTTGAGTAACTTAGCTTGCAATGTACGATTCTACTTATTCCAATCACGTGTCCTAAACTTTGAGGTCAGTTTTATCTGCCAAAGGCTTTTTGGTGATCGAGAGCTGATCTTGGGGCAGTTGTTTTAAGTTGTTCTTAACACAAGATTAGATCTCATGCTTATACTTTGACTCTAACAACCAGTTGAAACTCTCCTCACTTTCACCCTGATCTAGATGCTTGGAGATTTTCTAAATACGTACACGGGTGTTAACTCTGTTTTGGCACACGGGATGGATGTTTGCAGGAAGGCTGTAACAAATCTCATGCACCCTGAATTTCTCAGACTCCACACGGTATTTCGTCTGTACTGTTAGGCTGTTCCTTGGACACTTGGGTCTCCATTCGGAAGGAGACACTGAGGTAAACCTGTCACTGTATTCACCAGAGAACGTTCATGACAGTAGTGTGGCAAAACACTCTTTATTTTTTTGCCTGGCACTAAAAAAACTGCTAAGGATGCAAATGACAACCTCCCTATTCATTTTGCCTTTGTTGCCTCACTGTACGGACTGAATCCAAACATCTGTGCTTCAGGGATATCTGACAGATCTCGGCGCTGGGCTTTGCACAACAGGTGAAGCCCTGAAGTAGGTCAGCATGGATCACCAACTCGCAGCTTCTGTATCTCTGGCAAATCCTTTAAAAATCTTGCTTTGTGTCCATAAACTTTGTATATATTTAGTATCCACTTAAAAATGCTAGTTCTCCTAGAGTAGGGTGGAGATGGATGCCCATAGTTAAAGGCAGACAGTGAATATGCTGTGTTAAGACTACCACCAAGAGGCCACTAAGGAGATGGCTGAGGAGATTTAATTGCATCATTTCACCAAGAGAAGAGGCCCCCTTAGCAGAAAAAGGTGAAGGCTGGGAAAGCAAAGCTGGAAGTAGATTCTTAATAACTAGCTGAGTCCCTCTCTGGCATTGCTTCACGGCAGCAGGATCAAAGAATGGCAAGGAGACAGGGACATGCCTGATATATAAATAGTAATAGAGCAAGCACTGAGAAATGCTTCAGTACGCACCCTGCATGCTAGTGCTTGGCTGCTGCTGCAGCAGCACAAGGGATACAGCCTGGACATCCCTGTCCCCAAAGAGCCCGGGTCAACACCAGATATTCCCTTGCAATGCCATCAGCTTGGACCCTGCTGAGGGGTCCCCTGTCCCAGGACATAACATCCTTTTTAACCCACAGAATCTCCTTTCGTGCAGTGCACTGTGGTGAACACCTCTCCTTTGTTCCACAGCAAAGTCAGATCTGTGAAATGTGATCAGAACTGAAAAGAAAACTCACATTTTGCAACTGAAATTAGCTGAGAAGTCACCAAATCTGAGTATTTCCTAGCCACGCACTGACTTAACATGGGTGTGCTGAGCACTGCTTACAGTGATGATGTGCGGACCAAGACCAGACTGCTCAGCATGTAGTGAAGGAAAACTCCAAAGCTGGACCTACACTAGCAATAAACAGTGTCACAGACAGAGTTAAACACTCAATTAATTATTCTGCTAAACCACTACAACAGTCCCTGGCACTGTTGCAGCCTGGACTAGCTAACTCTGTCCTGAACAATTTCTGCACAAGTTGAAGCACTGGCACAAGACAAGGGCTGCTCCCAACAGGCAATTTGGATGTAACTGTCCTGTTTTGGACAGAAAGACAGTCCAGTGATGAGGCCACCATCTGCCTGATGAGCTCAGTGCCCAAGAAGGGTCCTGGGTATATGTGATCTCTGAGTAGCATGAAGCATCTACAAGCAGTTGAGGAAAACGAAGAGTTTTTCAGTTAAAATCTCACTGGAGTGTCTTCTTGAGCATCTGCTTGGCTCTGTTGGCCCCATCTGATGAAACACTCTGAGAAATTTCCATAAAAGAATGGTTAAATGGTCCATAGTCTACCCTGCCCTAAGGCAGGCAGCTGGAATTGATAACCTTGCCAGGAGCCTTTCAATCCTCTTTTCTCTGACTGCTTGTAAGATAAGACTTTGTGAGAGTGTAACTCCATATAAAATAAAGGAGGGGAACGGTCCCCAAATGAGCCTTTTTTGACAATCCTTCCTCTGCTCAACAGAGTGGAAATTTTCCAGTTATATGGGAGAGGGCAGTACAAAATGATCCTTGTGAAGGACTATGGTGCCAGATGTGGGGAATATACATAGAATCATAGAATCATAGAGTTGTTAGAGTTGGAAGGGACCTTAAAGATCATCTAGTTCCAACTCCCCTGCTATGGGCAGGGACATCTCCCAGTAGATCAGGTTGCTCAGAATCCCGGTTTGAGGTAAAACAGAACCAATTTTCTGATTTGTAATTTTACTTTTTAGCTGGGCCTCTTCTAACTGACTAAAGTCTGAAATTAACAGCACATTGTTCAGAAACTGTTCACTCTCAGAGTGATAAGACCTGATTATACCAAGGAACTGTATGCACAGAAGCTCTTGCTTAGACTTATTGCTGTAACAACCAAGGTCAGCTAACTTCCCTGTTTGTCCCGTTAGAGGGTCGGAAGCGGAGAAGCGTAGAGGGGACCCACCTGCAGGGAGAAGCAGACGGGACAGGTGACCCAAAACTGACCAGCAGGGTATTCCATCCCATCTGCATCACGCTCAGTATAAAAGCTGAGGGATCAAAGGGGCAAAGGGGGCTCTGGCTCGCTTTTTCTTCAATGGCCGACATCTGAGGAGGACCCTGTCTGTTCGTCTGCCTTTGATACTGATCCGAGCACTCCTGACTCTAGTTCCGGGATTCAGCGTCTGTCCGTCGCTGACTCCAGTCTGGGACTTTCCCTGTGTCTGCTGGTGACGCGATCGTCATCCTGGGAGCTGGATACAGTTTTGTATATATTGTATATTTTTTTAAAATGTTTATTATTCTATTATTATTTACTATTTTCTTATTTATTATTATTTTCATTAAAGTAGTTTAGTTCTTTTTCTAAACTCATAAATCTCCTTATCTCTTCCTCTCCTCTCTTTGGGGGGGAGCATCTGTCGTTCTGATTGGCCAATCCGGCCAAAACCACGACACACTGTTACAATAAAATGCAATAATTGTGAAACAGACTGAGGAAGTAAAGGCATTTGAACTCTGCTTTAAATGGCCATTGCAATGCAGCCCTAAGTTCACTGGCTATGCTGCCTGCATTATATTTAACTGTGCGTGTTGTGCACTGAAAGGATCTGATTCATCACAGTATGACTCCGGTGTTACCTTGTGATAACTCAGATCCCAGAATATTAATCCAGAAATGCAGAATTCAAAAACAGCCAAGTACATGTACAGATGTGTACGTGTCTATGCACTTGAGCCACATGGGTACCTCTAGTTTAACCAGTCTCCAAAGTAATAGATATTTTTTCTGACGGCAGCAGGCTTCATAGTTCACCTATTTTGAATAATAGAATCATAGAAACACCTAGGTTGGAAAAGAGCTTTAAGATCGTCAAGTCCAACCATTAACCTAGCACTGCCAAGTCCACCACTAAACCATGTTCCTAAGTGCCACATCTTTTAAATACCTCCAGGGATGGTACTCAACTACTTCCCTGGGCAGTCCCGTTCAATGCTTGACAACCCTTTTAGTGAAGAAATTTTTCCTAATTTCCAATCTAAACCTCCCCTGGTGCAACTTGAGGCCATTTCCTCTTGTCCTATCACTTGTGACTTGGGAGAAGAGACCGACCCCCACCTCTCTACCCCCTCCTTTCAGGTAGTTGTAGAGAGCGAGAAGGTCTCCCCTCAGCCTCCTCTTCTGCAGGCTGAACAATCCCAGCTCCTTCAGCCGCTCCTCATAAGATTTGTGCTCTAGACCTTTCACCAGGGTCATCAATGAATAAATCAGCAATGGGTTATCTCTCCTGCCCTTTGCTATTTGCAACGTTAAAGGAATTAGGGACATACAACAGAGAACTGGTGGCTGCTTGCTTTTTTGCTAGCAATTACGGTCCCAGCTACTGTGACCAGTTTTATTCAGTATCACTCCGCATTTGGCCTGCCATCCACTGCCTGAGAATTCATTCACTTGCTTCCCTTACAACTTTCCAAGCCTATCATCCAGCTGTATAATTTGACACACATAAAATTTGAGTGTTCCAGTGAAGCCACCTGGAGGGAAGAGGTGTCTGGATTAAAGGTTTGTTGTTTACTGCATGGCACCCTGGCTGTCTCCTCAGCATCACGGAGGGACAAGCTCAGTCGTTACAGGTCTAGCAGGATCAGCCACACAGCTCTGGGATGGGCTAAGGCAAGGAAACTCATCTGAAATCAGTCTATGAAGGAAAAGAGTCTCTTTGCTCATACTAATTTTCCTCATCCCAGTAAAGCCAATAGCATAGCGCCTATAAATGTCAACAGATGCTGAACTGTGCTCTGGTGGCACAGACAGAATGAAGGAAATTCCATGTCCCCTGTCCTACCTTAAGGATTAGATAGTGCCTGATGGTGTTTGGGATGCAGTGGATTTAGCGTATTTGCTAGTTCAACACCTTTGAGGAGTACATGATGCAGTTCCTCGGCCTACACTGAACAAAAAAATCCTGTGATTGTGAATAATGAAGAGCCACAGAAGCCCTGGGGACAAGAGCTCCATTTTCCCTGCCCAGGATGCCTTTTCAGAGATCTTGGAATTCCTTGAGAGCTAAAGAAATTAAAGCAGGAGAGTTGAAATACGCCTCTGTAGGGCTCTGAGACATGGACTGTTTTTGCTGGCTTGTATTTTTCATCCTCTGTGACTGTTTCAAAAATCTCTTTAAATATTAAAGGTAGCAATATTTATTTTAGTGAGATAATGTATGTAGTGCAGTGAGATTTCCATTTGTGTGTTCAGCACAAAAAGCGGTTTGAAGTCTCTCACACAAAAGTATTTTTAGACCTGAAAAACAAAGAATGCAGGAGCTTTTGAATAACTTAGCTTTCTCTTTTCTTTAGGTACTTTGCCATGTGGACCTTTTCCAGGCTTAAATTTAGTGGGCCACATTTCCAGACTTTGTGTGGGTGGAGAATGAGTCTAATAGTTTGGTTCCATGGTCCTTCTAGCCCAATGTCTTGTCTCTAGGAGTGATCTGAACTAAAACATCGGAACACCAGTGGTGTAAGACATCCATGGTTCACAGTTTAGAAATCAACTGATATTCTCAAAAGCCTCACTCTGATCTCTACTAAGTCTGGCTTTGAATTCAACACTTAGCTGAAGGTGTCCTTACATTTCATAGAGGCCAAGAACCTTCTTCCACCAAGTCGCCGAGACCATGCTAAGCTTATGTTTTTATTTTAGACACCAGCTGATAGTATTAAATTATCCAAGTCTAATATTCCATCCCAGACCAAGTCCTGATCATGGATTTTGTTGATGTCCCAATTAGCTCAACATGTTCCACATCCTGCCGTACAGATTTGCCCAAAGAATCACATTCACACAAGCCTTTTACACATAGCCAAGCAACAGTTCTAGGCTCTGATGCTGGATGAATACAAGAAAAAAACTAGTGGAAGAAAATATTTGCTGGCTTTTTTTCCCTTAAAAATTGGTAGTGAAGCCTTTTAAAGATGAATTCACTGTGATGTATTCAGAATTTCCCACTGGAAGGGAAATCAAGTGATTATTGATATTGTCTGTCTCATGATCTGCTGAGGCACTTTCTCACGCATTAGAAAGAACATGCCTAAAAGATGTGGATTATAATTAATACTTTTCCTTTTTCCCCAGAAGCCATTTGCTTCCTTGCCTCTCTTTGGCTATGAAAGAACTCACTGATACAGCAAATAAATTATAAAAAGCTTTGGTCTAGAATAATTCTCCCCGTCCCAAACTTTCTCTTTTAGAACTGCCTCACCATCTGCTCCCAAGGAAAATCTCTTTTGGCAGAAGAGACATACGGGGATCAACATCCAGAAAGGATCATGCTGCACCGGATTCCGTGTCCCTCATCCTTCTTTGACCTTGCAGTAGGCCAACAAAAATGAGCAGGTCTCCTATTCCACTCATTTGTCACCTGTAAATATCAAATTACTTGGCTATTTTCCTTCTTCCTCCACACAGTCAAATTAAACAAACCTACTTAATTGTCTGAGTCTTCATATACCCAGCATGCTTTGAGCCTAGGACCCAGGTGACATGTTCCACCCCAGCAACCTGGAGTCAGTATGATTTTATTTCTAGGGGAGACCTCGGTTCACAGAAAAGCAAAGAGAGTTCCTCCTGCTGTTTATTCTGCCTCTTACCCAGCCTGGGGTTTGTCTGCTCATTCATTATAGCTGCTGAAGAAGTCAGGCAAGAATATGTTCTTCTTTCCTCTCAGGAGTATAAAGATGAAGATGTGATGCACACTGCAATCCTAGTATAAAATAAGCGTGGATTCTGTTGACAGAAAATGGCTAGAGAGAGAAAAGAGTAAATGTAGTGAAAATACATACATTTCTAAGATAAAAGCTCCTATGGTAGCTTGGAGGGTTCAAACACACCAGTGAGCTAATACAGGGTAAGAAGTTTCTGTGCATCAGCAGACCTGAGGCAACTGCCCTTGTGTGTACATTCGTCTTGCAGTAAATCTGAGTTAATTTGAGTTACACCAGTCTTCTTTCTTTAGAAAAATTTAAATGATTCAAATAACTTCACATTTGCTACAGGCAAGAAGCTTGTGCATGGACTGTTGCCACGGAAACCTGCTCACGGATCTTAGCACAAAGGAAATATCGTTACTGTTTCATTAATTACTGTATTAAAGCAGGGCTCCATCTGAGATCAATGCTTATTGTGCTAGGTACACAGTGAGAAATACTCTTTGTCCCAAAAAACTCCTGATCAAAACAAGTAGCTTATTTTCAGCTCCGCAGACAAAATGTTTATTTTATGAAGTTAAGATTTGAACCAGAGTCACATAAATCAAAGTCAACCCACTGCCTCCAGATCAAGCAAGTTATTGCTAAGGAAGTCCAAAGCTGGAGGTCCACGGGGACTCCACTGACAATTACTGGTACCAAAGGCTGCCAGCATGCATCTGAAATGTGAGCCACAAACTGTGTTTCTGGTTTTCTGTGGGGTTTTTTGTTTGTTTGTTTTTAAACAGAGCTGAGCTCTGTAACTGCACTAGCAAATACAGGCTAATAGTGAACCAACCTCCTATAATGGCACTTCATATTTCAGCCTCTATTCGTTTTCCTTCTCATTGCTACCCAGGAGGTAATGGCACTGTTTGCTCTTCAACAAGAGCAACAAACAGGATGAGCTAGAAGCCATTGTGCGGCAGGACAACTACGACATAGTCGCCATCACGGAAACGTGGTGGGATGATGGTCATGACTGGAATGCTGCAATGAGTGGCTATAAGCTCTTCAGAAGGAATAGGCAAGGAAGGGGGGGGGGTGTGTGGCTCTGTACATTAGGGAGTTGTTTGACTCTATAGAGATAGACTCCAGTGATGAAGAAGTTGAGTGTTTATGGGTAAGGGTGAAAGGGAAGGCTAACAAAGGTGATTTTATGCTGGGAGTCTGCTATAGACCACCCAACCAGGATGAGCAGGTTGATGAGGTATTCTATAAGTGGCTGGCTGCAGTCTCGCAAACGCCAGCCCTTGTTCTAGTTGGGGACTTCAACTTACCAGACATCTGCTGGAAATATAACACAGCTGAGAGCAGGCAGGCTAGGAGGTTCCTCGAGTGTATGGAGGATAACTTCCTGACACAAATGGTAGGTGAGCCTACCAGGGGAGGTGCCTTGCTAGACCTACTGTTCACAAACAAAGAAGGGCTAGTGGGGGACGTGGAGGTCGGAGGCCGTCTTGGGCTTAGTGACCATGAAATGGTTAAGTTTTCCATCCATAGTGAGGTAAGGAACGGGGTTAACAAAACCTCCATCTTGGACTTCCGGTGGGCAGACTTTAGCCTGTTCAGAACCCTGGTTGGGAGAGTCCCGTGGGAGGTAGTCCTGAGAGACAAAGGAGCCCAGGAAGGCTGGACGCTCTTCAAGAGGGAAATCCTAAAGGCCCAGGAGCAGGCTGTCCCCATGAGGCGCAAAATTAAAGGGCGGGGAAAATGGCTGGCCTGGATGAACAAAGAGCTCTTGATGGGACTTAAGGAAAAAAGGAAGGTTTACCACCTTTGGAAGAGGGGACAGGCAACTCAGGAGGAGTACAGAGATCTCGTTAGGTCATACAGAGAAAAAATCAGGAAGGCAAAAGCCCAGCTGGAACTCAACCTGGCAATTAATATAAGGGACAACAAAAAAAGTTTCTATAAATACATCAACAAAAAGAGAGTGACAGAGAATGTCCATCCCTTACTGGATGCGGGGGGAAACCTTGCAACCAAGGACGAGGAGAAGGCTGAGATACTTAATGCCTTCTTTGCCTCCGTCTTTAATAGTCAGACCAGCTACCCCCAGGGTGTAGGAAAGACATTGAAGTGCTGGAGCATGTCCAGAGGAGAGCCACCAAGCTGGTGAGGGGTCTGGAGAACAAGTCCTATGAGGTGAGGCTGGGGGAACTGGGCATGTTTAGTTTGGAGAAGAGGAGGCTGAGGGGAGACCTCATTGCCCTCTACAACTACCTGAAAGGAGACTGTAGAGAGGCAGGGGTTGGCCTCTTCTCCCAAGGGAATAACGACAGGACCAGAGGAAATGGTATGAAGCTGCGGCAAGGGAGATTTAGATTAGATATTAGGAAGAATTACTTTACTGAAAGAGTGGTCAGGCACTGGAACAGCCTGTTCAGGGAGGTGGTGGAGTCACCATCCCTGGAGGTATTTAAGAAATGTGTAGACATGGCTCTTCAGGGCATGCTCTAGTGCCCAAGTTTATTGGTTTGTGGTGGGATGTTGTGTGGGGGGTTGTGGGTGTGGAGTTTAGTAGGTGGGTGCTTTTTTTTTTTTTTTTTTGTGTGGTGTGTTGGGTTTTTTGTGTGTGTGGTTTTTTTTTTTTTATGTGGTTGGACTCGATGATCTCAGAGGTCCCTTCCAACCACTAAGATTCTGTGATTCTGTGATTCTGTGATTCTGTGATTCTGTGATTCACAACAGAGATGCACCCTGGTACATCCCATCTCCGAGAACAAGGCACAAAATTGAAGTTGGTAGAGCGTAATGAGTGGCATTTTCATGGCATAATGTTTTTTAGCCATCATCTCAATAATCACAGAGCTGTCATGTCAGTAATTGCAGAGGAATGGGGTTCGGGGCTGAAAAGCTGCTCTCCTCCACTTGTCAGACTAGGTTCAAATGACTGCTTGCACCCCGTCAGTGCTGTTGGGTGACAAGCTGGTGCTTTCCCAAATGTGGCTTTCAAGTAAAGTTAGGATTTCATATGAATCCTCAGTCATGGCATGATTTTGAGACAAAACCTGCTTTCCTTCTATAACAGACTGATGAAGAGACCATTTCTTGAACCAGGCCCCTCATCCAACATCGCTCACGAGTGGTCCACAAAGACACATAGTGTAGAAGGAGATCTCCCTGACAATTTGCTAAAGCTGAGAAATCCAGAGCCAAACTGAGTCTAGCTGTATAGCCTGCAATTCTTCTGCTCCTGCTTACAGAGGGCATCCGCTTGTAAGTGCACATAAAAGGATTTTCCCAACCACATCTTAGAGATGGGATTTTTTAATGTCTAGCTACCAAATTTTAGTTCTTTAGCTCATGCTCTAAAGTTTTACTATGGCAACACCCATTTCTATCCCTGGACTTACATTCATATATTTCTCCAGGGCCCCTCTTTCCTTAATAAGTTTAGGTATTGGATCTGAGGCCAGCAGAGAAAACATGAGCTCAACCCTGTCCTTGTGGCTCAGGTGGGGAATGAGCATGAGTCAGAGAGGGGCAGACAAGCTTCAGCCACCCAAGGGGCATCGGGGAACGATGCCTAACTGAGGACAGGGCACCTGTACAATGAAGATGAACTGCCGAGCAGATGAATCCCAACTGCTTCTGTCTGTAGCATCACAGAACCATCAAATCCTTTAGGTTGGGAAAGACCCTTAAGATCATCAAGTCCAACCATAAACCTAACGCTGTGAAGTCTACCACTAAACCATGTCCCTAAGCGCCATGTCTACACATCTTTTAAATGTCTTTCAAGCTCTGAGGTTGCTCTTGCTTCCTTTGCTCCTCTCTGCTGCCTTCTCGCAGCCATCTATAACCCTGTCCTCCCATTATGGCAAGGGCTGCTCTCCTCAGTCCTGCTCCATCTTTTAGACTCTCTGAGGGTAGCCAGTTATTGAATGGAGAATCATAGAGTGACACTTTTCAGTCAGGAGGAAGAGTGCTAGAAGGTCCTTTCAGTCCTCTTGCAGCGTGCAGACTCTCCAAACATTATCAGTAGAGATGACAAATTCCTCTACACGGATTTACAAACAACAGGTATAAGTTTCTTTGTTGTCTTTGCAGTGCTCTGAGAGGTACTCCAGAAGCCTGCCAATTACAGAGTGAAAACCATCATACTTAATGTCCATGAATTGAAAGCATACATGAGGTCAGTCCCTAGTTTAGATATTAGGAGGAAATCTGTATCTCTAATTCTTACACTTTCCTAGGAAATGTTCAATTCTCACTAATATGAGAGACAGGTCATAGAGCAAAACCAGCATTGCCTTAAGTCTAGTCTGGTACTTCTTACATTCTGATGTTTCCTACCAAAAAAAAAAAAAGATGGAAGAGGTCCTTACCATGCAATAGTTTTCAACACCAAGATGTCTAATCTTGGGGATCCAAAGAACACAGGTCAGTTAAATTCAGAAGTAGCAAAGCTGTGTCAGAAGTAGCATTTGCCTAGAAAAATTATCAACTATGGATGTTTTTTGAAAAATGTGATTGTTACACATGTTCAGGTTTAAGCCAACTGCTTCAAATTCATTTTCTACACTTTCTGCAAACTTCCATACACTTACTTTACTTCTCTGATGTCATATTGTTATGTCCTGGGGTTTTCCTCCTTGCTTTTACATTGCTGTCTCTAGACCCCATTAGTATTTCTGATTATCTTATTCACAATATCACTTTTTTAATACTCAAAAACTTATATTAATTATTGGAGCGGCCCTGAAGAAAAATAATCTGTTGGCACAAGAGGATTTCCTCTAGAAAATTAAAAAAAAAAAGGTAAATTAAACTAATAATTCTATTTTTCTTGCTGTTACTCAGTTGTAATATCACAGAAGTCTTGCATCCATCCATAAGTGGTTGGGCTAGAACACTGAGTCTATTCATTGTATCTGTGAGCAACAGCCATGCAGAAGTGAGGAGGAAACCTCTGAACTTCACAGATGTCTTGTGAAACACATTTGCAAGAAGGCTGTTTTGGACCCACAGGCAGTGACTCAGACAAATGTTGCTTCCTTCCATACAACAGTACTCAGCTACTGGACCTGCAGTGAATGGCAAGTTGACCCAAAGGCAGACAGAGGTTCCTGCAAAGTCACGCACTGTCTTTCTTCTGGTTATTACAGCTCCAATCCCATGGCATCTCTTCTCTTGCCTTGTCCTCTACCATTCCCCAGTTAACTCCTCTGCAAGACCTCAGAGTTGGTTTCTCTCCATGCCCCGCTGTATGAGGTCCTCAGGGCTCAGGGGAAAGAATATATTTTTTTTTTTATTGACATAGCAAAGGAGAAAAGGTAAAACTAATTCCCTGTGAAAATCTATTTTTCATTCAATAGCACCTTGTTTCCCCAAGGTAAACAAGTCAAGTCTTGTTTCATAAGCTTCTTATTGTTAACGGAGGCGCTTGCACTAAAACAGAGAACACAAAGGGTAGAACAAAGACTGTACTGGGAAGAACCATGTCTATTACAATAAGGCCAGCTAAAGTCAAGGCTCTGTTGTGCCATAGCTATGTACGGACTGTTCAGAACAGAGGGTAGAACATCCTAATATGAAATGTTTGTCCTATATATTCAAGACTGATATAGGATCAGTGAAAAGGGGTACCACGGGAACTGAGGGAACAGTATTTTTTGCTGCTAAATATCTAAATGGGATTCACATTGAATCTCATAAAACAGGTGCCAAAACACAAAGGTCTGCCAGTGTGTTAGGTGTCTAAACGTTATAGGAGTGGAGACATGGGGCCTGCTTTAGCCAAACATGCATAGGTGTCCATTGTCATATGACACACCTCAAAGTATCTAAGAGCTGGCATAGAGCTGACGGACAGGACAAAGTACCTGCAGGAGGCCTCAGAGCTGGGGGAGAGAGGCAACATGCTCCGTAAACTCAAATGAACCTAATTGCCATTGTTTAGGCAATAGACTTGAGACCCAGTCAGCAAGTGCTTAGTCCACCCTAAGCAGGCGCCTGCATTTGCTCAGATAAAAGGATGGATCGGGACATTCTGAAGAGTTCTACTCCAGAAAGAGACCACCAAGACTGCCAACCTAAAGGCATATTCAAAGCTTTCAACAAAAGAAAGCACTGTTTCAAAAAACCCTTCTATGCCATTAGTAAGGAAGGTAATGGTGGTATTGGCTTTTTCTGCTGCTGCTTTAAAAAGGATGAAAAAAAGGTATTTTTGATTGGGAAAGTCAGAAAGAATAGTGAGGGAAAATGTATTTTACACTACTGAAATGTCATTAGACAACTGAAGTTACAAGAAAGAAAATCCTCATAAAAACCATGTATTTATGTGCCCATACACACATTCACACATAGACACAAATGTATATGCCTTTGCTTAACTTTTTGACAAAAAGTCAACAGGCAGCAATTACTAAGAGGCACTATGAATAGGGATTGGTTATAACAGGGATATAAATTATGTCATATGATAATACTGGGTTTATCCGAGGGTGCCAATTAGAACAGCATACACCAGACCTACATATTCCTAGCTTTTATGCTGTCTTGTCAAACAAAACAGAGGCAGGAACCATCATTTCACTAATTCGAGGCATAAAATGGCAAAAGTTAAATAGGGAAGGATGAATGAATAAGGAAAGAGACACAGAGGAGATGGATGCCTCACAAAAACCTAGTATGTGGGTAGTTAGCTGCAGCCATGCTGTCCGTGAACCTGGAGACAGTTTCATAGGCGCTGAAAACCTTTTTTTCCTGCTACTGGGATTTGCTGGATCCAAAGAGAAGTGAGGCCATGGCCATGACAGTTCCAGACTCCTTCCTGCTCAGGTGGGTGAATCTGTAAGGAGAGTTTCACAACGGGTAACCAACCTCAAAACTCAAGAGGCACAGAAACTGAACATGCATTTGCCAACGTACAGTATCCGTAGAGACACTGGGTAAAGGGATATGCAGCAAAGGGAAAGCCAAGACAAGATGCTGGTGATCATCATCCTGCTGATGCCTGGAGAAAGGAGGTGATACATCCATCTTCAAAACAGACAAGGATGTTACAGGGAACTATAATAAGATGGTCAGCCTCACCTTATTTCCTGGGGCAATTACAGAGCAAAGCCTGTTTCCAGGCACTTGAAAGATAAGAAAGTGATCGCATGCTGTGTGAGGAGAGGGTGAGAGAATTGGGTTTGTTTACCCTGGAGAAGTGAATACTTCGAAGAGATGTAATAGCAGCATGCCAGTACCTATGGGGAGCTCATCAAGAAGACACAGACAGGTTCTTCACAGTGATGCATGGTGGGAAAGTGAGAGATTATAGTCAAAAATTGAAACAGAGGGGTTTCTGTCTGGATATCAGTAAAAAAATATTTACTCCAAGGATAATTAAGCACTGGAATGGCAGTTTGGTGAATTTGAGGTATCTCCGTAGATTTTGAGACCCCACTGGACAAAGTCCTAAGCAACCTGATCTGAATTTTGTGTTGACACCCCTTTGAGTAGAACATTGTACTATAGACCTCCTGAGGTCCCTTCCAACCTTAATGAATCTGTTCGGCTATGACTGGGAACAACCAGCACAGATTTACCACAAGTAATTTGTGCCTGGTCAACACGATCACCTTCAGTGGTGTGATGACCAGATGTGTGGATGAGGGGCAAACTGGGGATGCCATTTACTCTAAGACCTTCAGTGTGGTCCCATAATATCCTGATCGACTGGATATTAAGAAGGTCTTCAAAATGGGTACAAGATAGATGATGAGATGCGCAAAAAATTGTCTGGACCACCAGGCTCACAAGGTAGCAGTCAGCAGTTCAAAGCCAATCTGGCAGCTTGTTAGGAATGTCATTCCTGTGGGGTCAGTGCTGAGGGTGAGACCATTTAAAATCTCCATCACCATAATAATCAATGGGATGGACCCTCAGCAGGTCTGTGCTTGACACCAGATTGTGGGGAGTGAGTGATACGCTGGAGGTCAGGGCTGTTACTGAGAGGCACCTGGACGAGCTGGGAACCTTATACAGTTGAAAAAAGTCCTGCCCCAATATAGCACAACCTCAGGCCCACCACATACTGGGTTGTATTAGCAAGTGTGTAGCCAGCAGGTTGAGAAAGTGATTTTTTTTTCCCTCTCTGCCTGCAATTGTGGAACTGCACTAGGAGAATGGTGTCCAGCTTGGGGGTCCTCCTTCTCAGTGTAAAAAAACCAAAACAGATAAACTGGAGGGAGTCCAAAGGGAGAGCACAATATTTGGGTGCTGGAGGACAAGACACACAATGTGAAGCTGAGGGAGCTGAGTTTCTCCAGTCGGAAGATGAGCAGGCTAAGGGGACTCAACATGTCTTCAACTCTGTCAAGCATGGCTATGGAGACAACTGAGCCAGACTTCTTGGAGGTGCACAGCGGAAGGACAAGAGACAGCAGCCAGCAGGCACAGTCAATCCTGAATTGCTTGAGAGTTTTTATCTTATAGTTTCACAGCGTTCCCTTCTCACTGTCTTCCCTCACCCCTCCTGGCTTAGAAAATAAGGTGTACTGGTGGCAAATCTACAGAGATGGAAGGCAATGACAGCAAAACATTCAGGCTCAGAGAGATGCAATATTGCATGTTTCATCTGATCTGGAGACAACTTGTTGGGATGTTCCTGTTTAAGCAGTGTTCCTGCGTGGCACTCCAGCAAAAGCAAACCCAGCCAAATAACAGCTCACTTGTGTCAGACCAAAGCTGTGACTCCGATGAAGACAGTCAGTCTGAATTTCTATTTTGCAGCCTTCTGTAAGACATCTAGAGCAGACCCACAGAAGAACTGGAACTTTGTAAAGCTCAAGACTAGGCCCCGTTTTACCAGCTATGGGGTCCCATGTCCCCATCTCAGAGGAATGAGGCAAGGTTAAATATATCCAAGTCAGTGAGAACACTTGGTAGCCTATTAAGGTCTCCCTTTCCTCAGGACCCCTTGGCATTCATTCCCAACAAGATTCATTGAAAGGAACAAATCTACTTTTAAGGATAAATAGAAACACATTCTGTTTGTCCCTGTCACCTGCACATCTTCCAAAGGGTTTTGCTCAGTAGATGGCCTTGCCTTCTGCCTCTACAGCAAGGGGATAAGGTGTCAACAGACCTAGGCAGATTTACACACATTGCATAGTGCCAGAAGAACAGACCTGCTAAAGAATAATTGCTCCTGATAGACTATTGACTTTGATTAGGAAACACACATTAACATCTTTCTTCATTTAAGCCTGACTTGTAGAATGTAGCCTCCTTAAGTGTTCTGTTGTCTGGAATATTAGACCAGGAATTAAAAATGACAGGATGGACAATTTGGCAACAAGTGTTTAATTAGGCAATAAATTAGAGTCCCTGAGAGCACAAGGATCTGTGGCATCTCTCTCCTTTTGGATATAAATCATATTGTTTGTCCAATGTACAACACCCCCTTATTACACACTACAGATGGAGATCCACCCCCCTTGCTGTTGGTTTTAGCAAAGCCACATTGACAGGGAGAAAACACAAACATATTAACATTTTAAGTGCTTTTCTGATGATGGATCTTCGGGATCTTCCAAAATGCTCTGCACGTCCTGTCTTCAGGATTAAGCTATGACTCCTTCTCCAGACTTCCTGAACTAAATGTAGTAGCTTTTTCATGGTCTATTTCCCCTGACCTTGCAATATCCTTACCAGAATTTTAGCACTTCTTTTTGGGAATGAGGAAGAGTTGGAAATGCCTCTCAGATTCCTGAAGTCCCAGTGGGTGGAATGCCAAATGTCATATCATATGCTGCTATTGGATATCAGATGCTTTAACAGCTCACTCAGTTACAACGGGGAGAAAGGTTGGTGCTGGGCCGGAACCAGAAGTTTCTAGCTCAAAATCATGCATAAGGTCTTGCTCGGTCTGCTGACTGCCTCCTCTGTCCTGCTCTGGGTCCTCACACTACCATGCTGCAATGGGAACAACGTCATGGTCCTTGGCTTCTTGGCCAAGAACATAAGATAATGCAGACACGGGGGAATGACAGCTGAAATAGGAGAGGAGAAAGGGCAATTCACTGAGTCTCATGGAGCATAATTACAGAGATTACAGTGATAACTGACAGATTAACTACCTGATTTTTTCTTTATTTTTTGATTCATCCACAGCCAAACTTTCTGTTCCAGGTCATTCAATCCTCTTTCAAAATTTCTCCTTCTCTTCTAACCTTTTCATTCTCTTTTTCTTTCTCTCCCTTTAGTTTGTTAGTTTTCTTTTTTCCTTTCTTTCAGTCAATTTGCACATGAAAAAAAAAAAAGTCATTTCAGAATGAAACACTACAAAGGTTTAATTGTACAATATGGATATAAACCTCCTCATTGTTTTGGAAAATGTTACCTAACCCCAACAAAACTATTTGCTAAATTTGCCTCATTTCGGAAAGACACTTGCTATTCTTCTGAAACTCTGTATAACAAAGTGTGCCTCTCCTAGACCCATGCAT
Source organism: Larus michahellis (assembly GCF_964199755.1). Taxonomy (NCBI): domain Eukaryota; kingdom Metazoa; phylum Chordata; class Aves; order Charadriiformes; family Laridae; genus Larus; species Larus michahellis. Next base: position 165,875,579 of record NC_133897.1, on the reverse strand, counting down.
ACTCAAGATGAAGGCTCCACATTGGCCATTCTCCCACCACTCAGCCTGTAACAACCATTGCCAACCACAGACCTTGTTTAATCTCTCAGTCAAACTGCAGGCAAGTAGTATATAAAACCGAAGTGCTACTGAAACTGTATTGATTAATACTTCTGACAAATAAGAAGAGCCTATAAGGAAGAGAAAAGAGATCTCCAAATGCAAGAAGGGAATAAATGACAATCAAAGTCCATCTTTTACACGGTAGGACTGGGCAAATGCTCAAAGGTCTCCTGTCCACCAGTAATCTGTAGCATTGTCATGAGTGTTTTGTAATGGTTTACCTTTGTGAAGGAGCTCTATTTTGCTTGGCTGCTGAAAGGTTGTTATAACTGCTGACCACGCAAATCCAGTCCTCATCTGTGGACCATTTTTCCTATCTTTCAACTTCTTATGCATGGCTTGAGTGTATGGACTCACGGCACTACGTCTGGGCTTCCTAAGTAGAGCAGTTTGTAATTGATGGGTTCGAAGTATGAGTTCAGAAAAATAGCAGCTGAGAATAAGTCTGTCAAAATGAGCAACTCTCACTCCATTGCTCCAGCATCCATCAGTCTATGGGATTAGTTCTACATCTATCATTTTGGAGAATGGAAAAAAAAGAATGTGAAAACAAATACATTAAAAAACCTCACGTCTCCAGAATCATTGTAGATTAATAAGGTTGGCGAAGAATCAGCACAGCTCCCTGCCACAGCCACACACGTCTGGTAATTCCCAGACAAAAACCTACTGTCAAGAATAATATCAGTAAAATAGCTCAGTAATTAATGTATTTACCTCTTGTGCTATTCCTTCATCAGGCTGCAGTTTCTGTGGCTTTTCATTATTTATGCTAATAGTTAAAAGGATGTTTAAGATGCACACCCATGGGATGGAGTGTCTATTACATGCCGCTGTGCAAACACACAGACTCAATACTAGTTTCTTAGTCAGTCAACTTGCATACAGTCCAATAGATAGAAATGAAAGGCAGAGAACTAAGAAAGGTAGAGTTCTTCAGATAAGGAACCACTCAGCGGACTTGGATTCTTCAGCTTGCAAGGCATAGATTATTCATACATACTTATATGCATAGAGATCACAAAGTAGAGGCCCATAAAATCAGAAATTGCATGGGAAGAGGGACTAACGATTAGCTGTTCACTTTTTTTCCAGTACAAGCACCACAAAGCACCACTACACATTAAGATAGTACAAGGCAGATTTAAAACCAAAAGGCATAGCTCTTCACATAGTGTGTGATTAATCTGTGAAACTTCCTATCATCGGCATGTTGGAAATGCAATACTTTTCTATTAACCTTATAGAGGGAAGATTCCCCTGTGCAGTCACTTTCTAGCAGAACCAAGGACATGAAGAAAGAAAGGGTGAAAATCAGATGGAGCAATGCGTTTTTTTAGGTCAATACCCAAGAGCTGATCTGTGGCCCGCAGAGAAAAGAGGAAGAACATAAAACCCAGGCAGGTGCACCCAAGGCTATTAAGGCTTCTGGTCATGCAAATAATACGAGCCGTTACTGCTTTGTGAACCAGAAGAAAGAGGACTAGATAGGTAATTTACGTAGCATCTATAAAAATAAAGTGTCAGGTTGCTGGACCAGCCAGGCCCAACTGCATGCTTGGGCAGTGCCAAGATGAATACCTGTCCGGTGGCTCCTTCACAGTTATTAACTTTCAGCTGAACACCTTTATCTATAAATTACAAACCCTGCCGAATACCAGGGCAGGGGTGGTGTCAGTGAGGGCATCACACTGAAAATACCTGGCTTGCAATTATCGGATCAGCAAGCAAAGAGGAAGGGCTTGACATTACCCACCTCTATAAACTGCTACCTGGACTGGACAGAGTTGGAAATAATTTACACACATCTGAATTTCAGAATGGGAAAAGTCAGGAAAGCATCAATATGATGCAAGAAGAAATTTCCAATGGAAAGAAACCTGCCAATTGTTTCAACTGTGAGCAGCCAACATTGAACCTGTCATTCAGCAACCTTTTTGATGGGACTAGAGTTGTTAAAAGCAGAAAAATAATGAAATCTTGTTCCAGGGGCCAAGTGGTGTTTAGGCATAAGAAAGGTTTCATTTTGTTCTGTTTTGTTTCTTAACAAAATCTAAATGAAATGACATGTTCCTGTGCCAGAATGAACAGAATGTTCTTTTTGATGAAAATTGGGATATGGCATTTTGTTTTCAGGTTATTTTTAACTGTTTTCCTTTCTTCCTAAAAGAAAATAATCAATTCCTAAATGAAAACATCATTTTTGCCTTAAAAGTAAAAAAAAAATAAAATAATAAAACAACAAACCAAACCAAAACTAAAAAACTACTTTTAGGAACTGCAGAAGTTACATGTTATTTTCCATTTTGCTCCTTGCACATTGTTGAAGTGGCAATCTTTGCTGAACTCAATCCATTCACTAATCATTATGGTCACTGTGAAAGTTAATTTTTTGGGAAATTTACTTTTTAGCAAGAAAAATAAGTTGCTTCCTCTCTTCTGCTTAATTGGGAGACAACTTTAAGGTCCTTGCTTTACCTTCTAACCCTTCATTTCTCTCATCTGTAAAACAGCTGGCAGTCATGATATTTCGTGATATTTACCCATTTGTTCTGGGGGGCTTTGGAGATGATATATTGAGCATGACAGTTATTTAAATGTCTAAAGTGCCACATGAATAACTAGTTATACATTCAGAGGATTCTTAAGAAAGATTTCTGAATGAGAAGTAGGTGAACAAAGCCAGACCACCCTCTCCTGACAAAAGGCAATTGTGAGTGTCAGTAGTTGCATCACACAATTTGTTATATGCAGTTGATCAATAAATTAAACCTAACGCCCTGGCCAACCAGTTACCTCCATTCACAAGACCAAATGGGATTCAGAATTTGTTTTAGTCAGGTTCAGTGCCTGGAAACAGAAGTTACTGGCATTTGAAGAAAGCAAGCTGCTTTCTGCTGCAATATTTCTCAACAAATCTAGTACAAAAATCATTTCACCTCCACACACGCTGAGGAAAACAATTATATCTTTTTGGTGATTTATTAACCCAACAAGCAGAAGTAACACAGCAAGCCTGAGTATCTGTTGCTGTGTATCTGGGAATTATGTTTTAATTAAACATTTTCTCTAATATGTTGTCTAAGCTTCCTACAGGGGAATTGAAAAACCTGAAACAGCTGCAAGGCTGAAAGACTCTCTCTAGACAGATAGTGTCCTCATTGTGTTTTGGTCTGGCTTAGTGAATGCCTCTGGTGACAAATGCATATTGATGAAGCAAAGAATTGACTAATTGACACATTTAATGAAAACTTAATATTCTGCTGGTGGCAGAGGGAAATATTAAACTTGCTCTCAGTCAATTGTTATAAAATATTAAACACACATGTGGAAGTAGAAGGAGGGGAGAAGACAGATGATCTTCAAATGAATCAGATCTCTGCAATGGTCCCAAATAGCAATTGGGAGCCTGAGAGTTATGAAAGACATTATAAGCCTGGTAGATCTAAGATCTTTCCACATGTGATTGCCAGTATACATCACGTAAACTTTACTCTTTTCATACAAATGCTGACATTCTTAATAAAATAAATCTGCCTGTCCTATCCATTTACCTGCTGCAGCTCTGTGATACAGAATTTATTCTATGCACCATGTTCTACTGTTGATTTACTTTGTCTACCAATTAAGTTTTATCATTTTGCTTCCAAATTCCTTTGAGAAGGTCTAAGGCTTCATACTGTGCTTGTATAGCTGTCTCTGCAATAGGTCCCAAATGGGTCATCGTCTTTGTTTAATACTGCAGTAGAACTACTCAATATTATTAAGAACAGCCAGATGTCTTTGCTAGTTTCTAAATATTTAAATAGTATTGAGAAGCATATATTACATCTATCTTTCCCTCTTTGCACAGATTTTCTCCTGCAACATAGAAGGGATCTTCAAAATGCCTTGTAAAGACTCACCCAAGTATGGGCTCTCCAAAGCTCCTGAAATTTTGACCCAAAGAATGGGAAGCATTGGTATCTCCGAGAATTAGAGTTGAATCAGTCATAGAGACTGAAATAGTCTCTGCCATATGCCAAGGTATTTTCCACACAGTCTTACAGATTAGGAGCCAACATTAATTTAGAGCACTGAGCTATTAGCATTTCTCCTTTTTCATGGCATATTTGATGCAAACTGGAGCTTTTTTCTGGTCTTTGCCTGATGTCCTAGGCAGACTTTAATTATATGTTTATTTGCAGTATGTAGTCCAGACACCAGATGTCACTGCATGATGCAGAGTATTGCAGAGGTGGTCTAGAGTATGGTAAACAAATTGGGAGAGGTGGAACACGAGCTGTGTGGACCCGTGTTTTCTGCTCTCTTTACTGGCAGTTGTCTTCCTTTAGAAACATACTTTGTTCAAGAAGAAACATGATTCAGTTAGCAACAGTGATCCAAAGTATGACCAATAAACTGTTCTTAAAACAGCGCACTTAATTATATCTCCAGATTTTATGCAATAAGAGCAGGTTTGTGCTTGGCAAAATGCTGGAATATAAATTTTATATTTTAATTTGAATTATCGCTTTCTGAATTCATTGCCAAGGTGTCCCCATAAATTATAGAAATTGATGAAGCCGGTATTTTTAGCTTAATAATTTTCCATTGGGAAATTTCATCTACCTCTAATCACAATCATCATGCTCAAATAACAATACTGTTATTAATAATTACAAAACAACACAATACCAATTTAAAAATATTAGCCAGGAAGCAAGTACAGATCACCACATAAGAATGAAGATTGATTAACAATTATAGCACTCGCTGCCAGAAGAATAATTCCAAATGATTTTTCAAGCAAGTCATTTACGGACGAGCAGAGATATGAAGGGGTAATTGTGAAAGTCTCATTGTAGGCATCTTCCCCAGTGGCAACTGCCCTTTCTACCCTGGGACTAGAATGAGCACAGCTTTCTCCCAGCTGTGTCCACAGAGGGACAAGGGACACGATGCGTTATGGAGCCTGAAAAGACATCTGCTGCTGAAACGGCCGTTTCAGACATCCACAAGGCAGAAAAAGGCTTAATTTTTGCTGCAATTCTGGCAGTATTTTATCAAGGCAATTAGAGTATTTTTTGTGTTCCCACACATGTCCTGACGCTGAGCTTTAGCCATCTGAACTGGAGTTCCTGACTTTTCCTGGCTGACTTTGTGTGTCAGTGGAAAGCTGCTTTTCCTTTTTTTCTGTTTTTTTTTTTTCTTCTTCCACTTCTGTGTTCCTGGGGTTAACCCCCTCTGAGAACACAGATAAGTTCAAGTGGTTAATAAGCTTATATACAGAAACACTGAAGTGAGAAAGTATGCGGAGGGCCACATATTCCACTAGACCTGAGTTTATTTGGGTAAAGACATCCACACACCCCTGTACTCAGCACTGGTGAGGCCACACCTCAAATACTGTGTCCAGTTTTGGGCCCCTCACGACAAGAAAGACACTGAGGTGCTGGAGCGGGTCCAGAGAAGGGCAACGAAGCTGGTGAGGGGTCTGGAGAACAAGTCTTATGAGGAGTGGCTGAGGGAGCTGGGGGTGTTCAGCCTGGAGAAAAGGAGGCTGAGGGGAGACCTTCTTGCTCTCTACAACTACCTGAAAGGAGGGTGTAGAGACGTGGGGGTCGATCTCTTCTCCCAAGTCCCAACTAATAGGACAAGAGGAAAAAGCCTCAAGTTGCACGTGGGGTGGTTTAGTTTGGATATTAGGAAAAATTTCTTCACTGAAAGGATTGTCAAGCATTGGAACAGGCTGCCCAGGGAAGTGGTTGAGTCACCATCCCTGGAGGTATTTAAAAGGTGGGTAGATGTGATGCTAAGGGAGATGGTTCAGTGGTAACTTGGCAGTGTTAGGTTAATGGTTGCACTCAATGATCTTAAAGGTTTCTTCCAACCATAACAATTCTATGATTCTATGACAAAATTACCTACCTAGCCAATAAGAACTGATTAAACTACCTTGTATAAACAGGAATGGGCAACTTCTTGCTAATAATGTGAAAGATAAAAAAGATAAAATTCCACCCATCTTCAAAACAGAGCAGCCTCTGTCAGAAAGAAATAGCAGCCCTCTGAACACTAACAGTGACCTTCTCCTCCTCAGAAAGGGTCTGCGCAGGGCTTTATTACAAACTGATGGAGGTCTTGGTCTCCTCCAAATGGGAAACAAGGATATTTCCCTGATTTTTCCTGTTGAGGTAAAAATGGAGGGAGGTACAGTGTGCCAGCTGGGGAGCTCTGTGTGCAAAATGAGCTCTCTGAGAGAGGCAAAGCTCCTACACCTACTGACAGGAGCCTGAAACCCTTGATGCATGAGCATGAAAAGTGACTTTCTTCTCTGTATAGTTAGAGGATGTAATTTTGCCCTGGCTAGAGCCTGGCACAGCAAATTACCTCCTGCCTCACCACAGGGCTTCAACATTTTACAAGTGTCAGAAAAAAATTTTCTTTAACCCATATTTCCTCCTATCCTCAGTATATTGAGTTATTACACTTTTTTCCCCTACTCATCTCCCACTGTCCAAGCACCCTCTCTCCTTTTGACCATCACATTTTTAACTGAAGGAATAAGTTAAAATGTGGAGTTACAGTGTGCTCACTGACAAGTCGAGTGGCATTTTGGTCCCACAGAGTCAAAACAGTCGAGCCAGTCTCCAGTGGGCATGATAAACCCCGTCAGTGTTATGGGACTTTGTGATATTTTATGTTTGGAGCTACGTACAGGTCTTGGTGATGGTAAGAGAAAGCCCATCACATCCCATTCCAGCTGAGATGAGCATTTGCAGGGCAGGTGTCCCACGGAAATGCTGTGTGTAGTTTGATGGGGAAAGCACAGCTTCAAGTTCGTGTTTTGTGCCAAGTAGCTGCTCTTTGTAGTTGGCCAGCTATAAGAAGAGGAACAGCATGCTCTTAGAGTGAGAATTTATATTTTTTTTATCCATCTCCTTTGCTCATTTTCTTTAAACTCTAAGTCCTTCAGTGCCAGGATGATGTTCTGTCATGACAATGCCCTTCTAGAAACGACTCAGTTTGAAAATGCTCGTGAATTGCTGGAAAGCTCTGAATTTGTAAGGCTGACTTAAGCAATGGCAAACAAGAATTCCACTAAGCAGTAATCTTTGCAGAACAGACACATGTTAAATTGGTTGATTTGGAAATAACTGTACAATCTTGATGCTCAGATGTATTGATTCAGTCTTTATCCTTTTTTTGAAAGAAGAAAGAAAGAAGCAAAGTCTGTAAAAATACATACAGACGTAATGTGGACTCAAATGTTTAACATTCAGTAGCCTTTGCAGAAGTTTTAGTACTTCTGACAGCCAGGTCCTTCCTCACTGTCCCTGTGTGTCTGGATACCTACCTGCCTCCCACTGTTAGCGCATCTGAGAAATTAGTGCCAAGGTGAGGCACCTTGATACTCTAATACACTCTACAAAACATGATTCAAGTGATTTCCCCAGCAAGTGATATGGAGAATCATGGAATTGTTAGGGTTGGAAGGGACCTTAAAGATCATCTAGTTCCAACCCCCTGCCATGGGCAGGGACACCTCCCACCAGACCAGGATGCTCAAAGCCCCATCCAGCCTGGCCTTAAAAACTTCCAGGGATGAGGCTTCCACCACCTCTCTGGGCAACCAGAGAGGTAATTGAATGAGGTCTCTGAATCCTTCTGTAATTCCAGAAGGATTCAGAGACCTAGGTCCTTGTCTATGCCACTGCAACGAACTTCTTCAGAGTTACACCATCTGAAAATCTGGCATTCTAACTAATTCCAGTTCATTATTTTAACAAATGCGTGTGAACAAGGTAGAGAAAGCTAACAGCAAAGACACCTTCCAGATGCACTTGTAGGGGCCAGGAGACTGACTATGAGTGTGTTGATGGATGAATGCTCACTTTAAGATGCAAGCAAAATCATTTTAGACTACATTGCATTATAAACAAGCCGCCACCAAGCTACTGTATAAATCACCTCCGAAACTGGGTGTCAGCCGAGGCTGTGGAAGCAATTCAGAATCAACCTGTCAGAGGGATTCTTCCCTCCTCTGTCCAGAGATGGATGTGAAACGAACCAGGACTGATGAGCGGAAATCCCTGCATAAGTCACGGTGTGGCAAGAGGCAAATGGCACGTCAGCAGGAAATCATTGCACTCAGAACCTCTTGTTGTGAAACATGTTGCATCCCCATCATCCCTGGAGAATTACTGTGTCCCATCAGCACCAAAGCCCTATGGAGAAACATTTTTTTGTGATTAGAAAAGAATTTGTTGTGGTCGCAAAGTGCAATCTGGCTTTGATTTTCCAGACAGATATGACACGTTCTCTCTCTGTCGCTTCTGATTGCTACTAGAGCGGTTTAACTTCATGAACATTGAAAAGCAGATGAAATCTTAAAACCAGTTTAGAGTATAACCCGGCTGCTCCATATTAATTACACATTTATTGCTGGCTCGCTTTGTATACTTTACATTTTCAAAATATTATGCCCATTTCACGCTTGCCATCTTGGACTGGGAGAAATGTGGTGCTACCAGATTGAGACAGATTCTTACATATATATCCAAAAATGTTAGCTACAGCCTGGTTCATCCACCACAGACTTTTTCTGCCATTGGCTTACATTTGAATTATATAACCAAATTAATTATTTAATTGGTAAATCTCTAAGGTAAATCTCTTGGTTTTAAGTGTTGGTTTCAGGGTTCAGCTCCACCTTTTTCCTACTTACAGAACATATCTGCAGTAAGAAAAAGTGCTTTTCCAGCTAAAATTTATCAGAGGAAAAGGGTGAGTTGTTAAATTTCTTTTATTATTTCATATATGGGGAAACGACACCTAGAAATGTTAAAAAGAAAGTCAAAAGATACGCAAAGCTTAGAACTGACCTCAATCTTGCTGAGCTGGGTTTCCATACCACCCAACTGAAGAAAGAGCAAGACTTCTTCATTTCTCATCTTCAAATTGATATAAAAAAATATTAAGCAGTGATTTAAAAATATATATATTTTTAAATGGATATATAAATGCACTATTCCCCACAACATTCCTATGTTTTAGGACAGGACCCACACACAAGTATTTGTTTTCTCTGAAATTTCATCCAACTGTCTAAATTTAGTGCATGAAAAATTAGACAGTAGTAAATACCTAGCTTTCACAACACATTTTTAATTGGTTCTGAGAGTTCTCTCCCATTTCTGCTTTAAGATTGGAGAAACTGGGGTGCCAATAGTTAAGTACTGCTCTTGATTATTCTGCACCGAAACAAAAGGAAGCATGCACAGAAACAGGAACCATTACAAATGGAAAAGTTTCCCTTGCCCTCCGAATCCATCACCAGGTCATTCCATACTGCTTGTAAGTGGATCAGTCTCCACCTTGAAAACAGGAAGATTTTTGTCCATAATATTCCTACAGTCTGGCCCAAAAGAACTAAATACTTGAACTCTGAAATTAGAAACCTAGGTCCATGATGAGGACATATTTTTAGGAGTGCTTATTAAAGAAGTACCTACATTTGCAAAAAATCAGGGCAGCTGACATTTGCATTACTTCCATGTCTTCAGCCCTGCATGTCCTGATGAAAAGACACTGTAGCTATTAGCTACAATTCTCTTCTTTAAGGAACATTCTTAAGGAATGTTCTTGCCTTGTTCTTAAGGAACATTTCAGTGCAAGGCTTAAATATGTTAAATCTTACAGCCTTGAGAAATGATGCTACAGGGCTGCTACAGCTGTAAGGAACCATTTCAAAGGGATGCAAAAAGGTCAAGTTCTATCTCTGGGCTTGGCTTCAATGGATTTTGTGACCTCAGGTAAATCTCTCCATCACAAAATACCTCTCCTGATGCAACTGCTAAATAGGGATAGCAGCATACACCGCAACCTTCGCTGGAAGCTTGTGAGGACAAATCCATTAATCTATTTGAAGTGAGAGTGATGAGAGCAACTAAAAGACATTGTAAAATCACAAGCCTATAAGTCAGCATATTCCTAAAGATTTGTTAATCCTGCAGTGTTGACCTACTCACAGACACTTCTAAACAACCTTTCCTTCACTATCCTGCTCTTGTGAGCTTTAATCACTACCTGTCACTTTGCTTTGATTGAAGTTTGGCTGGCTGGTACCATAGCCAAACTTAGTTTCTCTCTAAACCCAACTGCTCGCAGAAGTCAGCAGATACAGTTCAAAGTTTCTCAGCAGCACAAGCAAAATGGAATTTAGTTACTGCCAAGGTTTGGGCCCATACCCCACGAGGGAAGTAGAAAAGGTCAAAACTCATGGCAATTCCTAAAGCGTCAAGCATGTGGTGCCTACTAACAGAAGTCATACCAGGTCAACTTCCACTCTGGGACTTCTACATTCCCCTAGTGACCTTTTCTCCATTGGCAATCATGACGTGCTGATGCACACCTCCAGAAGCTTGCAAAGTCCAAACATCTCAGTGCTACCTCTCAAGCTGTGACACGTTATCCAAAGTCCCCCCCTCAATGACTTGGGTTGGGTTTGTGTCTATTGAACTTCCAGAGATCACTGAGGAACAGACATCATGTTTTCTGGTTTCTGACCCTTGACTATATATATTTGGTCTGGATCATTTGATGTGTCATTGATCAGACCTCCAAAAGGGAAGATAAGATGCTGTTGGCTTCCAGATCTGCCAGGAGAATATTCAAGGACAGAAACAGCAAGCGGATTTACAAAGACAAAACTCATTATACACAGGGAAAGATCTCATTTTGGTGGTCTGTTTTCAAATAAGAAGTCAGTCTGCCCCCTCTGAGTGGAAAAGCAATTTCCTGATCAGTGTCCAAGTGCCAACAGCGATAACTTTGAACCAGTGTCATTCACTTTTCAGGCTCGTGGCACAGCAATATGTGTGTAGTGCATTATCTACTTTCCTATATTCACTTTGTATTTCCCTCCACAGTGAAGGATACCTCCAGGTCTCTTCAGTCAGCAAAGTGGGTCACGGACAATTCTCTGTCTCTCTGTCTGAATTAAGATGAAATTGAAAGCCTCAGAGAGTGCCTTTTGGATAACCTTATGGCAAGTCCCACTGAAGGATGTCAAATAGAGAAACTGTCTAACAAAGTGAAGAGAGTCATACTGTATCTGCTCCCCAGGAGCCAGGCAGTAAATTGAAATAAATGGGATCTCAGCAAGTGAAGTAACAGTGGTATTTGTCATACTCCAAGAAGCTCACTGGTACCATCTGGAGACTACCTAAGAAGGACCAGACCATGACATCTTGGCTTAGAGTGAAGCATCCTTGATTATGGTTTCTGTGATGATAATATTGAGATGCTTCAGCTAAGATCAAGGCCTGGGAGGCAAACAGACAGAAGCTGTGGGGAAGTAATTTTAAGGAGAAGTGTCTAAAGCATCATTTAGATTTGGGAGCTTAATCCTCCCCTCCAAAAAACATTTGAGGTTATGTCTAGGGGACCGTAATGCCTTAAACATCAGGACTTCATTGTCCATATTGAGCTGCAAGTTGGATTCCTGGACTTTGTACAGACAAATTGCTTAAGTATTTGAGATTATCACAGGTGCGTTCCCTATGGCCCAGGCAGTGATGACTTTTGGGATGCACCATTCCCTGTGGTGTTCTCCTATGCCAGGAAGCAGTATCCGGCCTTAAGGCTCCCAGATGTTGCCCTGGTGCATGGGGTGCCCCCACAAAACGGTGCCAGCAGCTGAGAGAAGATACACTGCAGCAGGAAAAAAAAAGAACAAGTCACCCACTTGAAGCACATGGCTGATGGGATAATGGATATTGCACAGAGAAAGAATTTGGCTTCATTACTCCAATGTTTGAAGTGCGATTGTTCTCTACCTCTAGGCCACCTGAGTGAAGATTTCCCAAACTGGACTTTGACTGGGAAGAGGGGTCGAGCAGGACAGGGGAAGGGGGAGTTTGCAGATGCAAGTTGGGACCCACAAGTTTCATGTTTCTCTCAGTCTTTTATCTGCTATTAGTGGAAATGCAACCAGTCTGGTGTGTGATGCTGCCTTTTCACATGTCCCAAGAAAAATTGTCTTTCTCTGGGTCAGCTACAAAATTGATTTCTATATTGCTGAGTTCCCTTTTAACTAACCGCATATCGTCCACATATGTTGGGAAATATGTTCACAGCTGATAGAAGCTAATGATTTCTGTTAATTCTGCTAACTGAGAGGCAAGGACAGCTTGTTAATGAGTGACTAATTGAGACGTGAGTTAATAATTCCTCCGCTGAACTTGCTCGGATTGCCAGACGTTTCTTAATTTTCTTTAGGGAGAGCAGTCCTCAGAATGCATGTGGCAAGTTTTCTGCAGCCATTAAAGCAACTGAGTTCAAATGTTTGAAAAATGAAAATACAAACACACAAGAGATAAGAGCCCTAAATTATAAATAATTGGCTGAGAATAACCACTCCAGCATATGAGTGCTTGAATTTCCATCCGCCACAAAAATCGCAGGTTCTGTCCCTCGCTCCTGGTTACAGCATGGGAAAGTCTGAGCAATGATGATTTCACAGAATCACAGAATCACAGAATCGTTGAGGTTGGAAGGGACCTTTAAGATCATCGAGTCCAACCTTTAGCCTACCCTGACAAGAGCCACTTCTAAACCATGTCCCTCAGTGCCCCATCTACCCTTTTTTTAAACACCTCCAGGGATGGTGAATCCACCACCTCCCTGGGCAACCTATTCCAATGTTTAATAACCCTTTCAGTGAAAAAATGTCTCCTAATATCTAATCTAAACCTCCCCTGACGTAACTTGAACCCGTTTCCCCTTGTCCTATCACTTGTCACCAGGGAGAAGAGGTTAGCCCCCATCTCTCTACAACCTCCTTTCAGGTAGTTGTAGAGGGTGATAAGGTCTCCCCTCAGCCTCCTCTTCTCCAGGCTAAACAACCCCAGCTCCCTCAGTCGTTCTTCATAAGGTTTGTCCTCCAGACCCCTCACCAGCTTTGTAGCCCTTCTCTGGACACGCTCCAACACCTCAATGTCCCTCTTGTAGTGAGGGGCCCAAAACTGAACGCAGTACTCGAGGTGGGGCCTCACCAGTGCCGAGTACAGGGGGACGATCACTTCCCTAGTCTGGCTCACCACACTGTTCCTGATACAGGCTAGGATGCTGTTGGCCTTCTTGGCCACCTGGGCACACTGCTGGCTCATATTCAGCCGGCAGCCAACCAACACTCCCAAGTCCTTTTCTGTCGAGCTGCTTTCAAGCCATTCTGCCCCAATCCTGTAGCGCTGCATGGGGTTGTTGTGTCCCAAGTGCAGGACCCGGCATTTGGCCTTGTTGAACCTCATACCATTGGTCTCAGCCCATCGGTCCAGCCTGTCCAGGTCCCTCTGCAGAGCCAACCTACCCTCAAGCAGATCAACACGCCCGCCCAGTTTAGTGTCATCTGCGAACTTACTGAGGGTGCATTCAATCCCTTCATCCAGATCATTGATAAAGATATTAAAGAGAACCGGCCCCAGCACCGAGCCCTGGGGGACACCACTTGTGACTGGACACCAACTGGATTTAACTCCGTTTACCACCACTCTCTGGGCACGGCCATCCAGCCAGTTTTTTACCCAGCGAAGAGTACACCTGTCCAGGCCATGAGCAGCCAGTTTCTCCAGGAGAATGCTGTGGGAAACAGTGTCAAAAGCTTTGCAAAAACCCAAGTAGATAACATCCACAGCTTTTCCCTCATCCACTAAGTGGGTCACCTTATCATAGAAGGATATTAGGTTTGATAGGCATGACCTGCCCTTCACAAACCCATGCTGACTGGGCCTGATCACCCTGTTCTCCTGCATGTGCCGTGTAATGGCACTGAGGAGGATCTGTTCCATGACCTTCCCAGGCACCGAGGTCAGACTGACTGGCCTGTAGTTCCCCGGATCCTCCTTCCGGCCCTTCTTGTGGATGGGTGGATTTCGGAAAAGAGTAGTTAAAGAACGTGTCATTGACCTTGTGTGAGAGCAGAGCGGGCGGAGTCAAGGCTGAGTTAGGCCATCTGTGACAGCTTAGCTAGAAATGCCAGTATTATTCACGTATTCAATGTATCCATTAATTACCAGCATGGGAAGAAAACAAATTAGTGATTTCTGTGCCTCCCCAGCACTAATGGTTTCAGTTCCTGACTCCGTTACAGACTCATGGCACCCTTTGTTACATCTTTTCGACGAGGATATATCTAACTAAATATAGAAACCTACACCTGACTTACCTGCACAGACTCCCTTTGCAGACAAGGAACAGGTAGCCAACTCCCACGGGGGAGCACAGTGCAAAATGGTTTTTATCAGAAGTGGAAGTCTAAAATGGGCCAGGTTAATAATACCTTACAGAGTGTTTCCCTCACCAGTGATTGGGAAGGGAGCTGGAGAACACACGTGGTTTTATGCCCGTTAAAGTAGATGAGCCAAATCCCTTGCTCCTACATCTACTCCCTGGAAGGGAAGGGACAACTGGTCGTACAGTGTGACAAGCACAACGTGGTTTCCCATGAGACACAACCCGCCCACGCACCACGTGGCTGGACATTGCCTGTGTTTCAGTAGCGTGGTAGACTAGCCGCAAGCGGCACAAAAGAGGAGGGATTTGGGGAAGACCTTGGCAAGATGAGTCATACCTATCCTTGGCCACAGCTGAAGAGTTCCTAGGAAAAACGTGCCCAAAAAAGAACATGAACTTTCCTGCAAGAGTCCTTGGAGTCCACAGATATCCATTATTTGCAGTGCCTGCTGCCCAAGAAGTCATGCTTCTCTTTGAATTGGGACTTAAAGGATCACAACTTGAATCCAAACCTATGCTCAAAGCTATTCATCCATCCTCCCCGAGGCAGCAAGCAGGCACATACCTAAGCAATGAAATGAGAAATGTTCCCATCTACTGCTAGTAGCTGATATTAGCACCATATTAAGCTTTGTGCAGATTCAGAGGCAGGTCAATCCAATCTTTGAACACTTTGCAAATCAAGCGAAATGCATGTGGTGGGCAGTGTGATATTCCTCAGCTGTCCCTTACCCACTGTCACCAAAAGCATCTGGACATGTGATGAAACACATCATCTTCCTCCTGGCTTATAGGGATCGTCAGCAATCATCATCCTGGTGTGACACCAATGTTCACAAGCGAATCTCTTCATCCATGGCAAAGGGAAAATGAAGGAGGGTACCAGCCACCATGGAAGGCTGTACTCTTGCCGCAACAGCATTGCTTTATAAGCCGTGGCGCGCAAAGCTGATAAAATAACAACATTTGTGCATTTCAAGAACATGTTGTTCTGGGCCCTGTAATGCAAAAAAGTGGAAATAAGAAATTTAGGTGACAGGACAGTTCTCCAAGGAGAAGATGTAGTGCCTCATCAATCATCCCGTATTTCCTCATTTCTTTCAGGTCACAGCATCACCAGCCATTTAAAAAGTATTCATAAATGTCACTAATGGACTATCACTGCATCCTGAAAAAAAGCCATATTTATTTATGCATGGAATGTCGATTAAATTGAGATAGATATTGAAATTAATAAGTACCCAGTAAAATGTAAAGTGCACAATTGATTTTAGATCCTCTGTTATATGCACAGCATGTAATTACTAGTAGTAAATCTAAAATGAAAATATAGAAGCTTATGAGATGCTTCAGTGCAGTTGTTCATTTAGATCCACATAAATCCAGGGGACACACATTAGAAGTGCCGGCAGTAGCATAAAAGGACTAAGCTATAACTACAATCTTCATGGAAGGAAAACAAGAAAAATCCTTCTGCAGCAGAAAAAGAGAAAAAATATATGTAACTCTCCTCTGAGAATCTAATGGCTGTGCGTTGATGCTTCTGTGTTGGGGGGTAAAACTGAATAGAATAAGAATTTGTTAACACACATGGCAGGGTACAAAATAAAAATGCCAGGAGATTCAAAGATTAATACTTTTTTAGTTTTGACAAATAAGGGAAATTGGTACACGGTAGTGCATCTAGAACAACTAACAGCCAAATTAGTCAGATACTTTTTACTGCAAACGATAGTTTTGTAATGCAGTGTAATATGTGTTTTGCTTGCAAGTGTAATGGGAGATTTCAGTGATTCACGCAAAGATATACTTTGTTCTGTTCTTGTTTGATTTTTATGCCACACTTATCACCTCGGTATCTGAATTCCGGAGATATTAAGATTTCTCTTGCATTCTAAACCATTTTTGTAGGCAAATCCTTTAGCCTCATAATCTGTTGTTCTAAGTACAATATGGGCTTCTATTGGTGCTCTTTAGTTTCTGTTACTGTTGACCAGTGGGACTCCTGCTAACCACCAAAAGCGCCACAATATATTGTTATGGTCTGTGTTGCACAAGATCAGGCCTGTCCATATTATTGTCATTATATCACCCATTAGGAACCAGTCTATAAAGAAAACAAAAAAATCTTCATAATCTTGTCAATTAATAAAAGTCATCTCTAGAGAGTTTAGGGAATGAAAAAATGTATGCCAGAATCAGGTGGGATTTTTCTGGCTGTGAGTGACAGCGATATAAGCATCACTACCCACAGAAGACAGGGAGATGCATTTCACCTACCGAGTTCTTCAAACCACAGGCTGGTGAAAAGGTGCAGCAAAGTTGAGCTAACAACAGCTGCCGCTCATTGGTAGGGTTTGGCTTTGAAATCAGATCCAGAGAGAGTGACCTGCCCAGACCTCATGGGTGGAATTCAATGGCCTAAACATTTCAGTGTGGTATCATTGTAGATGCTGTAAGGCATTCATTCCTTCTTCCACTTGCCATTCCAGAACAGCGTGTCTCCCACATGTACTGTGGCATATCATAGAAGAGTCATAGAATCATAGAATCGTAGAGTCATAGAATGTGTTGGGTTGGAAGGGACCTTTAAAGGTCATCTAGTCCAACACCCCTGCAGTCAGCAGGGACTTCTTCAAGAAGATCAGGTTGCTAAAGATATTGATAAATATCTGGCAGGCCCACGCAGGTGCCTTAAATAACTTAGTGTATCTAATGCATGGAGTTGAAGTCTAGGACGGATCCTCCAAAGGACCTCAAATTATAACAGAATCCTATGCTTAGGGAGTTCATTTATGTTGTGTCTGTACGTCCATAACCACCTCCTTGCATAGCCTAGTGACCAAGGTCATTCCTCTGCATGGCTGAGAAAAAAATCTGTGTCCAAAAGCTCTCAAGCACAGTCACTTGGAGGTAAATCTTTGGCTGATAGTAGGTCTTAGCCATTAGTTGAGGAGATAATTCCCATTCTGTTGGCTGCGATTAATGGGAGAGGGCATACCGAGCACACCTAATGGCATTTGGCTGCCACGCTACACAGCTGGGGTTGTCTCATAGAAAGACACTTCCTCTCCTTGGTTCCAGGTTTAGAGTGAACACATTGATTTAGAGCGGTTTATTCATCTGGCAGTGTAAAAGGAAATAATATCTCCAAGAACCACAGTTGTCCCAGCATTTGAATGGGAACAAAAGAAACTTAGAGCTGTATCTAAATTTCATGGCAAAATAATTCAGAGACTTCAAAATATGAATAATAGGCTTGGTGCCTGGTAATGCAGACCTTTGAAGATTTTTAATAAGCTCTGGCCACAGAGATTTTATGATCAATAGAAATATAAAGCAAACAACAAGAACCAACTATTTTTTATAAAGGAAAATTATTCCTCAGTCACTCCAAAATTATCCTTGTGAATGGCTGGTCTCTGAGTGGTGATATGCAGATATGTCGGAAGAGGGTTTAAGGTGTATATATGGTTTTCTTTAATCCTCCTAAGCAAACCATGGTCACTCAACCATTATATTTGCAAAAGGGTCTAGTAACACCATCTTAGAAGGAAGTTATATGCTAAGATGGGTACCCATCAGCTTTGAAATATATGGGCAGAGACACTGAATTCAAGAGGAGCTTTGGTTAGAGTCTGTCTCTGCTTTGTGTGTTGAAATATTGCCCAGAATAACTGGATCCCAAATGAAAATAGACTAATATTAAATAACACTATAAATAGTAATAATGATGGTAATAGGAAGGTCATCTGCATTCCATGAAGGTATTTTTTTCAAGTAAGTCAGAGTAATTACCCAAATGAATTGCACCTTCCTGGCTGCTCCATAGAAAGAGCAAAATGAGGTCACTAAGGTCCACCGCTACCATCAGCATGAGAAACCTTTTATGTGAGAAGTAGAAATAACGATGCCTGTCTTTTCGATGTGTCCTTTTTTCCCTTGATCACCTTCCATGTACTCCTATCCTGCTGTGATGCCCACAGTGGAAGCAAGCAGTGTGCCTACGGCTACATGTGTGCTGGCAGGCTGGTGGGTCAACCTGTGCCGATCATCTGTCCTGGCTGCTGTTGGACATGATGCACAACCGAGTCCTGCCAGTCATCCAGGCAAAACGTTAATTTGGATATCTCATCTCTACCAGGCTTTTATGAATCTTGCAGGAATTTAATTACCTCTGAAACCTCTACACCTAACTCAAATTTGGTTGAAGTTCAGCAACATGTTTAAAAGGTATTCAGAGGGACAAGATAGTGAACCTGGGTGAAAAAGGATGGTATTAAAACTGATCTCACGTGACACCCCCACTGTCCAGCTATCTCAGTAAAACTCTACTCCCATTTATTCCCACTCGATATGGGTCCTCCGAGGTATTACAAAAATTTAGGGATACTAGGACAGGTGGGGCAGCAAATCATAGAATCATAGATTCAGAGAATAGTTTTGGTTGGAAGGCACCTTTAAAGGTCACCTAGTCCAACCTCCCTGCCATGGGAAGGGACATCTTCAACTAGATCAGGTTGCTCAGAGCCCCCGTCCAACCTAACTTGGAATGTTTCCAGGGATGGTGCATCTGTCACCTCTCTGAGCAACCTGCGCCAATGTTTCACCACCCTCGTTGTAAAGATTTTATTCCTTCTATCTAGTCTAAATCTACCCTCTTTTAGTTTAAAACCATTACCCCTTGTCCCGTCGCAACAGGCCCTATGAAACAGTTTGGCCCCATCTCTCTTATAAGCCCCTTCTAAGTACTGAAAGGCCACGGTCCCCTTACTACTTACAGAGAGCAGGGGAATTTAGGATTTCATTTCTACACAACTTTTAGCCAGCATTTTCCCTAGATCTTCTATACAGTAAAATAAAAACTCAACCCTGAAGTCAATGTTCTCAGAAGATGGGAAGCTGACTGAATCATTGTGTGGATGAAAGACACATTATCATCATCCCTTTAATGATAAAAGACCCCCCACTTTACAAATCCCACCCCTAATACCACCTAATTTCATACTCTGGCCTCATATAAAAATACACTTTTGTGCATATTTATCTATTCACTATATGTTTCTTTGCATGTCTCTGTCTCAGTCTTTTCTCTATTTTTTCAGGGCGCTGGGGTCAGATACCTTTGACTTGAAGAATTAGTGCATAACGATCTATTTTATTCCATTGACGCATTGCAAACCGATGGCACTCAAATTACATTCTGCCGAGCAGACCTGTGCTGTAGCTGTTGGATAAGAAACGCATACAGGAGTATGTCACCAGCGTCCCCACTGATTTGCAAATTGGCCCCCAAGAGACATCTTGGCAAATATTCCCACAGCTCCCGAGAGCTTTACCTAACAGAAGCCAAAGCAATCTAAAAAGGAATTGCTACTTTCTGTATAGAGCATTTGCTTTATTTGCAGTCTGCTTGATCTAAAGCCAAAGTCATGATAACAGCTAATGTATTCTTCACCTGAGAGGCAAGGCACCTTCTACTACACATCTAAAAGGCTGGAATTATGATCCTGAGAGGATTACAAATACTAACAACTTCTTTTGCCCAGGTTAGTGGATTTTTCCAGACCTCTTCAGTGCCCTTTCATAAGGGTATGCTGCTTTAAGCCAGAAAAAGTACCAAAGAGGAAAGGACTGGGACGGCCACTAGCCAAGAATGCAATGTCTCTGAAAAGGACTGGCAGTTTTTGCATGGTTTTTGAGGAAGCAAATCTTACATTATCATGCTCTGTGAGCGTGTGTCTCTGCTGGTACTTCCCCTGCTTGGACAGCATCAATCCAATTTGATACAGAGGGAGAGATCTCAAAGATATCGAGTTCTCAAAAGTTTAATGGAAACTGCAATCTGGCCTCATCACCTACTAGACACTTGGAAATCTATACAAGAAAGAGATGTTATACATGTCCCTAAAGATTCGGAACTTGTAGCTGAGTGTTAAACACCTGAGAATGCAAACAGGAGCTCCCACCCCTGTTCTCTGAGCACTTCATAGAAATCAGTGCTTCCTTATTTCCACCACTCAGGGCAAGATTTGTTTTAAGGGCATCACAGCTAGTCTCAAGGAGCATAAAGCTCTTTACCTGCAGAGCAATGCACCAGAACGAAGCCATGAGATATGCAATAAGCTTGTTAGTACAGTATCAGATACCAACTGAGGCTCTTGCTCTACAAAATGGTCTTAGCTTGACAGGTTTACGGTCCAAATAACGAAAAGGTGGTAGAGAGAGGAGACTGAGGCATAAAGACAAAAAGCAACCAGCAACAGACCGTGTTCTCAAGCAGTGGCATAGTCAGGACCAGAAACCATGTCCCCTGAAAACAAAAACCACCAAAAAAAACAACGGTGCCCTAGAAACTGTACCTAACTTTATTCCGCTTCAGTTCTGCAACTCAATTTTGTACTTTTAGTCACTGACCAGTGAGTTACCAAAGCTAATAAGCATGTGCTGAAACACTAAAGGCATTTGAAGCCTATGGCAACAAGATATAACCTTATCTAACTTTAGATGACTTCAGGGTAAACTTCTTAGTAAGTGACTCTGGACTTCCTTGGAATTAATTAAGATCAAGTTAATAAGGTCGAGGAGTTTTAGAGCATAAAAATGTACCCATCTATTTTAGAGTGAGACGAGACACATATGAAAATCCACTGTCTTGCAGAAACCAATGTAACTGAACGAATCCCACTCCTGCATCCTACCTGCCAACAGATCATCACACAGGCCCAAGAGGAGACTTACCTGCGAAGCCGGTGGAGTGTGTGAACAAAGGCGGGTGCATCTGTGTTACAGCCTCCTCTTCTGCAAATATAGACTGGAGTCTTAGCACCACCTATCAGCGAGAGTGTCCAGGTGAAGGGTAACTGCCATGTGCACCCAACATCCAAATATTAGAGCTGGTCTCTCCTTCATTTCAGCATGTCAAGCATCAACTGCCTGTTCCAGAAGGACATGCGGAGCTGTACACACCTACAAGATGAAGGAACAGCTCCTTTTGTTTGTCTGTCAGCTCCTCCTGAAAAGACCTGGCAATATCAGAAGTGCTTTTTGTGTCAGTTCTGAAGGCACAAATTCTGTTCTACATTGCCACGTCCCTGAGCTGCCTCCCTGGCTGTTTTATAGCACCCTGAAGAGTGTTCTTAGGTTTTCTGTTCTTCTGTGCGTGAATCAATATCAGAAAGGTATTTAGTCACATCAGCAGTGATCCATTATGTGAAGCGCCCTCCTGGCAGGAAAAGCCATTACATTTATTTTTCTAATGCAGATAAGTAGACATTAATATCTATAATTAACTATTTAAATGCAGACTGACTGATTCCTCTGTGTTCATACCATCTGCAGACGGCTCTGAAAATCACAATCTTGAAATAACACCGACTTTATCCTGCCATTTTCTGTCAAAACATGGTTCTGGGCATGGATAGCGCTTGCCTTGATCCTACCCTTATGCAAGGCTGATTATGGAAATATATTTGTTGAGGTGAGGAAATCTTTGTCATAGTCACCATTGTGTCTGGATAATGTCTGTATGTCAAAGCATTGCCCTCTCCTGGTGAGAACAAGGAGCTCAGATCTTCATTTATAAGTTTGTTTATACTTGAGTTGCCAGGATTCTCATGTACAAAGGTTAGATGAGTCTGGAGGGGTCTCCATGCCTTCATATATGTTTCTGAATGTCTGAATTGATGAGAGTTGTTTATAGCAGTGAAAAGATAGGGAAAAGTTGCTTCTGTATGTTGGATTCTCTGATACTTTGGAACTGAAGGTGATAAAGATGTGGTTCTTTGTTTATTTGTTTGTTTCTTCAACCAAAGATTTTTGGGGAAAAAAAAAAAGGGTAGAAGAGAGCAAGCATTATTCGTTTATGACTTTCATGGGAAAGCCCAAAATCACACACCAAAAAGCATTAAATCTCCTGAGTGCTGTCTATTTTAGTCCTCCACATAAATGCTATTGAAGTGTCAGCTCTACTGTTTAAGGGTGGACGATGGGATGGGTCCCTCTCTGTGCTTTGTGCTCACCCATCTGCTGATCCAAAGGGGCTGCCATCGTGCTGTGATGGGGGCACAGCCCACCTGCAGCACAGCTCACGATGCACACATTACGTTGAAGAGAAAATGTCCCACCAGCAGATGTGTCTCCTGGGGCAGGTGGATGCTCCATGGCCCTTCAGCTGCCCCCACAGGCCTCACATGTCCTGTCCCTTGCCTCCATTTTCGCTCCGTGTTTCATGTGTCATCCCGTGCTTCATGTTGACTGCAGAGTATGAAATACCTTGCCTCAAACTCTGCCCTCAAGTGCTCTCTTTCTCTTTGAAAACGTCCTTTTAAACCAGCCTCCTCAAACTGACCTTGCTTTTCTCAACGATCCGTCTATCTGTTTTCTGGTTAACTGTTCCATTTTTATGCTGCTTTCCCATGGAAATGAAGCCTAGGTGGTCTCAGTCACCTTGTGTATGTCTCTGTGCACTGCCAATAACTTCTGAGCTCATTAACCAAAACGATAGAAGAGCCTGAAGCCTCACAGATAATTACATTTCATGCAAATAGGAGGTTGAATGCAGAAGGCAGATCTCACAGACACTGACACTATAGGAAAACAAACAAGCATAAATCTTGGCATACACGGGAAAATCCACGTGGGAGACAGCCTTTAACAGGTGCCCCAAGCACAAGAAAAGTTTCAGATATAGTTTAAGCCTTGCTTAAAGCCAAAGTCAATCTACCACGAGACACGCATCCACAGGCAAAGAAATTTAATTTATTACAAAAGTCCTGAAGTAAACTTTGGGTTCATCAAGTGTAATATCTTAATTAGGCTTGTATGCGAGCAATAAGAGAGTAAAAAATCTTAGGCCGATAGTTGCTGTACTCAGTTTTTTTAGATGGTTTAATTCATAACCTAGAAAGTATTTTTATTTTCTTTCTAGTTGTTTGCTTGTTTGTATGAATCCAAATTCACATAGTGATTCTTTTTCCAAGGAGTCTGTCCCAGACATTTTTCTGAAAGCAGAGAACTGGACACTGTTTATAACCTCTTGTCCCATTCTGCTCTTTCCTTAACTTATTCACAGTTCTCTGGGATGCGTCTTCCTACTTTTTCCATCTTCTGTAAGACCTGCTGTAGACCAGTGCAAGCTGAAAATGGAACCAGGTGCCTGAGGGGGCTGTGGAATGTCCATCAGTGAACATTTTAAACAAAATATTAGATAATTGAGAAGGTGATATTAGTGGAGTTGATCATGTTTTGGGTCAGGGGATTAAGAAAAAGAAATTGCTGGCTTTATTTTGCGCTATTCTGACATGGTGTCCACCATTTGTCTCCACTGCACTTCATTCTGAAAACACTTATGTCTAGATCACTCTGTAAATTTCTTGCATTTCCATGTCTTCCTAGCCCAACTATTTAGCTCCAGGCACACTCCTATGTTTTAACCCGGAATAATAACAGACAATGTTGGTTAACCAGTGGGATGTCACCTGGTGTCTCCTGTATGCCTTATTGCTCTTGCTACCATCTGAGATCAGCTGGCTTATTTTTAATCAGCATCAAAAAATATCATCTTAATTCTACTGGGTGAAATCCACTTCGTTAAAGAAACCAAGTCAAAAAAAAAAAAAAAAGAAAAGGCAAGAAGGAGATCCCAACTAAGTTTTATTATCAGCATCTTGTACTGTCTGCTGTATAAAGTGAATTTCATCCTACTGTTGACCTCAAAGCTATGGTTATTCACTTACCTTTGAAACTAACAAGGTTTGTGTACTCAGGTTTTAGCTAGAGGTTTATAGATTTCTACCAGTCACCCCTCCCAGCCTTCATAAAGACATCTGTTAAGTCTCTCCTCAGTTGTAACCACCTTCTAACTCGATTTTAGTCTATTTCCATTTGGCAGTTGGGTGGCAGGAAAGGAAATTGCACTAAATTCTCAATGAATCCTCCATAGGAGATGATTACCTCTTGCTTAGGAAGTTGCAAATTACTGGAAAGTGAGTGTTCTCAGGAAGTCTCACTGCACTATTTTCTGGTTGTTTATTTTTTTTGGTTACTATCCCTTCAAAGTCAGAGCAAAGGGCTGGACAGACCAATGGTGTGTGGACGGTACTCACATATTTAATTTCTGTACCAGCAACTCTGAGGATGCTTAAGACTTTCCATGATGTGTACTACCAGGGATCTTCGTAAACCGAAGTCTTGGTCTCAGACCTTACCCAAATGTTTTCATCCCATTGCCTTTTGCAGCGAGGCAATCTCTAAGGTGAGCAATGGAAAAACAAGGCTTGCTGTGATATTACCTACAGCAAAGAGACAGGAATTGCTGGAGAACATTTTTTTTTTCCATTTTCCTGCCCATGCAGTAGCTTCCATCATCATTTGTTGGATTGCACTGCTGTTACCTATAAATGATTCCCCAGTCTCTTTGACAGAGTACAAATTGCTGATTTCTTTTTTTTTTCATTCAGCCTCTTCGGTTTGTTTTTTGTTGCTCAATTTAAGGATTAGCTATTTTGTCTCCTGTTAGGACTTGCTTTTCTCATCTACGAACTACTGGCTTTATTTATGTGGTGGTGTCAAAAGGTTCACAAACACAATGCTTGTTATGTATTTGTGTGTGTGTATCTGTCCCTTATTTTCTTTTGGTTATGACGATAATGGTAATTACTAATGGTAGTCCCCTAGCACAGGTCTCTAATCTGGTACAGGCTAGTTCAAAGGGAACAGCAGACTGCAGAGAACCAGATAAACTATGTACACCCTAACTTACAGTGACCTTTTTTTCTTCTGCAAAAACTACTAGCTTAAGAAAAATCTCCACGGTCATAAATCACCATCACTCACCGCTGTTTGGAAAGAGCTGGATGATTTTGGTACATTTATCATGGTTTAAGGAATTTTGACATGTTGTTCTCCTCTGAATGTAAAAGTTCTTTTCTTTGTGGTTGTTTCCCTCCACCACACGCACACATTTCAGAAGGTCGCTCAGAAAAGTGACAATAACAATTGTTTTTGCACATTCAGGGGGGAGACGAGGCGCCTTGTCCATGCTCCTTGAAGATGAAAACATTGGAGGAATTTGACCTTGAATGAAGGAGCTTCCGTGGAAGATTAGAAAAATAACAGTTCGCTAAACAGATGCCTGATCATAATTACCACTGATGACTTCCTCATGTGTTGTTCTAGGCACCTCACAACAAAAAATATTGTCTTTTGACAAAGCTGTTGACAACCCCATGTGGGAAAAAAATAATGAAGGTTTTACCCATTTTTTCTAGCTTTTTTTAAACTGATAGTTACTTAACTTGACTGTAAGTAAATAACCCATTGAAGATAGGCAAATAATCCATAATCCAAGAGTAAGAAAAATGTTTATATACTATGAGACTATCTGTGGACATTAGGATTTATAGCTAGCAGAGATCAAAAATGAAATTTTTGCAGCAGTGAACATTTTGAAATATTTTTCTGCCTCAGCATGGGACTTAGAACAAAATGAATATTTGTTTAACAATGGAAATTCTGATAATTGCTATTCACAATTGCTTGTTTGAAATTTTTTGATTAAAAAAAAAAGTATCTCCACTCTCAGATATAAACATTTGCTTAGATTTTTATTCATTAAATTGAAACTAAATACTTCTAGCCTGTTTGGGTTGACCTGACCTTATTTGCAGCCGCTTTCTGTTAGTCTGAACTGTAGATCGTGATTCCCCATCACTAAAAATCTTTATGGAATATTAAGTTTCAGTAATTGCTCCAGCAGACATTCAAAAATTTATCTGGGAGTAGAGAGAATAATATTGGCCTGGCCTTTTACAGAGTATCCTTCAGACAGTGTTTTGAATGTGGATCTCACAGCTCTTTCAGTCAGGCTGATTTTAAAATAATTCAGCTGGTGCAGAGAGAGGAATATCCTCTAACATACTTACAATCTTCTTAAAATATACTTCTCTAACATACGTACAATCCAGGATTACTATAAGGAATGAAAGCATTTCCTCTCATCTGACCTGTGCTATAAAATAATTCACTGTAGACATACACATTTAACCTGACAAATATGAATTTATGCATCCACATGTAGATGTCTATATAAACACAAGATGCTCAGTTTAATAACCTGCCTGCAGGTGTATAAAAACATTGAGATGTTCTCAACTATCCTTTCTGGATTCCAGATGCTGCTGCCGAAGGGCATGGTCCTCCTTACAAACCAAGCTGCCCCATATGGGTGCTTTGGACACCCTATGAAAACTTGATTGACGCTAGATGCCTCTGTGTGCAACAGGGTTGAGCCTTAAGTGTCTGAGCTCCTGATATAGTCAACAGAGGTCTAGCCAACAGAGTCAGTGAGATGGGTTTCAGCTGCTTGAGAAAGACCAATTACCTCACAGCTCCTAAATTCAAACTAGATTTCTCTGTGTTGGCAACTGAGTCCCTCCTGAAAGAGCACAAAGAGACCACAGAATCCCAGAATGGTAGGGTTTGGAAGGGATCTTTGGAGATCATCTAGTCCAACCCCCCTGCCAGAGCAGGGTCACCCAGAGCAGGTTGGACTGGAACGTACCCAGGCAGGTTTCCAGAGAAGGAGACTCCACAACATCTCTGGGCAGCCTGTTCCAGTGCTCTGCCACCCTCAAAGAAGTTTTTCCTCATGTTGAGATGGAATATCCTTTGTTCCAGTTTGTGCCCGTTGCCCTTTGTCCTGTCACTGGGCACCACTGAGAAGAGTCTGGCCCCACCATCTTTACACCTGCCCTTTAGATATTGATCATTGATAGATATTGATGGGATCCCCTCTCAGTCTTCTCTTCCCCAGGCTAAACAGACCCAGGTGTCTCAGACTTTCCTCAAGAGAGATGCTCCATTCCCTTGATCATCTTTGTAGCCCTCCACTGGACTCTCTCCAGCAGTTCCTTGTCTTTCTTGAACTGGGTAGCCCAGAACAGGACACAGTACTCCAGATGTGGCCTCAGCATGGCAGAGCAGAGGAGGAGGATGACCTCCCTTGACCGGCTGGCCATGTTGTTAATTCATAGATATTCGGCCCCTCTGTGTCTTGTCGGTGAACTGAGTTGCACCCTAGTTCCTCTTGTATTTACTAGGAGCTCAGTTTAAGACCTCTGCAGACAGCTGTCAGGCACAATGCAGGGCCTAAAAGAGGCCAGTGCTGGTTCTGGACCAGCAGCTGGGGTGTGGGTGGGCTACCTTACAGCATCTCAGACGGTGCTGGATGCTTCTGTTTAGGTAGCTCAAGCAAGCCTTCTCTTCACTGACTGTTATGGGAGCTGAGACACTTACCATGCAGAAGCACTTAATTAGGTAGTCTCGATTTCAAACTAAATCTCACATCAAGGCTAACTTCTGTTGCACCAGCATAGGGTCCAAGGCCATGCCCTAGACATCCAAAGTGGGGGAACAGCAGATGTCTGTGTGGAGCTTTTAAACTCCAGGAGGTCTAGTCAAAGGTGTTTAAGGCAAGCCTACATTTGGACAGATGAACTGAGATATAAATGCATTTGACTCCACTGCCAAGATTTCTGTTGTCCACAGGAGCAGTCTAGACAGCTAAGTTTGATATAAAAAAAACCACTCTAGACATTCAAGCTAGGGAAGATCAGTCACATCCCCAGTATATATCTCAAGACATCAAAAATTAGTGACATAGCCCCTAGTGCCTCCAGGAGAGACAGTTTCATGTATTTCTAAAACACCTGGGAATTATGAAAGGTGTAAATTACAGTAGGATTTATTAATATGGGGACTATTGCTTAAACTAATATATGAGCATCTTTTCTACTCTTGCTTGTTGTCTGCACTCTGCTGTTTACCTTTGCAGAGAAAAAAAGCAAGCCCAATTTATTTAATTGGAAAAAAATAATCTATTTTAAAAAGGAATACTTGTTTTCAAGGATTAGCTATATTCTTGTCAGTTCGCAGCATCCACTGAGTTCATTTCCTCTGTTGAAATAGTTTATTACGCCCTCCTAGATCTGTCCCCTTTGCAAGAGCAAATTGTGATCCTGGGAAAAACAGACAATGAGGGAGCATCAGTTTCTCAGCCTTGCTTGGAATTGCTCTCTGATTTCCTCTTGCATCACACCATTACTTTTGGTGCAAAGGTATGGGTAAAGCTTGACTAATAACTGATATTTTGATGAAATATAACCAGTGGGGATGTGTGAGTCCTTTGAGGAAAATTTGACACAGGAGCTCTTTTTCTGCTGAATGCATGAGCAGTTATTACTGCTTGAACTGGATGGGTAAGTCCCTTAGCTCTCTGAGTCATCCCTTGTATACACTGCTGATTTGGATGCTCAATAGAAGATGGTGTGGGTAGCAAAAGGTACATCTTTACTCATTAAAGAACGCACAGCCACGGGCTGTTCTTCAGCCTTCCTCTCTCTGCTGGCTAAGCACAGTGTCTTCAGGTGAAAGCCTTAAGTTCGAATATAGTTGCACTATGGCCAACAGTGATGAAGTGAGTTATTTATGGTCTAAAGTAAATCTGTGAGAGAGATCAGAGGTGGAGAAGGAGGTTTATCTCTCTCACACAGTGCAGCACCACACAGTTGGCAACAACTGAGCTAGCTCAGGAGGACCAGGACCTAGAGGTGGATGCTGAGTTCTGTGCCCAAGCTGGCTCATTTTCCTGAGCCCCCTTTTTCTCTGTTCTCTTTTTCATTCTGCCCTAGAAAAGCTGCAAATGGGGAGGGGCAAAAAAATAAAAACATTTTGCATTATGAAAACGACTTTTTCTTAAAAGATAACATAGGATGGACAGAAGCAGCCCAAAATTAGATCAGCAGCTGCAGATAAAGCCCCAGAGTGACCCCTCATGTTGAGCAGTCACTACTCACAGTAACTGATACCAAGGGAGAGCTTGAGATTTGTCCATGAAGAAGGTATTCCCATTAGGGATGAAGGCTCATGGGGTCAGAGTCCACAAAGATGCCTTATTGTGTGTGACACTCAAAAGCCACCTTCAGTCAATGCCAGCTCTTCAGCCTGAAACACTTCTAATAGCAGATAGAGGAATTTATATGAATATGAATATGAATATATTGACTCATTGAGATTTGGACGAAAGAGATGCATAAGTCTGGAAATTAGTAACAGTTTGAAAGAAAAATGATATTAAAACATCATCAGACAAAAGCAATATCACCATTGTAACAACAAACATTAGATGAAATAGATAATGGAACTGAGAAATCATTAGGCAGTGTGAAAATAGATCCTCTGGATAGAAATGAACTCTTAGCATTACAGTCAATAATTATGACTCTTCTCTAATGCCCTGACGCCCTGACTTGACCTGCTTGCTGTTGTCAGCCTCAAAGAAAGTCCAGGACCGAAATCTGAATTTTGATTGAGTTGCCCTAATGAACAGAAAACATTCATATAAATGAAATAAGGTGACATCAATGGCACACTGAAAAGCAAAGACAATAGAAGCTATCAAAATCCAAGCAGTAATTTGTTTTTGAAAAGAAAAATAATTTTGGATTTGCATAATCTTGAAATAGAATGACTATACCTTAGAGAAATTGATTAAATTTGCTTGCAAATTTTCCTGTTCCCATTGTTATGATTGTGGTAAAAGGCCAGGCAAACTATTTCTTGAGTAATTTATTAGCAGGTTCTAGCTTCTTGTTCATACGTGCAAGCTATACATTTAACAGCTTTCAATTTTTTTACATTCCTTCATGACTCCAAATTATTTGATGCAAACTAACAGTTTCTGGCAGACTTCTCAGAAACTAGTAATGGCCTTGCACTTTGTAAATTTACCTATTTCATTGTGTATTTGGTCAACATACATTATGCGACAATGCTTATGACACCATGAAGCTTTCAGGTCTTCATGCAAATATTTTCCATCCAAATTGACATTCATAAAAAGTGAGATCCACCAGAGTAGACACAGCAGGTATATCAATAATATCTGTGTAATCTTAATTACTGTGATTGATTGATTTATTATGTCAGAAAGTACACAGGAAGACTTCACTCTGTTTGGTATGTTCCACATAATACAGAAAAACAACAAAACACCTTAGTGCCTACTCCAAATACAGGAAGAGTGAAAATGCAGACACAAACATGATAAGAAGTTATCCCAATAAGCTATCTGACTGCTGGACATTTTCTGTAGGTCTAGGTGAAAAAGAAAATCCTAAGCAGGTTGTGAAAAAGAACAGCATGGATTTTTTTTGTTCCTTGCTGCTAGCACATTCATATGAACAAAGAAATAGCACAAAAACTGTTGAAAATTAGGCAAAGAGCGTCGTAAAACGGTTATCAGAAAACAGCAGATTATGGACTTGACATCTCATCAGCATAAAGGAGGTGACACACACTGACAGTAAGAACAAGCAGCTTCTCTTTGCCTTCCTGAATAATGTATCCCAAAAGCTTTACTGTTTTTTCCTCATTACCCCAATGCAAGGCAGTGCGAGTATCCCAACAGACGACAGGGAGATGTGGAGAGGCCAAGGAATGCACAAGAAGTCTGTTAGTGAACTGAGTCCAGGTCTATCAAGGCACAGGACAATGACCAAATCCCTAGATTGCATTTTATTCTCCCCCAGTTGGAAAATACAGGGTATCATCTCCACCCAAGCCTGCGAGTGTGAGGGTACCAATGGTCTGCAAATGCAAACAGAGCTAGGGGGGCTAATGGTGAAGTCACAGCACTAAAAATGCATGATGACTAGCATTTTTATTACTATTGCATGTCAAAACCCCATCACTGACTACAGTCCTTATTCCTTCTGTGTCATGAGCTTTATAAGCCCAGACCAAGAAGAAATTGTCTTCCTCAAGCAGCTTAACATACAAGTCACAGCAGATGGGTGCAGCAAGGTGGAGATGAGGAATTGATATCCATGACATGGCCAAGTTCATGCACCACTGGCCTCATCCAGTCCTCAACAAGGAAAAAGAACACCAAGGTAGCTCCATGGTTATTTTACAGACATCTCCTACCAAGGGCAAGACATTTGGGAGAAGATATGAAGTTGCCTTCAAAGAACCTAAACAACAGGCAGCAGGAGCAGCACGGACAGAAGGAAAGCAGAAGTTTTCTGATAGCACCAAGATGTGATGGGTGCCCTCACACACTTTGAAAGCAAAACTAAGGCTCATCCACACGCACGCTAAGAAGTCACTAGGTAGCATAGAGCTAATGATTTAATTGCTCCGCGTCTCATTGGTCCCACGGGAATAATGACATTTTCCTTAGAGGGATGTTGTGAGTGGGAAGCCCAGACACTAACAAGTGAGTAATCAGAAGAAGGTGGGGTGGCCAGAGAAACTAGTGTTGGGCTCTTCACTCACTGTCTCCCAGGAGAAAATAGCTCTGCTTAGGAAATCTCCGCATTCTGCGACATTTTACTTAGAGATTTGTTCTCCCATGCATGTTGAATCAGGTAGGCTTTTTGGGGGTGAACAGTTCACACATGGTGTGGCCTTACAGCTCACAAAAGTGAACCTCAGCTGGAGAAACACAAAATGCAAATACTGGAGGAGGGAAAGGGGGAAAGACTTTGGAGCTGACAGTAGGAGTGAGAATGGCTGGACCATTACACTACAGCTGTAAATGGCTCTCTAACTACAGAGCAGTTTAGTTTTACAAGCAAAGAGTCCTCATCTGTTATTACCCAGCATAGAGTATGTGATGGAGTAAATGTTCAGTAAAGATTTGGCACCCTGGCCTCTCGCAAGAAATATGGCAGGGTCACAGGTTGCTTTGCTTTGTTTCATTAATTGGATTTTCTGGGCTCAGGGTGCTCCTTTCTGAGGTGTTAGGAACAGACGCACCTGTAAAGGAAGCCGGCTAACAATTTAAAAGTAAAGAGATCATTACTGCGTCCATGGAAATCTGGAGCTGTGTCTCTCAAGAACAGTTAAAAGGCATTTCACAACTTGCAAGATTCCACTCCTAACAGACGCGCAGATCTCAGGAGCACCACCAAACTTTGCGTTT
Organism: Larus michahellis; assembly: GCF_964199755.1. NCBI lineage: Eukaryota > Metazoa > Chordata > Aves > Charadriiformes > Laridae > Larus > Larus michahellis. Next base: position 165,843,214 of record NC_133897.1, on the reverse strand, counting down.
AGAGGGTTATTTTTATCTTAATTTGTCTCCTGAGGCAACCTTGTTTGAGGAGAGTTTTTAAGGACAAAGTGAAGGACTTTAAAAACATCTTTAAGCCCACAACTGCGATACCTGCTACTACCTAAATCTCAAGTATTTAATGGTTCCTAAAAAATATATTGCCTTGTTAATGTCTGCAGCAAAGCACACAGTTTATGGTGAGAGAACAGTAATGCCCCTTTAGCCATCTGGCCAGCAAGAATACAATGGGGTGTTTGATAACAGCCATTTACGTGTCTGCAGGAGATGTCTGCAATAAAAAGAACAAACAAGCACATTTACAGGGGGCTGCAGTTGGGTAGAGAGCCAGACTAGGCACCATAAGAAATTTAATGTAAATCTCTATGGCCCAATCACAGACAACTCCATTGCTTCCCAAATTAAATGGAGCTTGGTGCTTTCTGCTACAAGATGCAGATGGTTATTCCAACCCAAAATGAGTGTCTAAAGAACCTCAAGGGTCCCTGCCACCATCATTTTCACCTACTAATGCAATTCTTGGAATATTTTAACTTGTTAAAAAAATGCCAAACCCCAAGGAAATAGGACCAAAACAGCATGTACAGTGCAACTGAGCGCCCTGCGCTTACTCCATAGCCATCGTACGTATTTGATGGAGAGATTCTTACTGACTTCATCACCAAATCAAAATAAAGCTATTATTGCAGGGTGTGGGTGTGGTGAAGCAACAAGCAGATCCAGAAAGGCTCTGAGCCTTTAGCATGAATTCAGAGAAGGTCTTCAGCACAATGCTGGGGTTGGAGTAGAAATTTCAGGAGGATCATCTCTTAAGTTTCTACGATTTTGTGTATTACAAATGGGCGTGACAATTCTTACCCATGTCACATTTGAAATACTGCTTCATGAAAACTCTTTGTTTCAAGACATACTGAACTGCTGTCTGTCTTCATCCATGAGCATGAAAATGGCATAATATTATTTCTTTCATCTGCCTGGCTTTGCACCAGTCACACAAAAAGTTGTGAAAGTACAATCAGGCTTTTCAGGCTTTTAAGCATGCAAATATAGACTGCTATTAAGTGTACATCACATTTCCTCGCTTAGTGCCTCGTAAAACGTAATAGCTCTACAGTATTTCCAGCATTGAAAGTGAATTTTTTCCCTTAAGCCCTAAAGGGAAGGAGAAATTTATGTCACCTAATTTCATCTATGTAAAAATTAGGCATCTAATCTAAGATAGTCATCTAAGTTTCAGCTGATGCAAGGAATGAAACACCTTCAAAGTACAATTCCTGCAATTGTAAATGAGGATGAGAATCAGCTCCAGGGGAAAATGCCTAAATGGAGATGTCTTCTTTTGCATTGAGTTACAAACCCCTGATTTCACTCCAGAGAGAGCTGTGGCACATTTAATTCCCCAACCATGGGAACTTACTGGTGTTCTAGGCATTAGAGTGCATCCCACACAGTCTTCAGAAGGGTGTATCTCATCTGATTGTGTCGTATTTGCCAGCCCACACGTCTCCCTAGGGCACCTGAGTGGCACTAGATGTCTCTGTTTAGGGAACTGAATAATATTCCTATTTCCTGATCAGCTGAATAGCTCTTTCTATTTCATTAACTGCATTAACATGATGTCCATTGTTTATAATGAGAATTTAGATACTTAGTCCATTTGTCATCACCTACATGGGGAAACCTAAATTGCAGTTATTTAATCTGCGGAATTAATCCTTCCCTATTGTACCCTACACGTGTGAGATGGGTCAGTCTGTGGAAGTCACGTCTCTTTTTATTGAGCATAATGAGATCCCAGATATAGAATTTAGACTAAGCTCATAATTTCTTAAGGGATAAATTGTACTAGATATTTATTCCAGTATAGATGTTCATGGTTTTGGTGTTCATGTTTCAGCCTCTCAAGACACTGGCTTCTTCAAATAACAGAACAAAATACTAGTGAGGACGGTGATCTAATAGATTATTCTGCTTTTCCAAAAGCAGTGTTTTCTTTCTTATAGGTGTTTAGTTCTCCGTCAGCACCTTCCATCTGGTAAGCTCACAGCATTTTATTCATAGACTTTGACCAAAATCTCTAAAATCTTTTCACGCACCAAAAAAAAAAAAAAAAGGCAGAAGCTTCACCATGAGCACAGGATAGACGAGTCTAACATTTACATCTTCAGATGCCAACATTGTAAATTGTAGAAGCAACATTAAGAATGGAACTGGATATGCAACTGAGTGTAACATTACGGCACCAGCATAAATCAGAGCATAAACACTATGAAACAAAATATTGCTGCTTTGCTGCTTGAAAAGAGTTGTGCTTTTCACTAAGCTGATGCTTTAAACAGCAAATGCAGCAGAAATGACAAGTATAGAAAACAGAATACAAGGGTGAATTAAAGCTCTAACTTCCTTTCATTCTTTTTATTATTTTTTTTTTTTATAATATAATTTTCCTGGGACAGAACCTGGCTGCCTGTAAAGCAACTGGAACACCTGATCCCAGAATGAATTAGTTCAAGTTATACATACGCGGGAAGAATATTTGTGACTAAATATGCTTGTCTTGGAACTAATGTTGGGTTAACTAAAAGAAATGACTGATTTTAAGGTCGTCGCAATCTTTCACTCGCAGAGGGAGTAATCCACTACTGAATTTCAGTTTTCTCGTACTGAGCTTACTAGTCTGATTTAGCTCTTGCTAACTAAGAGAAACAGATATTTGTCCACCAGCTTCTCATGTATCTGTCCCAGAGAGTCATTCAGGATCATTCCAATATCTGCTGACCATTTGAAAACTAAACCCACAGATGGAGCTTGGGTTTTTTTCAATTTCAGGCTTCTGGTTAACAGCATGATAGTTTGCAGCTGCAGTAAATAATAAATTTTATCATCTTTTCCAAATAAAAGTGCCTCTACAAATACGCTTTTGCATTCTCTACAGTAAGGTGCAGCTTAGAAACAACCAGATACCTTGGGTCCCTAACCGTTATGTTGGCTTGAGCTCCTGGGGGATAATTTTCCTGTGTTGGGAACTGTGTTTTTTATCTCTGCTGCACAGAATTGTTCAGTTTGGACATATTCTGAGACATAAAATCCAGTCTCTCCTTCAGGATACTATTTGGAAAGGACATCAGCTCCTGAAAGTTTATGTTTTTAGATAGTCTTCCAGCCTGTTCTATTCTAGTTCTTATATCACACCCGTTATTATATCTCAGGTTATTGCCTGCATCACTGTAATATATCTATATTTCATAGAACACAAACTTTGATTTCTGGGAGTGATGGATACCACTATTTACTGTCCATTCGTGAGATGACTCCTCTCCTTGAGTTTTAGTACTGTAATCAGAATGAAGGAATGTTTCTGGTCGAAAATATTATCTGTCAATAAATGCAGTTTTAGGATAGTCAAAAAGAATCATAAATTCATGTGAAAATTTAGCAGTAAGGTAATTTACAGAAGTGGTAATAAATGGAAAATGACAAAAAATAAAACATTTCAATTTTTGTCTGGAAACACAACTTATTCAACTTTCCCAGGATTTAAGACAGCATTAAGGGGAGTAAAAACACAAAAAAAAAGGCCAGTAGACCCAGATGTTCCAGTTAACACCTTTTTTTTTTTATCATTCTCACTAAAAAAAAAAAGAAAAAAATTGTCCAGACAATTGTCACCTGCTCTGCCCTTCACACTGTTCCACTGGCCACCATAAGGACTAGGAGAACCTCAACCCACTGCTTGTACACCTGGGTGGACGTGCTTTCTTGTTGGCAACAACGGGGTTTCTTTTCTATTTTTATATTCGCTAAAATATATTCCATATTTTTATATACTCTAAGTCTTTCACTAAAAAAGACCTCTTTTACCTGCTTGCATGGCTTGACTGAAAACCAGATTGGTCAAGCAGAGGTTTCTTTCAAGCCAGTTTGGTAGGTCGGAACAGTACCACTGTGCAGAGGTGCCTGAATAGCACAGTTTGGGATCCAAATGTGCTTAAATCTGAGAAAAATCAATCCTTTGGACACTATTTGCTCTTCCTTTGGTTATCATCTTACATCATGTCTCCATTCAGTACTTCTCAACTGATTAATTATTTCATCAATATGCCCAGCTCCAGTCATTAGCAAGATATGTGGTCAGTTCATGGGACAGATCTTTAAACAGCAGAGTTGGACATTTCCTAGCCAGTAAACCTCTTCAAACAGAGGTGTCTTATCAGTGTTTCACAAGCCTGAGAGCATCTAGCTCATTAGTCTAATATTAAGTAATTTATAAGGATAACAAAAAATGCTTCTATAAATTCATTAACAACAAAAGGAGGATTAGGGAAAATCTCCCTCCCTTACTGGATGCAGAGGGAAACATGGTCACAAAGGATGAGGAAAAGGCTGAGGTGCTCAATGCCTACTTTGCCTCAGTCTTTAGCAGTGGAACTAGCTGTTCCCTGGGCACCCAGCCTCGTGAGCTAGGAGACAGGGAGGGGAAGCTGAACGAGGTCATCACAATTAAAGAGGAAGTGATCAGTGACCTGCTACGCTGCTTGGATGCAAACAAGTCTATGGGACCAGATGGGTTACATCCAAGAGTGCTGAAAGAGTTGGCAGACGTGCTCGCCAAGCCACTTTCCATTATTTACCTGAAGTCTTGGCTAACTGGGGAGGTCCCAATGGACTGGAGGGTAGCCAATGCAGCGCCCATCTACAAAAAAGGCAGAAAGGAGGATCCAGGAAACTATAGGCCTGTCAGTCTGACCTCGGTAGCAGGGAAGGTCATGGAGCAGATCATCTTGAGTGCCATTACAAGTCATATAATGTACAAGCAGGGGATCAGGCCTAGTCAGCATGGGTTTAGGAAAGGCAGGTCCTGCCTGACGAACCTCATCTCCTTCTATGACAAGATGACCTGATTATTGGATAAGGGAAAGGCTGTGGACATTGTCTACCTAGACTTTCGAAAAGCATTTGATGCTGTCCCCCATAGAATTCTCATGGAAAAACTGGCGTCTCATGGCCTGGATGAGCATATGATCTATTGTATCAGGCACTGGCTGGATGGACGTCCCAAAGAGTGGTGGTCAATGGAGTTAAATCCAGCTGGCGGCCGGTCACAAGTGGTATCCCTCAGGGCTCAGTGTTGGGACCATTTCTGTTTAACATATACATTGATGACCTTGATAAAGACATAGAGTGTATCATCAGCTAGTTCACAGATGACACCAAGTTAAGCGGGAGTGTTGATCTGCATGAGGATAGGGAGGCTCTACAGAGAGACTTGGATAGATTGGACCGATGGGCCAACGCTAATGGAATGAGCTTCAACAAGGCCAAGTGCCAGGTCCTGCACTTGGGCCACAACAACCCCATGCATCGCTACAGACTCGGGGAAGCATGGCTGGAGAGCTGCCTGGCAGAAAATGACCTGGAGGTTCTAATTGACAAGCGGCTGAAGATGAGCCAGCAGTGTGCCCAGGTGGCCAAGAAAGCCAATGGCATCCTGGCTTGTATTAGAAATAGTGTGACCAGCAGAAGGAGGGAGGTGATTGTCCCCCTGTACTCGGCACTGGTGAGGCCACACCTTGAGTCTTGTGTCCAGTTCTGGGCACCTCAATACGAGAGAGATACCGAGGTGCTGGAGTGAGTGCAGAGGAGGGCAACAAAGCTGGTGAAGGGTCTGGAGAATAAATCTCATGAGGAGCAGTTGAAGGAGCTGGGACTGTTTAGTTTGAGGAAGAGGAGGCTGAGGGGAGACCTCATCACTCTCTACAACGACTTGAAAGGACATTGTGGAGAGGTTGGTGCTGGTCTCTTCTCACAGGTAATTAGCGATAGAACAAGAGGGAATGGGTTCAAGCTGCAGCAGGGTAGGTTTAGGCTGGACATTAGGAAAAAATTCTTCACAGAAAGAGTGGTTAGACACTGGAACAGGCTGCCCAGGGAGGTGGTGGAGTCACCATCCCTGGATGTGTTTAAGACTCGTTTAGATGTGGTGTTAAGGGATATGGTGTAGGGGAGAACTTTGTAGAGTGGGGTTGATGGTTGGACTCGATGATCCCAAGGGTCTTTTCCAACCTAAATGATTCTATGATTCTATAAATGATGTTAGGCAGCTCCCCATTATTCTAGAAGCAAAGATAATATAATTAGACTTTTTATTTCCCCAGGATTCATAGCAGTTCTTTGACCTATGTCAAACAGAATGGGTGCAATTGGGTGTTACTGAGCACACGCAAACTCATTGCAGATAACAGGCATGCTCTTTTATCTTAAATGAAAGGAATTTTGTGTGCAAATTACAGCATCTTAATTTGCTCCCCAACAATACTGTGAAGCTGGGCTGTTCAAAACACGCAGCCCAGAAGGAACTGCTCCTCAAAAGGTAGAAAATATTCCTCTTTGAAGAAATTGAGAGTTCTGCATTATACATATGTGCATGAAATGGCAAATCAAATGCTTAGTCAAGTAACAGAGCATTATAGCAAGGAACAAACTCAGGTACGTAAATGAAGGTACCTGAATGGCTGTGATTCAGTCACCTAAGTGCAGACGTCTGGTATCATTTGAGATGTAATAAAGTAGTAGAAACATCTATATCACGCTGACAGAAATCTCACAGGACACATAAGACATACAAGGCCTCCCAGAGCACCCAGAGGCCAAAAAGGAGACAGCGAGACAACCCAAACGGCACTTGATGTCCACATGGGTAACTGAGTCCTACGCTTGCCATCTTAACTTTATAGTCAGTGGAAATCTGAAGCTGAACCAGTTGCCCATGCACAAGGGACAAGACAAGCATTTTGGGCTGGCAGTTAAAACACTGGCCAAGTGGAAAGTCATACTTTTCTGGAGCATACCTTGCAATAGTCCTAAGTGCACTAAGCACTTATGTTTAAGAAATTTAATCCTGCTCCTGACTTTGATTTTTCATTGCAGAGAAGGTGCAAACAGTCTTCCAGTTCCTTAAAGTAAATCACTGCTAGAAACACAATAAACATTTCTTAAGCAAATGCTGAAAAGCACCAGGCTCAGAAGTCAGCCATGGGTCCAGACAAAGAGCATATTTGAAACATGACTGAAAAAAAAAGAGCATTGGCCAAACTGGTATTTGTACACACAACAAGTACCACCATGATCCATTCGATATATCTCAGCTACACCAACAACATAAAGAAAGACCCGTGTCTTGTAGGGGAGGAAAAAAACAGGGACTACTTTTCAAAAGAGATCCACAGTAAGTCACAAATGGCTGTGACATCAAAGAACCTGCTAAGCACCTGAGGCAGGAGTCTCTGCATACGAAGCATTTTGTAATGAGGTTTTTAGAGAGAGAGAATTTTAGATGCTCCAGCTGAAATCAACGTAGATGGGTCCCAAGAAAAAAAAGCCACTGGGCTGGACCACTGCCAAGAGCTGCTTTAAAACTGACTATAACTGTTTCATTTACTCTCATGATAAATAGGATGGTTTAATGGAAACACTGTACACAAAACTGTACTGCTCAGGTAATTACCTTGATTGAAACAAGTGTTTTAACACTGAAAGCAAAATTCCCTTGGAGTTAAACCAAACCACAACAAGAACGAGACCTCTGTGGAGACACAGGCATATAAACAAGTCTGTATGTTAATTATTTTCCAGTGGTTCTCTTAATGAGTCACTTGCTAGAGTCCACTGGTCACAAAGATGATTACTTTAATGATGATTCATAGAAATTGCATGTGCATTGCAAATACCAATTGCTGCACTAGTTGCTATGGCAGGGAAATGTGTGTGGTTTGTTCCATAAATAGCAGAGTCAATAATTGCATGGCAGCTTGTTCCTCCTTCAGAGGGTCTCCCAGTGATGGAAATGGTCTGCAGGAAGCTCCCCACGTTCAGCATTTCCCCTCCTTGCTTTTTTTTCTTGTCCCAAACACCTATTTTCACCCACAAAGCTGGAATTTCAGCTTTGGGGTTTTTTTTTCTTGCACTGGAGACTTGGAGCTTAATTCAGGTCTCTGTTACTTTGGCGCAAATCAGCAAATCTGGAGTAAATCTATTTATTTCAGGCTAACTATATTGCTAAAAACTCCAGCTACAGAAAATGGCAGACAGAAGAGCAAACATTTCTCTCTCCACATAGGGCAGTGACAAACACGTTCATATTTATGACAGGTAGAAAATGTTCACTTTTAGTATCATAAAACACTAAAAGAAGATTTTTATTGAAATGCCTTCTTCCCCTTACTGGCAGCACTCTCTATCCCACCCATTTTCTCAGAGAAATGGTCGGTTTTGGTCTTGCCCCTATGGAAAAGCAAGTGCATACTCTAGAAAACTCTGAGTGTGTTTTTGGCCTGGGTATTTTCTGAAGTCTACATTTTGGAATGACTTTTAAATTGAAAATACTGGAATAAGACCATTGTCCCTACAGCACTCGGAAGGAAACAGCACACTGTGAAAAAGCACAAAAAGAAGAGTAGGAGAACATTGGTTTCTGGTAGTCCCCCCCCTCCTGAGCACACTGAGACTAGCAGTGAGCAAGGAAAGAAAAAAATCCCATATTTTCAAGGAGAAGATGCAAACACTGAGGGGTAGTCTGATGGAGGTGGGTTTTCCCACCACCAGGGATTGATAATCCTGCCAGGAAAGGTAGCTCTGCATACAATTCACTTCACTGAGGCTTTTAAGCATCTGCTTTCCCTGGAGGATTTTTATTCTAAATAAATGACACTTCTTCATACAGTAGCTATTTTGTCACCAATCACAATGCTCACTGCCCCAAAAAAGAAGTAGAACAGCAAGACAGAAAGCTAAATCAGTCTTGCTGCAGCTATCATGGGTATTAGGGAACTGCAGAGGGGAAGACCTTCCCAGAGGGGAAGACACAGGTGATGCCATCCCCCTGTGTGATGGTTTGGAGCCCAGAACCAGAAATAAAGGACCACTGAACAGCACAAGGAAGAGTGAAAACCCCTCCCCAAGAAAGCCAGGTTAGGGCAGCTGAGACCCTTGAGGTTCTTCCTCTGACCTATACAACCTTCAAGAAGTTTTTAAATCTTTCTGTCGCCCATGTTCACAGGCCTTTAATCATCCTACAGTAAGCAGAGTGCAGCTGAGAATGCCTCACGCCTGGCCAACGCCTAGCCCCTCAGGAAGGACAGTCCCACCATGAGAAGTCCACAGCCTGAACAGGCAGGGCAGAAAGCAAAAACAGATAGGAAAAAATATGTACTGGTATCCCTGTGTTACGGCATGATGATGAAAAAAGGAAAATACAATAGAATTCTGCATTGGTTTCCCAAACAATGTCAATTAGAAGGTTGGATGTCATGCATTTTGGGGTTATGACATACATGAAAATTCAGCAGAAGTCCTCAACCAGGGTTTTCATTGAGTAGAACATACGGAGTTTTCAGGCCTGTCACTGGTTTTGCATCCTAACAAACCTTGAGGACAAGATGCCAGAAATTGGCTGTTCCAGAATTTGGGAAAGGGACCACAATGCAACAATGATGGTGAAAGTAAAGAACCATCTGCTGCTGTGGCTTGAGTTGCAAAAATGTTTTCACAGCTCTAAAGGGGTGGAGGGGGAGGCAGAGAGCTGGTAGGAACCACAAACTCCACGCTGAGAATGTAAACAGATGAGGAGAGAAGCAGAAAAGGCTGCAGATATGGCAATGCTCCGGTTGGCATCACCTGCGACATCACTACGAGGAATCCAAAAATGTGTAAAACTCATGCTGCAGTCCCGGAAAGGAAACAACAGCAGCTTATCAGCCTGATCCAACATGCAGGCTCCCCACCACCTAAGCCAAGTAGAGCCAGTACAGAGATAAACATCATTGAGATGATGGTAGTTACTGCACAGCACATGGTTGAGACCCACAGCCTCCCGTTGGACAGAAGGAGCCAAAATGCTGCTCAGCTGGTAATTGAAATAGACAGGAAAGCTGAAAACCCTGCTCTCCGCAGCTTGCCTCAGAGCTCTCAAGCTCAGAGCTCAACAGCCCCAAATAAAAGCAGAGAGAGCAGCAGCAACAAGAAGGTGAAGACAGCTACCACAAAACGGCTGTTGAGTTCAGTGTCTCCACAGGTTTTCAGACAGCAGCAGCTGCTCATAAACGTGAAAGCTGGTTCTTTTTCAACACCAGGCCATAGGAGACATTCCCTTAAAAAGAAGAGTGAAGAGGTACTTGGCCAGGGAAGAAGTTAGCTTAGTAGCAAACGCACCGGTAACCACGGAAAGTTTGTATTTTTCTTAGTCTGCTACTGTTCAGAGCGGCACGAGCTATGTGATCTCTGAAAATTACAACAGGATAATAACATATCCCTACTAGTCTGAGCATTTTCAATTCATCCATGTATGTGAAGTTCCCACAGACTTGAAGGACCTCTGTATTTTGAATACGAAGAGGACACAAATTCAGTATTGCAATGTTTTAACCCTGTGAGGCCCTTTCACCTTTGTGACAGAAGACGTCCTCTGCAGTACACGGGATGAGCTGCACACCTCAGAGTAGGCTCAGACACAAGCCATTACAGCAAACCTGGCATTTAGAATCACAAAATCATAGAATCATCTAGGTTAGAAGGGACCTTTAAGACCATCAGATCCAACCATCAACCTAACAGTGACAAAAACACCACTAAACCATGTCCCTCAGCACCGCGTCTACATGTCTTTTAAATGCCTCCAGGAATGGTCACTCAACCACTTCCCTGGGCAGCCTGTTCCAATGCTTGACAACCCTTTCAGTGAAGAAATTTTTCCTAAGATCCAATCTAAAACCCCTGGCGTTACTTGTAGTCATTTCTTCTTGTCCTATCACTTGTTACTTGGGAGAGGATATTGACCCCCACCTCACTACACCCTCCTTTCAGGGAGTTATAGAGAGTGATAAGGTCTCCCCTCACCCTACTTTTCTCTAGGCTGAACAACCCCAGTTCCCTCAGCCGCTCCTCATAGGACTTGTGCCCTAGACCCCTCACCAGCTTTGTTGCTTCTCTGGACACACTCTAGCACCCCAATGTTTATCTTGCAGTGAGGGGCCCAAAACTGGACACAGTATTCGAGGTGCACCCTCACCAGTGCCAAGTACGGGGGAACGATCCCTTCCCCTGTCCTGCTGGCCACACTATTCCTGACACAGGCCAGGATGCTGTTGGCCTTCTTGGCCACCTGGGCACACTGCTGGCTCATATTCAGCCAGCTGTCGACCAACACCCCCAGGTCCTTTTCTGCCTGGCAGCTCTCCAGCCACTCTGCCCCAAGCCCGTAGCGTCCATGGGGTTGTTGTGGCCCAAGTGCAGGACCCGGCACTTGGCCTTCTTGAACCTCAGACTATTGGCCTCAGCCCATCGATCCAGCCTGTCCAGATCCCTCTGCAGAGCCTTCCTGCCCTCAAGTAGATCAACACTCCTGCCCAGCTTGGTATCACCCACAAAATTACTGAAGGTGCACTCGATCCCCTCGTCCTGTTCGATTCTTCTCAAACAGATTTCATAGCTTGCGTTCATTCACCTTCTGATGTAAGGTGACTTATGCCAGGTCAGTCCTTTCGCGTCTCAAATATAGTAGCATGAGAACACCTCTGAGGCACTTGCAAAAGTTTTGTCTCAGTTATGAAGTTCTGACCTGCCACAGAAGGTAGGAACCATGGTTTTAAAGACAGTAAAAAAGGGTTTGAACTTGTCTCTGACATGTCATGCAAATACTCTATACATTGTCCTAAGTGAGAAAAGAAATATTAAAAGTGTGTGGTCACATGAGTCTTATTTAGTTATGTTCTGAGATAAATGACCACAGACAGGACAGCTCATAGGATGGAAGAATCCCTAGTTTCTTCACCTCTATGAATTTGATTAGATGCTCAGAGGAAGTTGTCCGTGCACAAATACCGGCACAAATAAGACAGATAGGACACACCACCGGCAAAAACCCAGATGGCTTGAGAATTGAAAGACCCCAAAGTTGAGCAGAGATTCTGTTGGGTTTTCAGGACATAATACTTTGAGTTGGGTGCTAAGAGTAGATGAAATTAGTTTTCTTGAGATGTCTTTATTCCCACCAAATCTACAGGGACATTAGACAGCTGACTTAGACAAGGCTCTTAGCTTTTAGGCAGCTAAAATTAAATGGCATAATCCCCTAACACACTCCCCAGACGTTTTATATATCTAGTCCTACTGACAGCTGGTTCTGTTCTAAAGCACCACAGAAAAACGATACTAGAGATCCTTGAAGAAAATAATATCCCAGATAGTGATGGAAAGGAATGCCATCTGTAACTCTGAATCTCAATTTTGTTCTCATTAGATCTTCATTATATTAGCTGTCATTGTTGTGCAGAGACCTGAATCTATCCCCTCTATACTCACCTGCAAGCTATTTCCTTTAATTGCTGTGCACACAGAAAATCAAATGTATTCTAACAGTGATTCATTGGCTCAGCTGTTAACTGCAATTTGTGCATCTCTCTATACAGTTTATTTACGTATTTCCCATCCCTGCACCATCTGAATGCTTCCCAATCTTTATTGAAGTTATCCTCACAAATTCCCTAGCTCCAAAGGGCAGATGTGGAAGAACAGCCAAAATCTAATCCCTGTAGCATTCTCTCCAAATGTTTTACTTCCGCTGAAAACACAAGTTTACAGACCAAAATCCTAGGGATAAAAAAACCAGAATGGACTAGCATTTGTCATACCAAGAGATGAACTCTGGCATGGAAATCTCCCATGAGGTAGCTCTGAAGTCAAGTAAACGAGTTAGGAAGTTAGTCTGAATTGGACTTCGCCTAACTTAGCTACTTATGTGACTGCCCTTTTCTAACAAGATCAAACTGTTTGGTTGCTTCATTAGAGGAGTGAAAAGAATGTAACGAATCTCTAATTGTGCTGTTGCAGAAGAAAAACGATCTAAAAAATCCAAAGCAAACATTGTTATGTCAGTCACTGCTGAATATACGTCGATTTCCTGGCAGGTAGGAGAGCCTTTTGCTAGGACCAGGCAGTGAATTGAGTGAATTGGACATACTTGAAACAAAAGCGACGTGTTCATTACCCCCGTTCAACCCAACTGGACTGAGGGCGTCAGTGGGGAAGCCATGATAATTACCATTTCGACATACAGACGTATGTAGTTACACACATCCTCGCTTGTTCTCATCGTTATTAACATTACCTTCTTTCTCCTATACTTTCGCCAGATTAGTGGGTTGTGTTCATCCTCCCTTCTCCTTCCTAAGACAACCCACCAGGGGAAAGCATCTTTTGCTTGTACTTCCTATCTTATCCCTGATGTGGTTACTACAACAATTGTTGTATGGCAGAAAACAGCTATATTTGCCTTTCCACAATCACAAGAAAGATAAGACAGTATAATTGTGGACATCTATTAAGAGACATTCTGCTTCATAGTATGGCCACAATACCTTGTCCTTATGTAGGACTGTTTGTCAAAAGAATTTGTAGAGCCCCTGGGTAGCTCTGGGAGCATTATGGGGTTTTTTTCTGCCTTCAGAGTTCAAATGATGTGATCTTACATGGCAGACGGCTTCCATGTTTGTCATATTCCCCATTCTTCCCAACACATCCTACTTTTAGATTGCCTTAGCGATCAACTGCAGTAATGCAGCATTGTATTTCCATATTAAATTAGAGAGATTCAGTGTCACAAACTCCCAGAATTCAATATCCAGTCATCCGACAAAATCACAAGCTTGGTTAAATATCATGAAACTTAAAATGAATGGTAAATATATTGTGTGAGAGTGTTCTTCTTGTTTGCCATCTCGCATGTGAAACTTTTACATCTTTAAGGTTTGGGCTGCTTGGGAGCAGTTCTCTAACACGGAAGTTTCACGGTGTGTTGTGTGAGAAGAGGAACCAGCAAAGTATCGTATACGCAGGTCCCTGTGCTGCGAGGGCTGGGCTCCCCTTAGAGACTCCACTTAAGGAGGGACAGTCATTGAATCTCTCTTCTCACTCTAACAGCTGAATAACCTCTCCGCCCTTCCGCCTATTTTAATAAAGCTTACAGGAGATTAATATCTTTGAGACCTCTGTCATTCTGCGAACTATGGTGAACCTATCTAACAGACACCGAAGTTACCTGGGTGAACAGACAGCTGCACAAGCACACAGAGGAAACATGACCACAAAATCTTTTATTTCTGGGCTTTGACATCTAAAATAGATCTCTCACAACTGAAGAACTTAATGATCCTGGGAGTTTTGGATCAAGTGACAACCAGTTTTGTTGCTAATTTTGATTCCACAGTCTTCATGCACCCCTGGGGTTAAAATGTGGAAGTGCATCTCTGGGAACTTCGGAAGTAGCTGTAAGTGTGTAGCTCTATAACTTTAAAAAGATATATCCTGTATGAGTTAAAGATCTGCTAATAGTTTAAAACAGCGCAGCTCTTTGCTTTGATTTGCAGAGAATTCAGGCTGACAAGGAGAGGAAGCTGCGGGTACCTGTAAATATATTAACACGTGGCTTAAAAGTAGCTTATTCAAAGCAGAAAAGGTGCAATGTGGAATGAATTTCCCGAAGTTTCTCCCACCAGGCCAGCAAATGCATGGTACAAATACAGCAGATGGGGGAGTAACTCTGTAGAAAACAAAATTATTGAGCTTACATCCCAGCTGGAAGCAACCAGACATGATTAGCAGAAAGCAGGACTACGTTAAAGAAGTAGAATATGTAGTTTAGCTTGAAAGAGTGACCAGGTTTGGCTGCAGAAGGTGCTGAGTTGTCTGTTCCTCCATATTTTAGCGCAGAAATTTTCCTAGTCAAAACCAGCTGGCTTTCACTAGCTATGGTGACAGGGACTTCTGTTCACCTTTCCTCATAAGAAAATTAAGAAAGTAAAAGGAAATCTGGTATAAGCATAGGGAAAATGAAAAGAAGCAATAGAAAATAAAAGCTGTCTCAGACAATGAACCATTTGCCACAGTGGAACAGACTGACACAAGGCACCACTAAAGTAAGAGCTATCCAGATGCAACCCCTAGTGAAATTTTTTATGGGTAAGGAAGATAGACAAAGTTTTGAGATGAAAAGCAGAAATCTAAACAAGAACTTTAGTCAGAATAAAAGCCCTCAGGTTTCGATTCTTTAACTAGCCACTAATTACTGAGGAAATAAACCTGTGCTTGGCTACAGAAATCTTACAGGAACCTCCAACACAGTTCTGTATGCTCCCTCTGCAGTTGGGTTGACTTAAACCTGCTTGAGATACAATAGTGCCCCAGGTAGCCCCTAGTTCTGATCCAGATTGACAACTACAAAATCATCCTCATCATCAGACTATTATTTGCTAAATCGCAATCCCAGATCAGAGCAGGGCTGTGAAACAGAGGCATATACCATGCAATGACCCACACAGTAGTTTTTCATCAAGAGTCTAACACTTTTTATTTCCTCTGAAATAGCTGAAGAGAATTTTTTAACATTAATTAAGGCCTTTTTTCTTTTTTCTGATGCAAAGCATGATCAGTTCCAAATAATTTGCCTTGCCACAATGCTGCCAACAAAAAGCAAAAAGATAAGGATTTCCTTAAATCTGCTGCCTGTGATGTCCATGCAACCTGCAAGTGCCACTCTCTTATTTCTGTTGGTGACAGATGAAGTCAAACACACTCGAAAGGCTCTTCAATGATGTGCACAGTCACGTGGGATGAATCCTACAAAGTGCAACACCATAGAAACAAATGAGCGCACTCCAGCCTGCAAAACTCTCTAAAAAAGTAGCACCTTATTAAATCAAGCATGTCCCCCTAACCACTATAAGCCATTTATCAGAATATTTACAGTTCCTTCCCTACAATGTAAATACCTGCAGATAACATCATTCTCATGTCTCTTCAGACAGAAGTGTTTATTCTTGAGTTTTCCCTTAAAAATCCATATTAAAAAATCCCTTCCTCACACCACTTGTAAAACAATGTCAGATTCTATCGCCAGTATCTCATTCCCATTTAACTTGATTTGCAGGTGAATGAGCACATAGTGAAATAAAGCCTCTTTTGAACACTTTCACCACTGGCTCCCCTCTTTCATTTGTAACTAGATTTGCTCAAGAGGAGCTCTCACCAAGTTTTTAGTGCTGTTTGTGCCTCCAGATTTGGTCTCAGTGATTTCTAAAATAAACCATTTATTTTCAATTTGCTTTCTCTGATGAAAAAAACAAAACAAAACCAAAAACAACCACAACCACACACACACACACAAAAAAAACACCAAAAGAAAACAAAAAAAAATAACCAACAACAAACCAGTGGTAGCTTCTGCTTGTATCATGAGATGATAGTTTCCAGACAGAAGCTGCAGCCAGAAAGTGCCTTTTCAAGCGTCCTGGTTTAAGCGACACAGGATTAATTTCTTTTTCAGTAATTTTACTTTTCAGTAAGGTCTCTTCTAATACTTGGTAAAACTGCATTTTTAGAAGACTCTAGTGTCTAAATTTGTGAAAATATTTACTTTATAACCAGCTATGGGATACAGGTTTCAAGGTCTCAGTGTTTTCGAGCTCTCCAGGTGTGGGGATGAGGAGGAGCAAGACCCGGGCACTTGACCCAGACTGGCCAACGGGAGTATTTCATACTGTGAACGTCACATTCATCAATATAAATTAGAAAGTTTGCTGAAGAGTTTCCCTCTCTTCTATGATAGGTGTGATCCTGAGAACTTCTCACCCCAATGCTAGAGCCCTGAGCCCTTCCCTTCCTCCCGAAGCTGTAGCACTCGCATGTCTGACATTTGCTGTCCATTGATGAGAGTGCACTTCTTCCTACTGATAGAAGAGGCTGGGTATAATCCTTGTATATTTTATATTGGAGAAGAGGCTGAGTATAATCCTTGTATATTTTATATTGGTATAGGGATTAATATTGGTTCTTTCGTGTTATTAATGTTAATTATTTAGCATTATTCTATTAAATCTCTTTATATTACAACCTCGTTTCCTTGTTTTCTCCCGATTCCCCTTCCCGGGTGGGGAGGGGTCATCAGGCGATAGAATACTTGTCTAAATGACAATAAATTGTTGTGGGTTCTTCAAACCATAACATCAAGTAAGGGTTTTGCATTTTTTTTTAGAAATGCCTTCATTAAATGCTAGAGGATGAATTAAAACATGCAGGAGTCTACTGTGTATAGTTTCTGTCTTGTAAACTCACTGCAGGCTCACAGCATTTGGTCGGGTGAATTGTTCTGTAAATCCTACTGATCACACGGACAAGATCTTCACTGACTCTGAATGAGTCTGGACAGCTCAGGGTCCAGAGTGCAGTAGATGCTTGAGGTACGGTCTCATTGCCTAAACATTGGCCTCTGGTACCATCTGAGATGGCCTTAGGTACCCAGTGCATACATAAGGATCAGGCAGATATGACACAGAAGATGTGGAAGCCCTGCGTCTTGATGGATTGGCTGATAGAGGCCTGTTGGGTTACCAGACAGCACCTCCAAGGGCAATGACATCTATATTAAGGCAACAGAATTACACCCCAGAAGCCAAGAACACAAAATCATCCTTGCTAACTAGCACAAACAAATACATCCACTTGCTGTAGTTAATTATTTGATCACAGAATACAACTAGACATGGCTTCAACATAATATACTTGAGCACTGGGAGGAGCACGGCTTCCTGTGGTCCTGCAGCCTTTCAATGTCACCTCTGCTACCCCATCATTTTCTGGGACACAGTCCTGGCATTAGATGCTGTGCACAGAAGTAGAACAGAAAAAAACATCTCTTCCCTTTAAAGGCTTAAGTTCTCACTAGATGCATGACATTTTTACAAGAAAGCCATTCGTGGAGCCAAACCATGAGTTGGTTCTATGTTGATCAGCTTTCATCCCCTTTTTCTTTTTAAACAGCTTCAGGGTGATTTATCAGCACCTCTGTCAGCCTTTTGTTCTGAATTGCCCTTTCCTCCTCCGCTGGCTATTGCGGAAAACTCACCTCCTAAGGCTAAATCTAACCTTTGCCAATTAAAACTGGTTATAAAGCACGAAAGCCACTAGATAGATAAGCTAATATATTTTTAATTCATCTCTAGCTGTTTCAATTAATTACTTTAAGTATAGCACAGTACTACCTATATGCATAGGGAGAAGTATGAAATCACTGGGAGTCGCATCACTGGAAGCGTGCTTGTCACTGTATGGAGATAACAGATACTGGTTATTACTTGATTCCTGGCATTGTTCTTGCTGATTAACTTCAATATAACAATTTCAGAAACACTGAAAGCAAGTAACTGCATCCGCAAAGGCCTTGGGTTCAAACTGTCTTTAGGCTGATTAGATATTCATGAGAGTGGTGCCAGACTGGTTTATACTCCTCCAAATCATTTGAACTCAATTTACAGAGTGTGGATGTGTGAGAGAGACAAGATTAGTCCAATCTTACACCACTTAGTAGCAGAAAAGATCTGAGAGAGCAGAGTGTCGGCAGATAATTTCCCTTAGTTTTGAACTACTGTAAGATCTCCTCCAAAGAGATGCCAGGAGGTGAGCAAAATGGTAGAGAGGAACACAGAAGTCAGAGAGGAATGGGGGACACCCCTTGCAGGAGTCCTTCTGCAGTGATACAGAATATGCATCCTATGGAAATATGAGTAATAAAGACTGGCTTGCTCTTGACCTCTGACGCAAAGGGGAAATTTCAATAGGAACCACCTGTTCTTCACAGGACTCAAACGTGCAGCCAGAAGCATTGAAATGCAAAGAAAGTTTAGGAGACTTTTCCTTGGCACGGGATTTTTATTTTCAACCATTCATGATCTCAGGAGACATATCAGGGCATTATTAACAGCCAGCATCAAACACCTTTCCTAGTACTGATTAACAGTGTGATTGCCACACTATGTATATGTAAAATGAAAATTCATGAGATCAGTCTTCATGTACTACAACATCTAAATGGCTTAACAAAAAATACTCAGGACTGGAAAGAAATTTTCCACCTTAGAATGGCATGGAAAAAGGTCAGTGAGATGGCCGGTCACCATCACAAACACAGAAGCAGTCAGGACAGGTCACTGGTTTGATGGACAATGACAGTCATACTCAGAACTATGCAAAAAACAGCTTGTATGCATCTTTTTCTGCAGGAAATTCCAGCCCTGGCAACATCCTACCCTTGATTTATATGAAATGCACTGCTTTTCAAACTCTCCTTCTTCAAGAGCTATTTATAGCATGCACTTCAAGGAGACAGAGAGAGAAAGAGAGCAAAAGAGAGTGAAGGGAGAAGAGAAAGGTAGGAAAGCCATTTGCAAATGAGTCATTCCCCAGGAATGCTTTGACAGGCTGTCAGCAGAGATCTGATACAGACATCCAGTTAAAATACTCTGCTATGGTTCCAGGTGAAGGAAGACTGACGTTCTGACAGCGTGCACAGGAA
The DNA here is from genome assembly GCF_964199755.1 of Larus michahellis. Lineage (NCBI taxonomy): Eukaryota > Metazoa > Chordata > Aves > Charadriiformes > Laridae > Larus > Larus michahellis. The sequence goes on along the minus strand of NC_133897.1, from coordinate 165,823,800 downwards.
AAACTCCATGCAGGAGATGTTTAATCTCTGTGGGAAGTTTTCAGATAGCCCAAATTATTTGAAAAACATTCTGCCTTTTAGCAAATATGAACATATACAAAAAAATATGTAAAAAAAAAGAAGAAAGAAAGACCTACTTGGAAGACTAATCTCCCCCACTAGCTGTTACGCATGGTTAAAAATGAAGTGTTTCTTCCAGTACTCCTCCTGGGTTTGCATTCCTAGGTGGCATGCCCACACCCTGCACTCCAGAGCTGGAGCTGCTCACCGCCCATTGCTGCTGCCAGGATTTCTCTTACCCCATCAACAGCAGTAGAAAGATGTCTGGCCCAGGCACATCTCTCCTAATACCTCTCCTCTGGGCCTTTTTGTGTCGCCCAAGGCAGCAGGTTGGTCTCAGGCTGCTGAAGGGATTTGTAGGAAGCTGAGTGGTCTGTGGATATGCAGTAGCGGCTGCTGTAAGGTCCACTTTAAATGCTAAAATTCATCAAAGCTTCATGTTTCTGGGACAAGTAGCAGTTGTCTTTCTTCAGCACTCACTTTAGTGTAGTCTGTCACACCTCCAGCCTTCAAAGAGTGGAGGCAAACAGATCACCACTCTCATATTAAACAACAGTACCTTCTACATCAACCAGGTGATGAGAAAAGAAATACAATGACAAAATAACCACCCTAAAACCAAAGTTTACTGTAAACAAGGAAAAGACTCAGGGAAGAAATTAAGATTTTTAAGCAGAAGATCTTTATACCTGTCCATCTTACCTAAACATTAACCAGGCCTGGATAAACACTGAAGGAAATTAAGCCAGATAATCTTAATAGCTCCCTTAAGCCATGTATATCTATAAATCAATCTCCCAGGGTCCAAAGCTATTTTCCACACCACATTCTGTCTAGTCATTAAATCTTCCCGTTAGAAGGAGTCTAGCACTTCGCATGAAAACCTCCAGATATAGAGCCTGCACTGTCCTCTGCTTTACTCCTAACTGTTTATTCATGATGGTCCTTTGACTTGTTTCTTCTCTGCCTTAACTGTTTACACTTTACAGATATTTGCACAGCGTTATTGCATTCTGCCTTAGCTGGCATTTAAACTGCATACCACTGCAGGATACCAAAGCAACCTTTTCCATCTTTGTCTCCTTGTAAATACCAGTAGCAAAAGACCCTAACAAAGATAATTTTGTCATCTGTCCAGGACTGTTGATTTTGTGCCTCGGCTTCCCTAACCTTCAGCAATGTGATAAGGCAGAGCTATTATAGACCAAATGGGATTCCTGTACACCTGTAAACTCAGGAGGAACAGGCTGGAGCACCGCCTTCTGATTGTCCAGCCTGCTTCGTTGTAGACTTGGCTACAGCTGTAGCTTTGCCCTGTAAAACACTTGTCTTATGGATTCGCAAATGTGTCCTGGTAGCATTTAACTTACTGGTACAGGCATAACTCCTGTCCCATTCTGGTGCCCTTTGTGGCTCAAGGGACCAACGCTACCATATCTATGTGCCATTCAGGGACATGTCTATGTGTTATTCCAGGGTATGCTTTGACCTCTGGAAGAGCCAGTTCACCTACTAAGTCCTCTGAGAAGAGATTGAAGCATTGAAGCACAACTTTTGGTCCAGCTCAGAGTAGGAAATTTTCTTCCTAAAGCCCTATTTGTTCTAACCAAACATATAGAGAACAGATTCACTTAGGTACCTTTTTTATTTTCTTTTGTTTTTCAGTGAAAACCTACTAAAAGCGACAAGGACAAGTTTTCTGAATGGAAGCAGGTGTTAAACTTGGGGGCTAGAGGTTTCTGTGCAAAATGGCTTTGTACAATCCCATCAGGAAGAGAGAGAGGAGCATACCTTTCCACCAGAACTGCAGAACTTGTATAAAGCCTGCACTCTTCAGCCTCTCTGTATAGATTATCTGAAGTTTTTCTATTCCAGTTTCTGGTACTTTAAACCAACCATTTTAAGGGAATGCCAGACTTCTATGGAAAATAGCGATCTATCACTCCATAACAATATGAAAGAACAAGTTGCCATGCCAATGGTATTGATCTATTAGAAGCCAAAGTCACATCTGACCTCCACACATGGCTGCCTCGGGTACCTTACAGCATCTCAAGCAGTCCTGGACACCTATATTCACACACTGAAACTGCTGAAGCTGAAGCTTATTGTCAACATCAAAAACATACGGCCAGGATTTGTCTTACCTCAAGGATACTAGATTATGCACAACGGCATCGAAGCAACTCACAGGAGGTGAAGAGATTTTCCCTATAAACAGAGGGACAATGATTGATCATACCACAACTGCAACAAACTTCAGACTATCACTCACATTGTTAATGACTGTATAATACACGCTTATGCAGGGTGCGTAAAAGAAATTCATCAGGCCTCCCTTGACTCTACTGAATGGTTCAGCAACCTTGGGTTGAATTTACAATCTGTCATTGCCTTTCAAAATGCCATACACAAGAGGAGGACAAAGCCTGGGGAACTGAAGTGCCTAGAGAGGAGAAAAACAAACAAACAGACAAAACAGCCAAACTTGATCGCACTTCAGCCTTTGTTTTCACTGAATAATTAATCTTAATTCCCCACACTTGGCCTAACTTAAAGAGAAATGGTCATAACATGAAATCACTGTCAGGCTACTTGAAACTGCTTGATGGATATAGAAATGCCAAGTGAGAAAATAGACTAATGCATGCTTTAGTCTGCTTTCCTTGATGAGCCCAACAAATTGAATTAAAAGTAGTGCCATCCTGCAGTTACACGTAACAACACACAGTTTAGAATTCAAATTATAACTGGATGCCTTGCCCTCCTTAAAAATTTCCCTTATCATTCTTTACTGTTGGCCTCATTCCTGTGTTTTCTTCCACTAACCCTCCAAAAAAACTACTTCCACACAGAAAAAAGGAAGATGGTAAATCCTGTAGAGAATTTCCAGTTCATGCCCAATGTTTCCTGAGCTCTATTGAAGTTGTGTTTAGAAAGAAGTGTTCACAAAGTCTTTGAGGTATTGAGCAGTGGATATTAGGAAAGGCAGGACCCTTATGAAGTAAAACCGAGCCACAAGGATTTGTGGCACCTCCTACGGGCCAGATGATAGGTCCCATAGCACTTCCCAGAGAAGATTCTGCAAATCTGTGATATTGACTAAAAATCCCCAGGCATGACTGGACACCGTGACTCTTTGGGGTTTGTAAGAGCTCATGCTGCTTTGTGTTCCCATCCACATCCACATACGGGCTTCCCTCTGCAGGAAATCAGTGTGCATAGGCCAAGGTGGAATGATTTATACTTTGGCCAAATCTGACCCCCAATTTGTACCTGTATCCCACAGGCTTTCAATGGTGTTCATCCGCTGCTCCCTCCATGTGTATTTTCCTTTCATAAAGCAAGGCACTGCTTACATTTGTAGCAGTAAAGGATACCAGAGAGACCAATTCTGCATATCTAATTCTGCAGCGAAGTGCCTGTTCAATGAGTTAATGTTGTTACACTCTGATATGCCATCTACAGATGTCCTTGCCTGGGCACCTGCACCAAATGGTGCTGTCCATCCTGGGCACCTGCAACCAGTTGGTACACAATTCTGTAAAAATTCCTGTAAACCCTAAACTGCTTCTACATAGCTGTCAAGGTTGCACTTTTTTAGTGCCTTCTAATTGAAGTTCTGTGACTTGTACTCATACCTTTGAGGCCTCTGGCATCATCCTGTGCTTTACTTTCAAGGCCTCTGATTATATTCTCAACAATCCCTTTTATATTCCCTCCTTTTCTTCAGTATTAGTCATATATGGACAGCTGTAATCCAAGACAATATATGACAGGTGCACATAGGATCTAAGAGCACCCCTGAATGGCTGCCCATTTCCTTTGGACCAGGGAGTGTTCCTCTATATAAATACGTACATTTTTATAGAAATATAGATTTGTCTTTGTATATATGAATATAGAAAGACACTATAAATATGTGCAAATATTTATACATAGATACTCTTTACATACATATATTCATATATGTATATATAGCATGTTAATATACATATATGAATATATATAAATTGAGTATATATATCCATGTAAGTATATGTATCTGTTGACTAAAACATTCTTTAAGAAGAAATAAAGAAATGAATAATTGAATGTTAAATGGGAATGGAAAGTAACAACAGTAAAAGGCAGATTTGGGGTCCCTGATTTCACAAGGCTGTTGGATAACCTCAACGTGTTTGGCATGGGGGAAATTCATGATGTCAGTCGGGGGGCATGAAAACAATGGAATGTGTCCAAGGGCTATGGACCTGTCCAGTGAAGCCACCCAGGTGCCCTGTGTCACCCCCACCATGTGCAAAAGAAGAGGCCAACCGTGAGAGCCGCACCAGGAGGACCGACATCCAGCCATGCCAACAAGATGACCATGCAGACTTTGGGCTCTGCACAGTGCTGCAAGATGCAACACTGCCAGGAAAATGGAAAACCAGAACAACGTGTCAACTTCAGAGGAACACGTGCATGGGAACAATAAGGAAAAGACCTCAAGGAATTCGCCAAAAGACCACAGTAAGCAGCCAACAGGGTTGTGAATCAGAAACTGTATTTTGAGTTATGCTTCTTCTTATTAATATGAACTTATTAAAAATGTCTGCCTCTTTCTTACACGGAATCACAGAATCACAGAATTTTCAGAGTTGGAACGGACCTCTAGAGATCATCTAGTCCAACTCCCCTCCTGGAGCAGGATTGCCTAGAGCACATTACTCAGGACTGCATCCAGGCGGGTCTTGAAAGTCTCCAGAGAAGGGGACTCCACAACCTCCCTGGGCAGCCTGTTCCAGTGCTCTGTCACCCTTAAAGTAAAGAAGTTTTTTCTCATATTTCCTATGTTCTGGCTTGTGCCTGTTACCCCTCGTCGTGTTACGGGAAACCACTGAAAAGAGTCTGGCTCCATCCTCCTTCAACCCACCCTTTAGATACTTGTCAACATTAATAAGGTCTCCCCTCAGCCTTCTCTTCTCCAGCCCAAAGAGTCCCAGCTCTTTCAGCCTTTCCTCATAACGGATATGCTCCGATCCCTCAATCATTTTTGTTGCCCTACGCTGGACTGTGTCCAGTAGTTCCCTGTCTCTCTTGAACTGGTGAGCCCAGAGCTGGACACAGTATTCCAGTTGTGGCCTCACCAGTGCAGAGTGGAGGGGGAGAATGACCTCCCTTGACCTGCTGGCCACACTCTTCCCTATGCAGCCCAGAATTCCATTGGCCTTCTTGGCAACAAGAGCACATTGCTGGCTCATGGATAATTTACTGTCTACCACGATGACCAGATCCTTTTCTTCAGAGCTGCTTTCCAGCTGGTCCACCCCTAACCTATACTGGTGCCTGACATTCTTCCTCCCCCGGTGCAGGACCCTACACTTGTCCTTGCTGAACCTCAGTAGGTTCTTCTCTGCCCAGCTCTCCAGCCTGTCCAGGTCACGCTGGACGGCAGCACAGCCCTCTGGGGTGTCAGCCACCCCACCCAGTTTGGTATCATCAGTGAACTTGCTGAGCATACACTCTGTCCCCTCGTCCAGGTCATTGATAAATACATTAAACAATACTGGTCCAAGTATTGACCCCTGGGGGACACCACTGGTTACAGGCCTCCAACACGACCCAGCTCCATTAATCACAACCCTCTGAGTCCTGTCACACAGCCAGCTCTCAATCCACGTCACTGTCCCCTCGTCTAGTCCACACTTCCTCTGTTTTCTGAGGAGGATGTTATGAGTGACAGTGTCAAAAGCCTTGCTGAAGTCAAGGTAGATGACATCTGCTGCTCTGCCCTCATCTAGCCAACCTGTTTTAACATCATAGAAGGCTATGAGATTGGTCAAGCATGATTTACCCTTGGTAAATCCATGTTGACCACTTCCAATAACTTCCTGCTCTTGAACGTGCTTGGATACGACATCCAGAACAAGTCGCTCCAGCTCACAGCTCACTTTTCCTTTGAGCACCCTGACTTTCTCATAACTGGGATTTGTGGAACTGGACTTCATATTCACTATTGGTCATTGAGCACTATGCTGTTAACCTCAGGATAGGGTCAGCTCCCGCTCCCAACTACGAAAGCTGCACAGAGAATTCGGATCAAGATCTCTATCTGATGTTAGCTGAAATCTCTAATATAACAAATAAAGTTCTAATTAGCGTATAAGGTAGCCTTTGATAAATATGCAGCCACACAGTCAGTAAAAGACTATTCCAACAACTCGCAGAAATTTATTTAAATTGAAAGCAATGCTTTTATCCATTACTCGAAAGATTTCTTTTTGTCTGTCCTACCAACAGCAAGCATCTCTTCCCTTTCCTCTCAAACTTTTTTTGGTTTGTCTTGGATAAACAGGGATAATATAAAGTGAATAAAGGAGGATGAGAAAGCACTATAGGCACATCCAAAAGGTCATCAGAACCCAATAAAACAGAGAGAATATGAAGATTGGATCATATCAGAATTTATAGACAAAATCATTATGTAGAAGGAAGTAAACCATAATATTCCTTTGTAATCCCAGGCCAGGAAGGAGGAAAGTTTACTGTAATATATTGCTGAAATACTCGGGGCAATACCAGGAGTCTGGGAGATTTGTGAGACGAAAAATTGTGAATCATAAGAGGTAGCTATCATATTTTTGCTAGACATACCAATGTGCCTATAATGTATTAGAAAGCAGAAGCACAGGAATCTCCTAGGCCTATGATAAATTGCAGATAAAACGCTTATACTGATATGAATGTAGACTGAATGTGAATGCACAGGTGCAAAACACCAGAAGAAGAAGGGATGCAAAACGGCATATGCTGCTGACACCTACAGCAGCCAGTCCCTAAGATCTTAGGACACAACTTCCTGCAATATGTCGTGGCAGACAGCTCTGAAACAGAGGCAGTGACTAAATCTTGATGACTCACACAGGTGGGATAGGATAATAGAGATTAATTGCTGTCATGTCCCAAACTGTACGATGAGACACAGCCAAAACCACCAGCACATGCCTAAAGAGAAGCCAGAAAGTGTGGGGAGAGGCTCAAAAACTGTTTTCCTTGTCCTCCACATCATTGCAAGCAATCTTGGCCAGACTCTCTGGATACAGGTGTCTTACTGCCTGAATGCTGGGCAGGCTGGTTGAAAGCATCTCAGTGCTTGTGCGTGTGAGAGACTGAAATTAGTTGCGCTTTAAATAAATTCAGCTTTCTTCCTGTGAGGTAGTGCATTAAACTACACTGTTTCTGCAGCATTGCTACAGGGCAATTTGGTGGTCATTCTGTTTTCAGGACTTTCTGAAAGATAGGCACACTGCAGTAAGAAATTCAACATTCATTCACATAATTATAACTTAGGAAATGAAATGCTCTATTTGTTAAAGGTACACAACTGTACCCACCTTGTCACGTATAGTCTGTCCCAATACAAAGCCATTCCTGCACCCTTCAGGTATGGCAACTGCCCAGCAGCAGTGTCCCACTCACCATGGTTGTGTTTCCATAGCCAGGACAGGCTCTCTGTGTGCGGTCGTTCTGCTTTCAGTGCGCCCGGCGTAAATTTAGGGATAAATTCCTCACAGAAATATCTTCCACAAGGCTGGCTCTCTTCTGCCCTTCTACTGTGCCCAGAAGACACAAGCAGGGCAGAAGGGAAGAGCACAGGCAAGCCCCGAGGCTCTCTCACCAAGCTTTGTCTCCAACAAGACATGCTGGTGCAAGGACGGAAGGATCACCACACAGGTTTGCTCCAGGCCCCAAGAACTCAGCTTGCTGAGCAAAAAATGGGGTGCTGGTGGTAATGAGCTCCAGAGGGAACTTGGTCTTCTCAGACCTTGCCCAGTTTCTTTCCTCTAAGCTGGAGTCAACTTCTTGCCTCCATGTTCTTGTCAAGCAAGGAGGGCCCTCACTTCCCTCCTGGTTTGGCAGTACAACAGGATCACAGGAGCAAGAGAGTGCCGTGGCATGTGGAACTGTGGTGGGTTAGCCTTGCTCAACTGCTATCCACCCATCCAGCTGCTCTCTCACTCCCCCTCCTCAACAGGACGGGGCAGAAAATAGGATAAGAAAGACCATGGATCAACATAAACACAGGGAGATCATTTACCAAGTACTATCATGGGGAAAACTGACTCAGCTTCAGTAAACACAATTTAATTTGTTGCCAATTTAAATGCATTTGGGAAGTGAGAAACACAGAAAAAAGCTAAAACACCTTCCACCCATCCCAGACTTTTGCCCAGGTCCCCTTTCCCTCTCAACCCCTCTCCCCACCCCGAGGGGCGCAGGGCTGGGGCTGGGGGTGTGGGTCCGTCCGTGCCAGCCCCTCGGGGCCGCTCCTCCCTCCTCACCCCTCTCCCTGCTCCAGCGCGGGCCCTGCCCCGGGCTGCAGTCCTTCAGGGACAACCTGCTCCCGCCTGGGCTCTCCACGGCCGCAGCTCCTGCAGGAAATATCCCCCCGCTGCGGCCTGGGGCCCTCCCCGGCCTGCAGGGGGGGTCTCTGCTCCAGCGGGGTCTCTGCAGGGCTGCAGGGGATCCCTGCTCCGGGCCTGCAGCACCTCCTGCCCTCCTCCTCCTCCGCCCTGGGGCTCCCTCTACTGCTGCTCCCTCCTTGCCTTCCTCCTCCTCTGCCTGGGCCGCCTTCGGCCCTTTCGCAAACCTCTTTTCCCCCCGGCGCCCCCAGCTTGGACCGGCTGTGTCCGGCATGGGGCAGCCCCGGCCGCTCCACACACAGGCCGTCAGGTAGCCCCCAAATCGAAGACCCGGGCCTGGACCCCCAGTACAAGGTGTCAGGGAGACAAGGCAGAACCTAAACTTGCTACAGCGGGAAATATGGTCTAATCTGGAGGGGAGACTGGTTTTTTTTTAAAAAAATCATGTTGTGCAAAACTATTAGATCACTCATCAAATAAATCCAGGGCTAAATAAAGCATAGCCGACAAATAGTAGTTAGCATTAATTAATCAGCCACAAACAAAAGAGTTTTTAGGGAATTTTGGCAGGATCACTATTAACCCAGTAACTTTTTAATATTCTCATCAAAAATGTGGATGTATACATTAGATCAGTGCTGCTAAAACTGAAAATTGTGCAAAGACTGAAAATGGTTAAAAAATGAAGACACGAAAGCAGACCAGATTTTTGGAATAGGGCACTGTATTTAACAAAGCAGAGAATGAACTGTCTGAACAGTTCTTCTAACCTGAGCCCTCTTTGGAGCATGGTGATGCCGAAGAGATGTACTTATCTGAGAGCTCAGTTTCCTGAACTACCTGATTAAATAATGTTTCCTGGCAGCTGACTGCTTTGTTCCTGTTCATGATGAAAACATACTTATAAATATTGGAAGTAAAGACTAGGTAATTCGTTTTGTTTTTTTTTTTTTCTCTTTTGGGTAATTTCCTGTTCCATAGATGTTTCAGTGAAAATAATCACATTCATAGGAGCATAGAATGATTAGAGTTACAAGGGACCTTAAAGATCACCCAGTTCCACCCCCCTGCCATGGACAGGGACACCTCCCACCAGCCCAGGTTGCTCAAAGCCCCATCCAGCCTGGCCTTGGACACCTCCAGGGATGGGGCAGCCACAGCTTCTCTGGGCAACCTGGGCCAGTGCCTCACCACTCTCAGAGCGAAAAATTTCTTCCTAATATCTAAATCTCCCCTATTTCAGTTCAAAACTGTTACTCCTCATCCTATCGCTACACTTCCTGATAAAGAGTCCCTCCCATCTTTCCTGTAGCCCCCTTTAGGTACTGGAAGGTCTCTATAAGGTCTCAACTCTCTCAGCCTGTCCTCATAGCAGAGGTGCTCCAGCCCTCAGATCATCTTCATGGCCATCTGGACCTGCTCAAGCTCTTCACTGTGCTGATGAAGAACAGAGGGAGAAGAGCTGTGTACAGATCCACTTGCTGTATGATTTTGCTCAAGGATTCAAATTGAGATTTCCCACCAATCAGGAGAATCATATGACCACTAGGCAACTGTGTTAAGGCTCCTCCAGCCACTGCTTCTGCAATTCTCTCTAGAAAAATATATAATGTGATCTGGATTGAGCGAGAATAATACTGGAATTTGCCTCTTGGTAATGAGTTCAGTTTCTGAGGAAGGCCAAAGGCCTTGCTGTTCTATTTCTTTGTCTCTCTTTCATCCCACTCCATCACTGCTCATCTCTTCAACTACCATGGTATGTTGAGAAACAAACCTCAAAAGCAGAGGAGATAAAAGTTGTTCTGCTCCAGTCTGCTCACAAAACCAGTGTTGGCAGGGTAAGGGTGGCATACAGCCATGGGACAGGAGGTCATCCCCACTGGATGAAGTTTCCTCTTTCTTTCAGTTTGCTTTCCTTCTGGTTTCCTTTCCACATATCAAAAACCAAACTGGCAGCTGGCAGAGAAGATGCTAGCTGACAGAAGCACATCAAAACATCTTAAAACTTCCACCCAGCTTTCTCTGTTTGTACATCTAATAATGACTTTCTCCAGTCCAAAGGAGCCAGTAAATAAAATATTAACACTGACTAGTTCTTACATCTCTCTAGTGAAAACCAGAATTAAACAGAAATAACAAAAACTCAGAAAACGTGAAGATTTGTCAACAAGTTTGCCTTTGCACTCCTTTTCTATCTCATTTTTGGCTTATAAGGAAACAGTAGGAACAAGTAACTGATAGATAGAATTTGACCAAAGCAGCTTTACCTATTTAAATGCGTAGATGATGGCAGTGAACCACTCACTGGAACAGTCCCAAAAGAGAAATGTCATGAGTCTTGTACTAATTTAAAATTACAAATTACTTGTAGCTGGTAACTTACCCAATTTAATCACAACGGGCTAAAACTGAGCACAAATTGCTGGAGCTATCTACAGCTATACTCAGGATCGTCAGTCAAAAATGCATTTCACAGATGCTTGTTGTTTGCTTAATGTAATCTCTTATCAACCACCTCGCATTGCCACTGTGTGTTTTCTTTTGATTTACACAACTTAAGTACTTTGGAATGATACGTACACACATACATGCGCACACCAAAAAAACCTCAGCATATCTGTTTTCTTTTGTTTGGGACAGGATTAAATAAATTGTGATCATTAATGAATTCCTCCATAAATGCATTACAAATCCATTTACTATTTCTCTTCTGCAGGTAATTACACTTGTGGTCTCATCTCTATCAAATCCAAGAAATCTAGTCTGAAATCAAGAATCTCGTTAGACACGTGCTGATGTGCTCCTCTACAAGGAGCTGGTTTATGCAAAATCCCTTTCTGAATCTGTTTTTCAGAGCAGAGGTGGTTGGACTTATGAGTAGGGTCAATGAGGAAATTAGGAAACCCAAAGTCCTTGATCAGCTCAGCCTCACCTAGGGGATGGTGTTTCCTTTTGTGAATGTCACAGTTTCCTGAGCTATACTATAGGAGTAAGAACACTCACCTGCTTCACAGTGGTGTTACCCAGACACCATGTATACTTGTTAGCGTAATAATAAGTATACACTGTCAAGTCTATGCCCTTGTTCAGGTCTACGCATACTTGACAAAACCATCTGCACACATATTGCAAAGTAAGATTTGCATGAGGTATTCAGTACTGCAGAGCCTGATATCTGGGCAAGACACAGACTGAAGACAGACTACACTGAGGGATCTCAGCACCAACAACAAGCCTTGCACACCTCTCAGCCAGACCTGCTTTTATACCCAAACCAATGATCATGTAATAAACCCCAAACCCCATCATTGCTGCTATTGTTTATAGATAATACCAAGCTTGGCAGGTTATGAAAAGACAGGAGCAGGATTAATGGAGAGGCTCAAAGAGATTGTATTTTTTCCATGACCCACTAACTAATGCCAATGTAGAGCAATTTCCTGAATACAACTGGGAAGTAGACACATCACTGTTCCCCCTTCCCTATCCATATGATAGGTGTATTTAATGCCGGACTCAGAGCAATTAGGATCACTGGCTAAGACAGAACTGTGTAAGCAACACAGCTTCCAGTACAGCCAAACACAGCTCTACGCCCAGAAAGGAAGGAATTGATGTGTGGTGAACATGAGCTCTGTACCCATGGCATCGGCAGATCTGTATGGGCTCTCAGAAGAATAATGCCCTGCAGTCCCTAGATATTTATATATATATTAGGAGGTGATTTCATTTCCACATCTGGACAGATGCATAATTTAACACTCTGTACAGCGAAAGAGCCAGGTCTGAAGGATGGGAAAAACATCACCATGAGACATGTAAAGGGCACCAAATACTTTTAGCTTGTCAAAAAATAGGAAGCGAAAACGGTTGGATCACAGAAAATAAGAAAATTCATGCAGAGGAAATACTAGATGCAATAGGGCTCTTCAATTTGGAGAAGAAATGCAGATCAAAACCAATGGCTGGAAGCGAAATCCACATCATTTCCTGTTAGAAGTTAGTCATCATTTTTTGCAAGGCTAAAGATGATTAGACTGTAGCAAATTCCCCGCAGGAAATGATGGATTCTCCATTTGTCAAATCAAACTTTGACGCCATTTCAGTCAAACACAGATAAGTTGAGTCGATATAGTGCTATCAGGGAGAATTCTAACGGTAAAATAGGCTTTTCATTTGTGGATTATGCTGAGCTTGATTCATGATAATAATGAAATTCATTGGAAATGCTTCCCAGTTTCAGAAGTTAACGCTAACTTTCTTCTTTGCGGGCAATATCCCAAAATACAGTTTTAAGAGGTTTACATACTACTTGTGTGTGGGCTGAGGGTATTGCTTTCTGTAATGAAATGTCAGAGTCTTACACGAGGAAGAAAAAGAGTTTTCTGACAACCCTTTTGTCTTCTACTGACTATTCAAAAACAGAATATTGTTCACTACTCCAACGCCACACAACAGTCCCTCTGGCCTAGAATAAAAGCATCCAGTGACTACCCTGTCAAACACAAGGCAAGTCAGTCATCCGCAATGCAAGCTCTATGCAATTTTTTTGTCTCATGATTTATCAATTTAAGTGGCTTGTTCTTCCTTTGTGGTTCATTTTTACTCATCCAGTTTACTCAGACTCTCTAACTTGACCTTCTTAAGATTTCTCACCCCTGCAGTAAGGGTGCAGGAACATCATTTTCCCATGGCTCATAGGAGAGTACTGAAGAACGAGAAAACTGCAGGTGATGCATATATCTGTCAGATGGCAGCAGTGAATGTTTATAAATCTTTATGAGTTTAGAATACCCATTTCTTGTTCCATTAGAGAGTGACAATTTAAAGATTTCTGGATTACAATGAGGCTAGTGATGTATATCTGAACCCTGCTGACACACATCTCCTATTACATGGTGGTTGACTGTGTATAAAAAATTAACTGCTCAGTGCCAACACTTTCTGCAACAGTTGCTGAAGGAAAATCAGTGATGGGTAAAGGACTCTTCTATGATTTCCGTCAGAGAATTTAGAGACAGAAAGCACCCGGATTTCTTCAATGACACAGTGTTTTTGTTCTTGTTATGCAAACACAGATATCATTAGAGTTCCAATAAACCTGATAAAAATATACATCTCTTTTCCAGTAAGGACACCTGAGCTTCTCCAACAAAGCTTTTACAGATGTTTTTAACATGGACAGAATGCATTTTAGGCTTGCTTTGGCCAAAATATTCCCAGTTAATTTCTCCTAGGGGAAATAAATGGCAGAAGTTCATGTCAAACAACTCAGAGATTTATAGTCGGAAGTCTCAAAGGACCAAAATGATATATTGGATTTCTGGGTCCACTTATAATAACCTGGAATAACTTATATGTTGTATTATTGGAATAGTAATGTGCATGTATATATATTACCGATGTGAATGAGCAGTGGATGCATTGCATACATATCCACCAGTAGGACTAAAATATATTTGTATCCATCATTACGACCAAAATGAGAAATTGGTCCATACTGTTTAGGTTTTTTCAAGTGCTCAATGAGAACCAATAAATTCTTCCAGCAAAATTTGCTGAATGAGCTCTGAAACTCATTTTTTATAAGAACTTATACTGGAGTTTAAAGCACCAGATGGACTGCAACACAGAATAAATTAGGGGAAGAACATTGTTAGCAAGGATTATAATAAATAGCATAAAGGAAGCTGCTATAGGGTAGAAAAAAAAAAAGAAAGAAACATACAAATGACAACCCAGCAACTTGCTTAAATGTCTTCTAGCTCAACTCAACTAATTTAAGTTTCATTAAAATGCATCTGCTTAATGTTAGGCTTTTTGTCTTAGTCTAAGGAAAGAGATGTCTAAAATTAGAGTTGAAGGATGATCACCATACCTGTGATTTACTTTGCAGTTTCTGACTGCCCTGCCATACTCATCTTGTTAGGAATATAAACAAGTCAGCATCCTGACAGACTCTTGTTTCTGAAGTAGAGCTGAGAAGCGATCCTAAAACAAAAGGCAAAGTTAAGTTGTTTGTTTCTTTTCCCAAGTCATGTTTATTTTCATTTGTTTTGGAGAAAATATTTCTCAGATGATATAAATCTGACTGTAAGACTGCCAGAATATCTATCTGTCTCCATAGCTGCTGTTGTAAGATCACTGGAGAAAGTCACAATTACCCATAGCTGAGGAGGGAGATAAGGCAAAACAAATGTTCAGGTAAGGGATGGATGAGGTCTAGCTGCCTGAGTTGTCATCTAAATTGAGTAGGTCCATAACAAGAAAAAGAAGGATGCTTTTTGTACTACCAGCTATGCTGCCTGCTAGTACACGCATCCCAGTGCCCGATTACAGTCTATAACACGCTTCACACTTCTTGGAGATAAGAAAACATGTCTCAGACTCATATTAAATATGAAAAACTCTGCAGTGAGTGATCTTCAAAGTTACTTAGGGTCTACTTCCTACTGATTTCAGGTTCTGACACCTCATACTCAATTTTAGGCATCTAATTGAGGCAGTTCAGCTAAATCAGTAGTTGCTGTAGCAGTAGCTTCTTACCCTCAATAGGTAAGAAGGAGTTATAGACACTGAGTTAATTCATTTCATCTTCACTTCTCTCCAGTGATCAGAGAGAGCTGGAGGTGACTCAGTTAATTACTGGTCCTTAATGAACACCTAACATCTAATATTATGTCTTAAGGCTGTGAGACCTGGCCCTTCATGAAGACCTGGAGCAAAAACAATCAGCTGAAGTTCACACCTGCAGCCAGGAACAAAGCCCGTGCTCTTCATGGGTTCTCTGACCATTGGACCATCCCCAGCTTTCTGTATAACAGGGGGAGAAAGCCACCAGATACAGTCCCCACAGCCCATCAAATGCCTCCCATTCAGTGAACTTACGTTTCAGCATAAGCTTTTCCCACTGGCAGGTTTTATGCAGGACGTTGCTGCCATGAAAAACTCTGCTCAAAGGCTGAAAAGGACCAAAACCCGAAGCTGGTTTTCTTTGTTTCTGAATTTTCATCAGTCAAATTTTGGGTGAAATTAATCTCTGAGGTTTATAGTAATTTAACAGCATTCCCCAGCATCCTGGTACCCACCTTGCACTTGCCTAGACACTGTTGGCTCCCCTGTGCAGAGTGCCAGGTGTTGTGTCTTCACCAGCTACCTCACCACTCGCTGCTGTTTGCCCCTCAGGTTTGATTGATTACTTTCACCTGCATCATGACAGAATGTATATAGTCATATTTATTTAAAAAAGAAAGAAAGAACTGGCAGGCACTACCTGGATGATTGTTTTGCTGGTTATGCAGCATTAGAAAGCCATCTGCTTCAAAGGCCAAGAAAAGAGAGGCATCTCTGTTAGGTGCTATTAGCAGATTTATCATCAACCGCAAGCTCCTTGTGGAGGCCTCAGTAAGAGATCATTCAAATAAATATCTGTCAGGACACCAAAATGTCTCTTTGAAATAGGCGTTAACTGTGTGCATCAGCTTTGCACAGATCCCTCTTCAGACAAATTGCACAAGAGCTTTATTCATCTGTGGGTTTTACACAGTGCTCTGTGGGACACTAACAGCCGGCTCTCTACACCTCTTCCACACACAGATTTTAGGAGCAGAGGGATCATTGTCACATCAAGTGAGGCCTAAATACAGCTGAAGTGCTACTATCTAAACCACAGAGTTTTGCACAAATATTGTCATACCAGTTTTGTTTAATATCTTTATTAGTGATCTGGACAAGGGGATCGAGTGAGACCTCAGCAAGTTTGCAGACAACACCAAATTGGGTGGGAGTGTTGATCTGCTTGAGGGCAGGAAGGCTCTACAGAAGGATCTGGACAGGCTGGACCAATGGGCTGAGGACAATGGTGTGAGGTTCAACAAGGCCAAGTGCCGGGTCCTGCACTTGGGACACAACAACCCCATGGACGCTACGGGCTTGGAGCAGAGTGGCTGGAGGGCTGCTTGGCAGAAAAGGACCTGGGGGTGTTGGTCGACAGCCGGCTGAATATGAGCCAGCAGTGTGCCCAGGTGGCCAAGAAGGCCAACAGCATCCTGGCCTGTGTCAGGAATAGCGTGGCCAGCAGGACTAGGGCAGTGATTGTTCCCCTGTACTCGGCACTGGTTAGGCCCCACCTCGAATACTGTGTCCAATTTTGGGCCCCTCACTACAGGAAAGACATTGACATGCTGGAGCAAGTCAAGAGAAGGGCAACGAAGCTGGTGCGGGCTCTGGAGAATAGGTCTTAAGAAGAGCAGCTGAGGTAACTGGGTTTGTTTAGCCTGTAGAAAAGTAGGGTGAGGGGAGACCTTATCACTCTCTACAACCACCTGAAAGGAGGGTGTAATGAGGTGTGGGGCAATATGTTCTCCCAAGTAACAAGTGATAGGACAAGAGGAAATGGCCTCATTGTGTCAGGGAAGGTTTAGACTGGATCTAAGGAAAAATTTCTTCACTGAAAGGGTTATCAAGCATTGGAACAGGCTGCCCAGGAAAGTGGTTGAGTCACCATTCCTGAAGGCATTTAAAAGATGTGTAGACGTGGTGCTGAGGGACATGGTTTAGTGGTGGACTTGGCAGGGTTATGTTCATGGTTGGACTCAATGATCTTAAGGGTCTTTTGCAACCTGAATAATTCTATGATTCTACAACTGTCATCTAGGGAGACGTCAATTTTGGGATAGTCTTTAGTAAATGTAGCATCCTTAATGGCACTGACAAAATTTGTTCTATTATGTAAAAACTCTTAACAGAAAAACAACCCATATTTCCTCATTCCCTTCCTTGAGGCTCTCCTGGCACAGCAAGTTATCCGGCTATTGCCAAAATGTAAGAGAGAGGCTGACTTTCCTCTGCTATCCCTCAGAGATGAGTTAGTCCCACTGCCATAGAGAATTTCATTGAACATATTAACAGACGGAGGTCAAACCTTCCTTCAGTTTTTAGACAGATACCCCTGTCTCTCAGATAGATACCTCTTTGGAAACAACTGCTTTCTAATTTTGCTCTGTTACCTCTCTTTATTTCTTTCTTCACTATATAGATATCAGGTAAAGTATTTACCTGATGTGTCTTGATTTTATTGGAAATGACAAGACTGTCTCCACTGCGCTTCTCACAGGGTTGCCTGACGTAGCAAAACTAATGTATTATTTTACATTAATTACATTCGCATCTGTCTGAAAACTGTGGAGAAAAGATCTTTCTTCATTCTATAGGAAGATCCCCCCCCACTGCTAACAAATCTTTCCCATGGCCCATGCTACAGTGAGAGACAGTGTTAATGGCCTGCTTCTGGCTGTGAAACACTATTACAAATTGTCTCTGGTAACCCCTGTGGTCCAATTCCAATTGCTTACTTTTTGCTCCCATTGCTTAATAGTTTTTTTAGTCTTGGCATGGGAGGTGGGGGTGTTCAGTCCAGCTGTGAAAATCCTTTGGTGAGCCTTCACAAGCATTTTTAGAGTTAAACTGTTCTCCTGAGATTCATGAAAAAGAGCTTCTGTATGGGACAATTGACGGTAGGATTCACTGACAGCATGTTGCTCTCAGGAACAAGTTTATCTATAACTCCCTTTAGCCCTTGAGTCTGAGTTATGGGCTACACAGGTGTCTCCAGCAAGCACTGAAAGGGTAATCAGTGCCTTGCACAGGTAGGAAAAGCAAATCCATTGTGATGGCCCTAATTCTCAGTTACACTCAGCTCAGAGAAGTGTAGGCTCCAGTTTGCCAACTCTTTTGCCTGTAGGACCTGTGTAGGACCCTGCGTAGTGCTACTGACTTCAATTATCACAACACTTGTGCTCAATATTAAGTATTTACAACACCACAGACAGACACAATTGAAACAGGAAAGCTTGTCCATAATGAAACCCTGCCCAGAGAAGGGTCCTTTGAACTTTTTCAGAGTATAAGCAGATTTGACATGAGCTGTTTCCAACACATGAATTTCACAAACATAAACAGTGTTTCCAGCACTGAAAGCTTCCTGCCACAAGGACCCATCTCTTTAAGCTTTACCCTGAAAATAACACCTGAGGTTTCCAAGTAATTGCAGTGGGCAAGTGGTAGTTGGGTGAGAAATGGAGGGAGAGCAATGTGGGTGGAATACGCATCTCCGTCAGAGTATGCAGCACTACGTTAGATAGCCTTGAGTTGGCTCTGAACGTGCTGATGCTAATCTGGGCAGAGCTTCATGCTGTAAAAAAGTCAGGTGAGACCCAGTAAGCTGTAGTTGTTCTCTTCTCTGGCTAATTAGTCCTGCAATTAATAAGCCTTGTTGCAGTATTTGTCCTGATGGGACAGATGCCTGTGATTCGGGAGTCAGCAAGTTTGGCACTGGATTACCGCAATGGTTTGGGTTCACAAGCCGTGAGCCAGGTCGCATTTTGACGATACTTTCTATGCTCTAATCCCCCCATAGAGTTGAACTAAATAATCAAGCCAGAAATAGGGAACACCGGCGTAATGGAACCCTTATGACCCCTGCTCATTGCAGAGGGGTTGGACTGGATGACCTTTAAAGGTCCCTTCCAAGCCCAACTATTCTATGATTCTATGACAATGTGAAGAGGGACTGTCAATTCAGTCTGTATTCCAGGCTTGAGTCCTTGGACTCTTTGTTCTTTCCACCCTTTTCTCTTCCCTCAAAGCTCTTAGGTACGTTCAGGTTCTCCGAAAACACTTCAGCAGGCCCTGAGCCTGAATTATCACAAGCCCCATAGTCCTCTATGCATTGGGTACACCAGGCAAACTCCCTATAAACATATAACAAGGCATGGGGGTCTGCTCCATCTGACTGCCAGCAAGCTGTCACCTCATCTAGGAACCGGGAAGTTGGCTCACAGTCCGAGCTACGCCATCCTTTACCCTAGAGATCATGTCTCAGTTCACACCAGCAAAAAGGAACGGGAACACAAAGGAAGAGACCAAATCTCCAACCACTGCCTCTTCTCCGGCTCCCTCTCCTTCACCTCAGCTAACACCTGACATTCCCATTGTCTGTAAGACACAGCTGATGTGACTGGGATTACGAACATAAAGAAGGAAAATTAGTTACAGCTGGAGCAATTGTCAGGCAGGAAGATAATTGAAAGCCAGCAAAATGATCAACCGTTTAATTGCTTACATTAAAGAAATGAATTGACAGCAATCAAGCCAACCTATAAAAGGTACAAAAAAAATGACATGTAAGAAAATAGATTAATTTTCATCAGGAACAAGTGAAAACAAACTTGGAAAAATTGAAAACCCAAGCTTGTGTTGTTTATAAACCTTAATCAATTTAAAACTCATTTTCAACATATTAAACTTTACTATTTAATGTCTCCCAATGAATTCTGCCTTTGGCATTGTTCAGCAGTCTTGCTGAAGCCTTGTGCAGTTAAAAAAGATAATTCATCAGTATTGCCTCTGCCAAGCACACTTAAATTAGGAGGCAGTCCCCAAAATCAGGAAGGGGGGAGAACTGTGAGATTTTTAAAGGGAATTTTTGCTATCTGGGGGACTGTTAACTTCCTGGGGAGATTTTTTTAGAGAAGGAAAAACTATTAAGCTCTTAGAATTTTTGTTTTCAAACCTTGTGCTTTGGTCTTAGTTCTGAATCTTTGCTTAGAAGCAAAGGCAAAATAGGGGTGGGGGAAGAGATGCTTGGTCAATACCCTGGTGGAAATCCTTGAGAGGCCAAACACCCATCTTGCTGCTTACGTTTGCCTTCCTGACCATGGACACAGTGCCATGCATCAGCACAGAAAGGCACAGCTGCCTCCATGCCATGTTCAGCATTGCAGCCCCTCTGTATCTGGGTCCAGAGCAGATCTGGAGATCTCAAATGCTTGAGAGCAATCTAGAAAAAGGATTTGCTGAGCAGAGGCAACAACACTGCTGGCTGGAAGTGTTCAGACTTGGGGTTTATCTCAGTTTTCATAGAATCATAGAATCACAGAATTGCTAGAGTTGGAAGGGACCTTAAAGATCATCTAGTTCCAAACACCCTGCCATGGGCAGGGACACGTCCCACTAAACCAGGTTGCTCAAAGCCTCATCCAGCCTGGCCTTGAACACCTCCAGGGATGGGGCATCCATAACTTCCCTGGGCAACCTGTTCCAGTGCCTCACCACCCTCACAGTAAAGAATTTCTTCATAATATCTAATCTAAATCTCCCCTCTTTCAGTTCAAAACTGTTACTCCTCATCCTATCACTACATGCCCTGATAAAAAGTCCCTCCCCATCTCTCCTGTAAGCCCCCTTTAGGTACTGGAAGGTTGCTATAAGGTCTCCCCAGAGCCCTCTCTTCTCCAGGCTGAACAACCCCAACTCTCTCAGCCTGTCCTCATAGCAGAGGTGCTCCAGCCCTCGGATCATCTTTGTGGCCTCCTCTGGACTCGCTCCAACAGGTCCGTGTCCTTCTTGTGCTGAGGACTCCAGAGCTGGACGTAGTACTTCAAGTGGGGTCTCACCAGAGTGGAGTAGAGGGGGAGAATCACCTCCCTCCACCTGCTGGCCATACTTCTTTTGATGCAGCCATACAGTGAGGTAACATATTTCATGTCTTTTTTAGTTCGCACATTTTTTCCCCAATCACATGACTGAAAAGTCTGTTATAAGACCAATGAAGTTTTGGGTTTTGTCCCTTAGAGCAGGATCCAGCTAATGGCACGGGGAAAGCAAATGCCAATTGAGCTTTATTCCTGCTGCTCCACGAGAGCTGTCTCCAGCCCACCACATCACCTAGAACTGTCAGCATTGTCTCTAACATTGCTCTAACGCAAACCCTTTCCAACACACAGTAGCTCCTCCTGAAATGTTTAGACCCAAATCTGAGGTGAGCAGGTATATGAACTCTATTGTCCCAATGTACAAAAAATTTTCGGAAGGTGTGTGATAATGAAGGAATGGAAAGAGAGCTACTCCAGAATGGATCCTTGATGTTCCACGCTTTGTTTTTACAAAAACAATACAGAGGTTTGATCTGTTTTTTTTCACACTTATATAAATCACTTAAAAGGTTTTATTTTGAAAGGAGAAGATAGATTGTACAGCATCTCTTTTTCTCCCTATCATCAGCTTTTCATTTTATGATAAAAATCTAATTTTGTAAGTGTGACACTCAAATAAAGAACGATAAAAGAAAATAGATGAATCCAAGGGCTCAGTTACCGGCTGCCATCCAGCCTCACCATCCAGCCGATTGAGCATAGGCAGAACGAAGTGTCCCCCACCCAATGATTACCCTAACATTGCTAACCTTCACCTCCTGAAACTGAAATTCACACATCAAATCAATACTTTTTTGAAGCTTTCTGATCTTTTATTTTTTCCCTCATGTTTTCATTCTCACATTCTTCTTGATGACAACCCATTGTCCAGGCATCCATTTTCCATGTTGCAGATGAGTCTCTCTGGGTTTGAGTAAAGCAGTGCCCCACCACAGGCTCAGTGAGGTCTCCAAGAACTGCACAGTGACAGCAGGGATCGGGAGCCAACTGTCTTTCTGAACATGTACAGTCATCTCACATGATCTGACAGAAGAGCAGATGATCTTGCCCCTCCCATCCTCAGTGATAAAAAGTACAAGTGTGACATCTGGATTTTAACTCGGTGTTTTGTACACCAGAGAGGTTTCAAAGGAGGGCCACTAAGCCAATCAAAGGACTGGAAGGCAAACCTTATGAGGCAAATCTCAAGAGAGGAAATGTTACAATCAATACCACCTGGATTAGGTTCACTATTTTTTGGCAAAACCAAAACCAACTTCATTTCCTACTGTAGTTCATTACTTGATGCATTAGAAATACTTAAGTAATAAGTAAAAGATGTTACCAAATGAAAAAAATTAAAATAATTCCCTTCTGAAAAGGTCAGAATCACCGATTATTCCATTAAATTCTGGGAACATAGGACTGGGAGGAACTATGTGTACTTAGTACTGCAGGTACCAGGTAGCAGAGGTTAAGTAAAGGGGTTCGGGGTATTGACTCTACTGTAATACACTGTAGGATGATACCTCCCTAGAGCAACCCCAGGAGTGTTAGCACCGAGGATCAAACACCCAAGACACCGCAGTAGAACAGACCCAGGGTGTCCCATACAAGTTGCCATTTCTCTGTCCATTTCTTGGACCCCCACATAAGAAGCAGAGGCATCCAGCATTTGTCCAGCAAGTGATGTGTGTGAAAAAGTCAACAAATCCAGAACTCGCCAGAGTCACGGCACATTGGGATATACAGATTGTTGGTTTGCAGTTTCTAGATAATCTGAAATCTTTCCTAGCTGTATCTTTGATCAAGTGCCCAGATGGCAAGCAAGCCTAGAGAAATTACTTACTTCTCCTTTTCCTGCCAGGACAAACTTACTGGGTGGAAAAAGATGCTATCTTCTTGGAAACCTAGGTCTAGAGTAGTCTCAACCTAATGCCCATTGTAGAGAAAGACATAAAAGTCACCAAAAAAATCAACTTTATTTGCCAGTTGGACCCAGAGGGAATTATTTTCTGAATCCATCCTTGTATGTTTTATTGACAGGAATAGTTATGACCCTTATAATGGCCTTATAATTCCCTGCCTTGCTCTAAGACATAGTATATGGTGAAAGAAACTAATGAAGCAAAAGACACTCGATATCAGCCTTCAAATGTGCTGTTTATAAAATCCCTTTAAACAGAAAAATAAAACATCCATTTTAATAAATTAAAAACCCTGATGCACAGCTTGTTGGATGGCAGGTTGAATCAAGACGGTTGACGTGTCACACTGTAACTACTTCCCCAGTGAATGATGACATAATTTTCAGATTTGCCCTTCTTACTGGCATTGATGCATTCAGGCAAAACGATATATCAATCAATCTTTAGGACCTAAATGCCTGTTATGAGTCAGTCCTCTGAGGCACTCAGCTTCCCACATCTCATAAGAATCTCAGCAGTGATTTGTAGTCATTTGAGTCTTTTATAATGCTTCACATCTCTCAAATTGGTTAGAGCCTAAAACCAGAGCCCTTGCTCTGTTTCACATCAACCACATTATTGGTATAGGACAAGTGTGTATTGCTCTATATTCTTTTTACCACCATGCTAATGCCAGCTTCTCATAATTAAATATGGACAGAATCCAGTGCTGTACCACACATTTAACAGGTTTATGGTCTGCTTTCTCCCTGGTTCATTTTCAGGGCCAGTATAACTCTCCAGTAGAGATGCTCCTAGGCAGAAGGACTGCATCAGTGGACAAGGTAAGAGCTACTGATGTCATCTACCTGCACATCTGTAAGGTGTTTGATATTGTCGCCCCAACCTCTACACTGGAGAGACATGGATTTGATGGATGGACTGTTAGATAGATAAGGAATTGGCTGGATGGCCACATCCAAAGAGTTATAGTAAATGGCTCAATGTCCAAGTGGAAACCACTAAGGAGTGGTGTCCCTCAAGGGTCCATAGTGGGACCAGTACTATTTAGTATCTTCCTCAATGACACAGACGGTGGGATTGAGTACACCCTCAGCAACTTTGCCAACACCACCAAGCCGTGCGGTGTGATTGATACACTCAAGGAAAAAATGCTATCCAGAGGGGCCTTGAGGGGCTTGAGGAGTGGGCCCCTGTGAACTTCATGGAGTCCAACAAGGCCAAGTGCAAGTCCCTGCACCTGGATCGGGGCAATCCCTGATATCATGAATGGATTGAGAGCAGCCCTGAAGAGAAGGGCTTGGGGGTGTTGGTGGATGAAAAACTGGACATGAGCCAACAATGTGTGTTTGCAGCCCAGAAAGCCAATCATACCCTGGATTTTGACAAAAGAAGTGTGGCCAGCAGGTCGAGGTTGGTTATTCTACCTCTCTACTCCATTCTGGTGAGACCGCACCTGCAGTACTGCCTCCAGAAGAAGGACATGGACCTGTTGGAGCAGGTCCAGAGGAGGCCACAAAGATGATTCAAGTGCTGGAGAACCTATGC
Organism: Larus michahellis; assembly: GCF_964199755.1. NCBI lineage: Eukaryota > Metazoa > Chordata > Aves > Charadriiformes > Laridae > Larus > Larus michahellis. The sequence continues at coordinate 165,799,386 of NC_133897.1, read as the reverse complement.
TATGAAGAAAGGCTGGGAGAGTTGAGGTTGTTCAGCCTGGAGAAGAGAAGGCTCCAGGGACACCTTGTTGAAGCCTTTCAATGTATAAAGGGGGGTTATAAAAACAGAGAGTGCCTTTTTACCAGAGCCTGTAGTGACAGAACAAGGGAAAATGGTTTTAAACTAAAAGAGGGTAGATTTAGATTGGACGTAAGAAAGAAACTTTCTATGATGAGGATGGGGAGACACTGGAACAACTTGCCCAGATGTGGCTGCCCCATCCTTGGAACTGTTCAATGTCAGGTTGGATGGTGCTTTGAGCAATCTGATCTAATGAAAGATGTCCCTGCAAAATATTCATGAGACACAGAGAAAGGGAAGACAGATAATATATGGCTATATAATCTATAATATATTATATGAAAGATTTATATAAAACTTACTTGTACTATGTTGCTGGATAACATAGTCAAGATAAGTGCTGACCACGCAACTCACATGTTATCTCAAGCAAAATGACAGAGGATATCTGTAAGGTAAATTATACACTCTTCCTAAGAAACAGATCACTCAAAGAAAATAGACTTTTAAATGTTTTCACATAGTGACAATCAAAAGGAAATGTATGACCCCCAAAAGGTTGGGGTTTCCTATTTCATGATGTCTGAAAAAAGACCCATTTACATCAACCTTTCCTTGCTTTCATCAGGTTGTTGGAACTATAATATTGCAGTAAGCGGGTATTCATCTGAAAACTTACTCGCTGCACCCCAAACCTCAGGACCCAAATTTGAAATAATTTAAAAAGATCCTGAAGATATGAAAAGACATCACATGGGTTGTAAGTTACAGCCATGGACTGTGCATTGCAGCAACTGAGGCTTTTTCTCATGCCAAAGTTTTTTGGGTTTGGGCCAAAATGCTTTGAGGTTTTTTTTAAATTAAAAAAAAAAAAAAACCACCAAAAAAACCCCAACCACAAAACACAAAAAAACCAAAAAACAACAATACAAAAACCTGCTAAACAAAAACCTTTTTATGTTGTCAGGTTGTTTGGTTTCAGTGTTTTGTTCTTCTCTTTCCCTCTCTCCTCCCTCAAAAAAAAAAAAAAAAAGATTTTATGGGAAGAAATAATTAAAAAAAGACACTTTGAGTGCAGTAAAAATGTCCATGTTAGATAAGGTAAGATCTGATTTTTGATCAGGTGGTCTTACAAAGAAATAAACTACCAGTCTCAAATGAGACCATTCAGAACCCCATTACACCTAATTAAAATCCTTTTTCCTAGGATTAATAGAAGTTCTGGGTGTGAATAGCTTTGCTTAAGTAGATTCACAAATCTGGCTGCAGTAAATTACAGATGAGACCTCCCAGGAGCAGAACAAACCCCATCAAGACCCTCATAAACAAAATGCCAGCATCTGGAGCCAGAGAGAAAAGCACAGGCAGGATAGAGAGAAGAATTACAGACCTGGGATTAGCCTATACATCAACACCATCTAAGGAGAAAGAAAAGCTCTTTATTTATTGCTTACCAGCCTCCAGAGTGTGAGTGTCACTCAGCATTAGCATTCACCTTTATAACTGTGCTTTGATTTACAGCTCCACCCCAGTGCAGAAGGAGCAGCCAATTACATGTCTACGAGAACATGCATGCGTTGAATATATCCCAGCTGCTTTCTCTTCTCTCTCATACAGGATGCACATTTTCTTGGCCTGGGACTGAAATAGAGCTGTGAGAGATGGGATCTGACCTGCTTTATTATATAAGTGACAGAAGAATATCATGTTGTACATCGATTTATGTTCATACAGGTTAAGCTGCGGTAGAAAGGTTAGGAGACATTAGGCACAAATGTGCTATTCCACCTCGGTCAAAGCTACACAGCTGCCTTGCCAAGGCCAGGAGTCAACAGCTAAAATGCATGAAGACCACGGAGGTGACCAATTCCGTATGCTCCACTGTCTATAGTGACTAGGTCTATGAGTACTTAGATATGTATATCAGACCAAATCCTACCCTTTATGTCAAACCTGGGCTATTCCACCCCTTAACTCTAACCAGATCTTCTCCTCCCCTCCTTTTTCCAGTGTCCTCCGTCATTTCTTGATATTCACTTTTCTTGATTTATTTTACAGTGGCACCCCCAAGATCAGCTGAGGACGCAGAGGACTTATCACATCCAGACTTCCGATGGGATTGGATGCTTAGGTATCATCAATGGTAATAGTTGGCTCTTGACTGCTCAGGAGTTCACTTAATGGACTAACACCCGCACTGTCAAGCCCCGTTCAGTGTTGATCAGTACTATCTGTGCTCCTGGCCCCATTTTTACATGGTATGTTAATATTCTTAGGCCAAAATAGATCAAATACTTGAGATATTAAACCAATTTGGTGTTTGACTCAGATTCTGCAAACAAGCACTGTTTATAGGCTTGCAGCTGTCCACATCACAGGTCCACATCACTGGTGATGGATGGATGCAAACCTGGTAAACCAGAGGAATGGACTCCTGCTGAGATGGTCTCATGCAGAAGTGCCTAATGCTGAAGTTCAGATTAAGCCACCCAGATATTAAATATTGTTCTCTGACTGTTGCTCTCTGAATTCAGAAGAGCACCCACGTGAAACAGCCATCCCACCCACCTCTGAAAACCAGTCACAAAGGGCTTTGAGAGGCTCACTACAGATGGCAGCTCTAGATTTCTTTTTCTAGCTGCCAAATCACCAGTAAGAACAGAACCAAGGAGGATTTTCGGTATTTATTCACTTCCTTCAGGTTCACATTTGTTCTGTTTAGAACGAGAGAGGCTGAAATGTTTTGCTTCTACCATCAGATGAGAAAGCAGTCCCAGTCAGGCTGTTTTAAACAGACAAATTGAAGTCGAGTCTCCACATATTCAGATTAATGTTATAGGAAGGCATTTTCCTTTGGTTTCAAATAATATTAAGCTAATGATTAAGGGATGCGTCTTTAAACAGGTACTCATTAGATTCGAAGCCTTTGATTCAATCCATTTTCCCTCCCACTTGCCCCTAAATAGACAGCTCCTAAGCTCTTCAGGAGCTCCCGTGCATGATGACCCATGCATTACATGCTATCCACCAACATTAGGAGTCTCACAGCAGGGCAAACTTTATCCCTCCCTAAGGAGGAATGAGAAGGAACTAATTTTATTCTTTTTTCTTAAAGGTGATTCAGAGGACAGGCTGTAGCAAAGGTTTTGTGCATGGAGAGGCTGGAGAGAATTACTGCTAACATTTTATTAGCGTGCATAAACACTATGACGTTTTTGATGCCTCAGGCTATAGAAGCACAATCATTACAATGAAGACCATATTTCTTTCCATCTTTCCGTTGGTCCTGTAACACATTGAGCAATCCTTCTTGCTCACATGCTCTACATAGCCACATATTTATGTCTTTGCTTCTCACAAATGGTATGTAACCTTTCACAGAATCACAGAATGACAGGGGTTGGAAGGGACCTCTGGAGGTCATCAAGTCCAACCCCCTGCCAGAGCAGGGTCACCCAGTTCAGGTTGCACAGGAATGCGTCCAGACAGGTTTGGAATGTCTCCAGAGACGGAGACTCCACCACCTCTCTGGGCAGCCTGTGCCAGGGCTCTGCCACCCTCAAAGGAAAGAAGTTCCTCCTCATGTTTAGGCGGAACTTCCTATGTTCAAGTTTGTGCCCGTTACCTCTTGTCCTGGACCCACCCTCCTGACACCCACCCTTAAAGTATTTAAAAGCATTCATAAGATCCCCCCTCAGTCGTCTTTTTTTCCAGACTAAAAAGACCCAAATCCCTCAGCCTTTCTTCATAAAAGAGGTGTTCCAGTCCCCTAATCATCTTGGTAGCCCTACCAAGATGCAATTCAAGCACTGCAAGTAATTTGAGGTGTGAGAGCATGGGCTCCACAGCTTCTGCCTTACAACATAATCCAGGTGGAGCGTAGAAGTCATGCTATCAAGTGTGATGGGTGCAGGCTGAGACAAAACACCAGCTAAAGAGGCAGGACTATTCCACAAATGTGTATTCCCTGTGGCTAAACACGTCTGTCAGGAGCAAGTAGAGGAAACCATTCATGGCACCATTGGGTACCAAATTTCTGAAAGCTGCTATGTGTGCCTGCTGCTCCACTGATGCCACCAGTTACCCATTACACAAAAGCAGAGCAATGAGGGTGGCTGGAGATGAGTGGCAGACGAGTAGGAGGGAGTATGGATTACACATACTCCTCAGAGGTGGCAAAATGTGTATTTGCTGACACAGCAATGCTGATGTTTTTGTCACCTGAACATCATTCAAATGAAAGACATGCCAGTAATTCTTCACTTAGAAACATAAATCTTAATGCTTAGCAACACACAGGAAAAAAAGAAGAAAGCCCCATTCTGGCTTCCTGAGGGTTCAAAATGTATTTAAGAAAAAAGGAAAAAATTCTCATCGAAAAGATACATAGTAATCATTATATTCCCTTTTTAGTTCATAAGCAAAAAAAAAAAATTTCTGAAATTTATTTTCAGTTTTTAAATTAATGACAAGTATCTCTGCACACAATAGTTTTTGAGAAAACCGCAAAACTGAATCCACTTTCAACTTCCATTCAGTTGATTCAGTCATGTCATGCAGTTTCTCTTTATTTGAATGATTTATATAACTATGAAGCCCTCTCTGAATTTTATAATTTGTATATCATTGATGATAGTCTGCAATGAGGCTTGAAGTTTAGAATTAAAAACTTATTAGTTTTTTTCGTTAGGAAAGTTCAAGAACTCAGATATTGGAGACGACCAGATCCCAGAGTCCCTAGCAGGCTTGTACTGAAAATTTTTCTGCAATTGTTCAGAATTTTCTCTTTGCTATGAATTGTTTAAATGAAACCCTTCCACAGACACCGACACAAAATTTCAAGGCCAGAAGAGGCCATTGCAATCGTTCAACCTGATCTACTTCATAATGCAGATCACAGTCACGCCTTTGTCTTCTCACTGCTCTTTCCAATTAGGCCGTTGGTGTGCCCTAATCTCCTGTCCTGTGCAACATCTTCCCTGTCCTAATGCTCAGCACATCCTCATGCCTACAGCAATGCCCTGATTTACTGTCATCTCAGATGAGGTGTTTTCTGCCTACATGCTATTTTACCCTTTGAGATTATTTTTTTTCTTGTTATTTAACACTTCTCAACCCTGCTTTGAATGTTTATTTTCCCAATCGGACAAGCTTGCCTGTCAGTGAAGGACTGTGCAGCTGCAGTGAACTAGTAAATAACGTCCATTTTAAACAACTAGTAATATGTAATAAATAATCAATAATTGCATAAAAGCCCACTGAGGCATTTTCCACAAAAGCAGCTGGTACTGGTTACTCTCAGGCAATGTCACAAATACTACTGGTAAAGGGTGATCCGTGGATTATTTACTGTCTTCCAGCAAAATCCTTAAATACACGGCAAAAAATGCATGTGAAACTTCATCCTTACAGACGAATTTACCTTAAATAGAGGTTTTATCCCAGTATATAATGATTTTCTAGAACCTTGATTCCAGCCAACTTTTGCTCCTCTTGTGCCACTGCTGCGTGCACGGCCAACCGCTCCTTGTGACTAAGCTGCCTCTGAGAAAACAATAAATAAAGAGAGGCAATAACTTGCATGCATTTGCTGCACTCCACCCATGCTGGCTGTAGCAGGGAGTGAGGGATAGCATCCGTGCCCTGAGAAATTCTTCAAGTTGCAAGCACTTTTCAATTCAGCAACCCCATCAAAACTTGAACTTTCTAGTGCTGGTGAGCAAAAGACGCAATTTGAAAATGGTCAGGTCTATACATAGGATCATGCAACAGCAATCTAAATAAAAAAACTATACAACTGTAACAAAAAAAAAAAGGGGGTTGAATAGCAAAACAGCAATTTTGCTTTTCTTTGCCAGTGAACCCTTTGCGCTGCTTGTTTTATTGACTTGCAATGCAATGAGAAGCCTTCAAAACCATGAGAAAATAAAGGGTCAGCCCCTCTTAGAATCATAGAATCGCTGAGGTTGGAAGTGACCTTTAAGATCATCAACTCTAACCATTAACCTACCCTGACAAAACCCACTTCTAAACCATGTCCCTAAGTACCACATCTACCCTTTTTTTAAACACCTCCAGGGATGGTGAATCCACAACCTCCCTGGGCAGCCTATTCCAATGTTTAATAACCCTTTCAGTGAAAAAATGTTTCCTAATATCCAATCTAAACCTCCCCTGACATAACTTGAACCTGTTTCCTCTCGTCCTATCACTTGTCACCAGGGAGAAGAGGTCAGCCCCCATCTCTCTACAACCTCCTTTCAGGTAGTTGTAGAGGGTGATAAGGTCTCCCCTCAGCCTCCTCTTCTCCAAGCTAAACCACCCCAGCTCCCTCAGTCGTTCTTCATAAGGTTTGTCCTCCAGACCCCTCACCAGCTTTGTAGCCCTTCTATGGACACGCTCAACACTTCAGTGTCCTTCTTGTAGTGAGGGGCCCAAAGCTGAATGCAGTACTCGAGGTGGGGCCTCACCAGTGCCGAGTACAGGGGGATGATCACTTCCCTAGTCCGGCTCACTGGTCTTCAATGATATTCCCATTTTACTTTTGAGGCTATGGTCTTTATATTGCTTTTTTTCCTTCTTTTAAATCTTGAGGGATCCCAAAATACCTGACAGAATGCATATAATAGATAAATACCTTTTGACCATCACTTTTCTGGCACCTTCAAAACCATCCAGAGGCCAACAGAATTAAATAGCCATTACCAGTTTTCACCAGTAAAGTCTCTTAATAAACTTTTTGGGGGCTGGGGGCTTCACTGACTGTCTTGAAGTGTTCCTGTAGAAGCGTGGACTCCAATTAAAGGTGATTGTCCTAGCCACTAGGGAAGAGTTTTTTTCCCTAAATCCAACCCCCTTCAGATTGGGTTCATCTTAGATTCCACATCTTCCCCCTTCCTGGTTGGTTGCTCTTGCTGTAGTTCAAAAGCTGGGAAATAGCAGCAGTATTTTCCTTCATGCCACATAACTTTTCAGTCTTCTCTGAGAGGATTTTGGTATAATTCAGCTGTCTGTCTGGTTATAAACATGCCTGCAGTCTGGAACTGTCTTCATATCTATGATTCATACATGCTTGCGCTGTTCTTGTACGCTTCCCAAGGCCGTTGGCCAGTGCAGTAACTAGAAAACCAGCTCCAATGGAGAAAGCCAGTTTGAGCAGACATCAGACTAAGGAATGAAATGCAAAAATATGGTGACCTGCAGAGACAAGCTCATCTTCTCCAACTGCCTTCCCAAGATCCATCATGTTTCTTTAGACATCTATCACATTTGATTACTCTTGTCAACCTTGACCCCATGGAAATATAGACATGTAGACTCCTTGGTTAAAGGAACACAAAGAGGTTTCTTTCTCTAGTTCAAGCCCTGTGAGAAAGCCTGTTTCCAGCAGTGCGGCTGTCATATGGTACTGCATATGTACTTCTGAAGTTTAGAAATTTTGGTCTACCAAACCCCATCTTTCAACAAATGCAATCAGCATTAAAACTTCTAATTTACTTGACCCCTAAAAATCCAGGCAGGAAGAAGAAAAAAAAGCAGAGATTAACACAATTACCTGCCCAATCTTCAGTGGAAGCACTAAAGAATTCACATAAAGTAATGTCTTTTATGCTGAGAAAAGGAAATTAATCATTCTCTCCCCACCCCTTTCAAAACAACAATGCTTCATGGGGATGGCTTGAGCCAACAGAATTCAATATCAGGAAGACTTATTGCATTTTCACTTCATCATTCATGTCATTGAGAGATAATTATGGTATAAATAAGTCCAGAGATGAGTTTGGAACTGACAAGTGATTCTAAAAGCACCACAGCGCTCTTTCTACTTTAACATTTTCTATCAAAAAAAAAAAAAAAGGTAAGAAAGAAATAACAAAAAGATAACACTGTGCTATTATAGTATATTATTATTTCTGTAGCAACAAGTATCTTAATGCTCCAGCTGGCAACAGAAACCTCTTTTGTTAAACAGATAGTAGGAGATCATCCCTGCTTTGAAAAGTGTGATGGGAAATGTAGTCTGGCAGGATATTTTACCCACAAAGCAGAATAAGAACATGAGATCCCAGTGCACCACAACAGCTGTACCTGTACGGCAAATGGAAATCTTTCAACTTCATCTCCCTCCCTGCTTCTTTGGCCCCATCTTCATTATTCCCTCTTTTATCTTCACAGTAAACCATCACTCCAACGTTTGTTACTGTGCTGAAAACAGTCGTGTAAGTTTTTTAAAACTTAAATATCATTTAAAGAAAATTTCAAAGCCTAAGAGCTCTTTTCAACTAAGAAAACAAATCAGTCTACGAAGTATCCTCAAAGGCTGATGGGTCCAAGCGCTCCCTGGATAGAAATTAGGCATGAGTTTGTGCCATCAAGGAGCTCTGCTGATTTTTATCCCCTAGAATTGCAAACCTTTCTATAAATCGCTCTCAGTAAATCTTTCCTGGTAGGTAATTAATGCATCACATCCTTTGTTTACTGTCACTGACAGACTTGTTTTACAATCTGTTCATTATTGGGAGAAACTGGCATTTATCCTGCATTTAAGACTATATGCACCCCTATTGAAAATACTTTTCTTCTCATTTTTCTCCATACACAAATATATCTCCATTTTTCCACTTAGCATGGGGCCTGGCATATCCTGATCCCATGACTATTTTCTGAGCTCAGCAAACTGTTATTAGGAGTCTGCTAGGAAACTCTGAAGCAAGAACTGATGTTGGCGATTTTGGCATGCCTTCCAGTTCTGTGCTCTGAATATTCAAAAGATCCTCAGAGGCACAAGTTACTGACTTTCTTTAGAAGACATGGGTGTGCTTTGCCAAGTCTGTTCTTGGATTGCGGAGGTCATACGTGCGTCTAGTGTCCATTTTTCTATGGCAAGCAAGAAAGAAGTTGCAGAGGAAACACAATCTGCACATTCCACAAATCAGCTTAAATTCTCCCCACAATTCAAGAGGAAGGTTCGTCTCATTCCCTAGTTCACTGCGGAGCTCTGATACAGAATCACAGAATCTTCAGAGTTGGAAGGGACCTCTAGAGATCATCTAATCCAACTCCCCTGCTAAAGCAGGATTGCCTAGAGCACATTACTCAGGACTGCATCCAGGCAAGTCTTGAAAATCTCCAGAGAAGGGGACTCCACAACCTCCCTGGGCAGCCTGTTCCAGTGCTCTGTCACCCTCACTGTAAAGAAGTTTTTCCGTGTATTTGAACGGAACTTCCTATGTTCTAGCTTGTGCCTGTTGCCCCTCGTCCTGTCACTGGGAACCAATGAAAAGAGTCTGGCACCATCCTCTTTCAACCCACCCTTTAGATACTTGTATGCCATAATAAGGTCTCCCCTCAGCCTTCTCTTCTCCAGCCTAAAGAGTCCCAGCTCTCTCAGCCTTTCCTCATAAGGGAGATGCTCCGATCCCTCAATCGTCTTAGTTGCCCTTCACTGGACTTGCTCCAGCAGTTCCCTGTCCCTCTTGAACTGGGGAGCCCAAAACTGGATGCAGTATTCCAGTTGTGGCCTCACCAGTGCAGAGTAGAGGGGGAGAATGACCTCCCTTGACCTGCTGGCCACACTCTTCCCTATGCAGCCCAGGATTCCATTGGCCTTTTTGGCCTTTACTAATACAGTTGTACCCTCAAGGCACAACTGTATTAGTAAATTAAATGTGCTCAGGACAATTCTCTGGCAGTTGAACTCTCTTATCCTTCAAGATGAGGTAGCCACATACCAGCTTTTAAGTGGGGATGATCCTTGGTTTAGTCTAGCTCACAGATTGTGCACAGGAATTTTGGGGGAAAGGTGTCATCGCCCAGGCTAAAATAAAAGACAGGGCTTATTCTAACAATTAATCAGCAACTGAGTACCATCGTCCAGGAACTGGGAATGTACGGATGCAGCCTTCCTGACCCCATTGAACATACTCATTTGTTCCCTCCACCACTTCCAAAGAAGAAACCCGGACACAGCAGACAGGATAATTAGGCCTAGGGTCAACTGTGGACAACCACTACAGACACAGATCATAAGAAGTATAGCCATTTTCTTTGGACAGTCCTCCAGCACTTTTCCATCAGGCTTTATGGGCTTACATGCTCTACCAACATGGCCAGAGGACACACGCCCAGGGATCCTTGTAGAAAAACACTACACCTTTGGCTGCAACAATGTACAGCAACAGAAATAGTCTCTCATGATATCTCCGTTCCCACAGAGGGCCCAAAGGAGGGCCAGGCCAGACCCTAGGCAATGGAGAGATGAATTAGTCTTCACCAGTTGGCCCAGGAGCCGTCATAGTCCCTCGGGGGCAGCCCAGACTATCTAGATACCATCTTGGGTGGCTCGCTCAATGTGACAAGACAGATTTGCAGCTGCAGACATTTTTCTGAAGCTGGGCTTCTAAGGTCATGACTCCTCACATAGTGGGGTTGCAGGGTGATAAGCAGAGTGTTGTCAGTGCCTTTTCACCCATGGTTTATAAAGCGGCAGGTGAATACCTGAATAATTTTGAATGGTACCCAAGCCCACTCCAGCATGAGCATCTCTGCACTACGCCAGAAGCTGCAATGTGACACAATGCATTGACCATGTCACTAGGAAGTAACAACGCCAGAATAATAAAATAACTTTTTTAAAGGGACCAAGAATCAGTCCTACCTGAGCTATTACAATATATGAAGGGGCGTCCCCTTTTTCACTGGACTTTCCTATCTTGAGTGAAGCGTTATGAAGTCATTAACTCCTTGGCAGGTGACAAAGTACCTTCTATGTCACTGCATAGGTAATTATAAGGAGCACGTTGGCAACTGTTTATTTCTTTTTATCTCTTGTGTTACATTTGAATTCCATTAGGATGCTACTGTCTGTCCTGAAAATAACAAATAATGTCATTAGAGAGGACTGAGATACAATCCCTTTCCCTCAGAGAGAAATCAAGCTATTGTCACAGCAGAGGTGGTTTCTTCTGCATTCCCAGATGATTAATATGCATTGGAAGTGGCACTGGAGATGATCCCTTACGAGGCATGCCAATTAAGGCTGGGAGGAACAAAATAAATAAAAAAGGTGCCCCAAACTGTGTATGCTATCATCATTTTTATGGTCTTGGCACCCTGCTGACCATGTCATAGCCCCAGTGTAGCTTGAAAGGCTGCCTGCATAGGGAAATATTTCTTATTCCACTGGTATAATGATACCGGTTTACTTGTATTACTGCCTGACTAGCTTTTTTCAGTTTTATTTAAACCATTTAGAAATAAATATAAAGTAAACCAGAATGAGTGATGCTATTCTTAATTAGGATAAGAGTATCTGAGTGGGAGAGAGTATGAATGGGATTATTCTGCTTACTATTCACTCCCTACGTCAAACCAGTATAATTGTATAGACAGCTTTTTGGATCACTTCAGCCCATCTACCCAACATGCCAAATTTAAGTCAAATTGCAGACCTTTGTTGAATTCTGTCCAGTTCACAATGCAACCTTACCACTGCCAGCAGCTGAAAGCAGTATTTGAGCTGTCAAAGCATAGATGCACGCTCTGTTCTGCCGCCTCTGATGGGACAAGATTAGGATAGAAAGATCTGAAGGTGAGAAAGGCATCCAAGGTTGGCAATGCTTTCAAACAACTGAATGAGGTGAACTCAGTTCCATCAGAACTTCTGATGGACGAGTGACCTCTAAACTGGAGACTTGCAAGACTCAACAGGAGACCAGAGAGTCAAAATCAGAACCCAAGAGGCTTAGCTAAACCACTGTAACTTTGGCCTGAGACAATGGCAGACCCATGGAATGATTGCTTTTCTACCCTTACAAATAGTCTGTCTTAACTGGTTGAAATCGCAAATGTAGTTGATAAAGAACATTTTAAAGCATTTGTGTTGATAGGGCAAAAACTGTTCAGAACAAATTGACTTGATGTGGGCAGAGCCATGGATGAGGAGACAGAGTGTCCATGGGCCTGATTTACTCCTCAGAAGTCAATAGCAATATTCCATGTGACATGAAAGATACAGTATTTCCTTAATACCGAGGTGTTCAGAGATTGCCCCATCCACCCCAATTGCAGCTATGCCTTTATATGCAAACATTTTTCTTCATTCAGTGCAGAAAGAACTGAAAAAAAATATTCTTAGTACTGTAGGAATGTCCTGTGTTGCAAGAATGTCCCACGTTTACAGCCCTTTGCAGGTTGAGTTATTACTGTTGTGGACAATTGGAAATGGATACCCAAACTCCAGAGGAATTTTTTTTTTTTTTAAACTCTGTGTACTGCATGTTAAAATATATCCCACCCACGGAACAGGGCGGGAGGTTGAGTTTTCAGAAAAGAAAATAAAATGTGTTTTAATTTACAAATTCTTCGCAGTTCTCTTCAATCCCACTCTTCATGCCTTAATTTGACAGGTAACGTAGTGTTGCTAACAGTGAAGTCACCCAGAGTGCTCACTGTATAACTGAAGGCTTGATACTTGTTGTTAAAGAGAAGAAAGCGCTGTTACCCATACCTGCTAAAAATAATGAGATAAATGTGTGAAGTGTAACAGAACTGATACTCGAGATGAGAACAGCTTTGCCTACCTACTTTACAACCTAAATAATGGAGAGAAAGGGAATAGCAGATGTCCCTTATCCATCCTTTTATAGAGATGGTGAAGGAAATGCAGCCATATGATATAGTTTTAATTGGATTTTCTCAATCCGTGTGTTCCAGTCAATAATTTTGGTGGGAGGAGAGGAAATCATCTCCTTAATGCTTTCATCGCTGTTAATCACAGCTCCTCTGTTTCTGCAGAGGCCAAAGACAAAAGAACTGGAAAGAAATTAGAAGCACCAGCACCTTCTGGGTTCAAGGAACAAATACCCTGGTGTTCTCCTTGCTCTACTGAACCTTTCTCCAAGTACTCTAGCAGCAGCAGGAAATTGAGGAAGCAGAAAAAGTACATAATTGCCATAAAGTGGGAATATCCAAAGGCATCTCACCAGAACTGGCACTTGAGGTTTATGCTCAGTGTGAAGATTGGATGGAGAGACCTGTCAGTGAGCAACACTATTTCCCAAACTGAAAGCATCTGAATTCCTGAAATTCTCAAATGTATGTTAGTTTACAAGCACCTAATGTGTTTTCCCTGCATAAACCATATTATGTTGATTCATTGGTTCTGGAGAAACCATATGCTCTAAGCTTTTAGGATTTACTCAAGAATCACTTTTTACTATGAGATATGGACGATGAGTGCAGGGTGCTAAGGCTCAGCACCTTCTCTCTCTTTTTCTGTTCCCATGTGTCAGTTTTTGAAGCCGCAGTGTTACATCACATGCACCAGTACATTTACATGCCAATTGGTTTGCTTAACGAGGGGAACAGTTTGAATACAGAGCACAGAGCTGGTTGTCAGAAGCAACATGTTTCCCAAAGAGAGACGAAAATGAAATGTTATTTAGATACTAAGAGAAACAGCAGCAAAATGACATAGTTCTTCTGATATCTGACATTCATCAAAGGAATCAATGTACTTAATTGCTGGTATGAGAACTCCTTTGTTATATCATCTGCTATTGTGTGTTGGAAAGTACATAACGATTTAGAAAGGTAGGCTTTGTTCACTTCAGAAGAAAAAACATGCACAGACTTGCACTATATCCCATTAGCATCTTCATTCTGCCATTTCTGGCTAGGCAGACCCCCTCTTTCCCCTACAGAAGGTCTGCCTGAACAACCCTGCCTATCTGAAAGAGCTTGTCTACACTCAGAATCAGTCACTATCTAACCTGTTTTATTTATACTGCAAATATTTCCCCAGCCCAGAGGCCCAGTTCTGCTCATCATTTTGAGAAATGCATCCCACACTAATTTTATTGGCAGTTGCGCCTATACATTAGATCACACCCTAAACGTGCAGTGGATTTTAGGAAACAAAACACAACAAGGTGACCATGAATATATTCTTTTGGGAGTGACTGCCGTTTCTGTGGGAGGCGACCAAATGAGTTGGATAAAGATTCATTTGCGTGGACAAGCTATTGCAAAATAAGATACAGATTAAATTAAAATATAATAGGTGTTATGTAGCATTTCTTCTAATAAACAGTCCTGCACCATGTTGAGAGTTCAGATTCACCCCACTTAGCAGTAGAAACTTACCTGCCTAAGCAATGAAATCAAGCATCCGTTTGTCTCCCTGTGACCTGTAGGGGAGAAATTAACGAAACATCTAAATCACCTTCTGCAGGAACCTCGTTCTCTCTACTGACTTTCAAAGGAGCATAGCGCAAATGTGCATCCCCTGCAGACCTCTCGATTAAGTGATTAATGTCTCCTTCCCCACATGTCCATTAGTCTAGGCAGAATAGGGTTGAATATGCAAACTCCAAGCTTTGATTACCTGGAAAACACCTAAAACTTCCTCGTATACACAATAAGAAACTCATCTTGAGGCCCTTCATGCAATTAGCTAATTCACCAATTTTTCTCAATGCACTTTAATAAGTAGATACTTATCACGAAACATGCATTGCAGGGGGATTGGACTAGATGAACTTTAAAGGTCCCTTCTAACCCAAACTACCCTATGACTCTATGATTCTATGATTCTATAGCTCAGGTGGTGGTTTGGGGATTTTTTCCCCCTTCTTCCTCCCCTAATTTTAATAAAAAGACCCCAAAAGCCTTCTGGGAAATGATATGACGACTTCAAAGTTCTCCATTTCTTAAACTGCTACTTTTGTTTGGATTGTTTCCTTTTCGCAGTCACTGGCATGGAGACTTCGACTTTCTACATGCCCATTGTAGGTCCTCATCTCTTCTGTTGTATCTCTTGCCCAGGTGCAAGAGGAGAGGCCAAGTGGCCTGCCATTTTGGGGTCATGAGCATGTCAATTTCCAAAATAACCCACATAGAAATGGCATTTATTTAAAAAGTGGGTGTTTGCCCCTTTGGTAAGAAGAGTTGAGCTCACTAAATGCCACATTAAATTACATAAGCTAGAGGGTAAGTTTAGACTATAATACATCGTCTCCTGTTCTATGGAAGAACAAATGGTGGGGTGAAAGAAATTGTCCTTGTGAGCTAAGGAGAGTTTCCTGGGATTTATGAGTCTGAGTCCATCACTGAAAGAACTTTACCTGGTGTTAGATGCGTATATCTGCCTACCCGGAGCCAAAAGGGAGGGCACAAATGAATAGCACTACATGCAACTTTAATGTGTATTGGCTTTGTCTCCTTAATGTATTTATGGTTTCTTCCCTTGCAGTATTTTTCATGGAGTTTTGTAGGTAATTATGTTTAGGGGTCCTTCCATCTTTCAGTGCCTATGCTATCTCACTCCTTCCTTTTGCCCCATCAGCTCTGCAGCAGCAAACCCTAAGGCCAGTTTAAACCACATTTGACAGCGTTGTAAATGTTTTAAAGTTATGATGATCCTATAAGTTTTGTGGAATTTCGCAGCTGGACAAAAGGATGCATTAATTAATAAAACACATGCTTTTGGGACCTGATCTGCTTTGTATATAGAATCATAGAAATGTCTAAGTTGGAAGAGACCTTTAAGATCATCGAGTCCAACCGTTAACCTAACACTGCCAAAGCCACCACTAAACTGTGTCCCTTAGCACCACATCTACAGGTCTTTTAAATTCCTCCAGGGATGGTGATTCAACCACTTCCCTGTGCAGCCTGTTCCAATGTACTGAGATATTTGAAATCCATGAGATAGGTTTGGCCATAGAGCACGTATTTCTTGGGAGGTAGTACAAAAGGAGTCTAGACGATGAGATCATACATAAACATCTTCACAGAAGACATCAAAAGTTAAGTGACTGAATTCCACCCATTGAGCTTGAGCTACTTCCAGGGTAAAAGACAGTAAGAAAAGGTAGCACAGCTGCCCTGGGTTTCATAAGGCTTATGCCTGCACCCTCCTCTTCTCACTGGCCTACTGGGGTTTGATGCTTCCAGTTCCAGAAGCTACTGGTACTTCATGGTGAGACAAATCATCCCAGATCTCCACTGACTGCACTGAGTAGATCTCCATTAACTGTGATGGAAACTGAGACAGCCACATTTATGTGACAAACTTAGGCTGAATCATGCCCCTATGGCTTCAGTCAGTTGCCTAAAAAGAGGCTTTGTAGTGACATTTCAGACACCCTAATGTATCCAAGATCCCTGCAGTTGCTGTGCCAGTCTGATGTGATAAAGAAGCTGCACGAACCGAGCCCTGCTCAAACAGCAGCTGGAGGGAATCCCAGGAAATAATAAAAGGTACCAAAGGCTTATGTTTAGACAAATTACTCTGGGAAGAGCAGAAGCAAATGACTCATGAACTTATGCCTTCACATGCTTTCCTTTCCCTTTTAGATTTTGTTTCTTCCCTAATGCTTGTCAGCTCACAGCAATGATCTGGTGGTGAGGTTTTCTCCTTCGCTCTTGCTTTATTCTTCTGCTCAGAATCAGGAGCGGATCTCCTGAGAACAAGAGTGCTACAGGTCTTTTTTTGCTCCACCTATTGCAAAATCTAACCATGACTTCACGAAGGAGCCTCCAAAAAAAAGTACATGTTTCCTTATCCAATCAGACGAATTAAAAATGAAAAGTTTGAATGGTTCATTCAGACCCACCTCTAAATGTCTTTAATACAATTTTACATGTCCATTCAAGGAATTTAAAACACTCCATTTGGCTGAGTTGACCAGTCATGCAGCTACAGTGAGCGTCCTGGAGCAGATGCATATGAAATCTGTTAGCATGAAATATTCATAGAATGTTTCGGGATATAGATTTTTTTAAAATAAAAAATAAAAAATTTAAGTGCCTTTATGAGCAGAAATAAAAGACAAAATTAACGAAATACATGGAACAAAACAAACTGTTTATTTTGTGTCAAATGATAGAAACAAGAAACAGCTTTTGAAGTTGGCACAATAACTTTTCTGCATGGTGGCATAGAGCAACAGACCCATTGAAATCATGTGAAAAAGGCATCCCAATGGTAGTTAGACCTGCATATGTCAAATCTCATTTCTCCTACGGAACACGACTTTTCACACGACTAGCTTGGCAGAATAACCACCAAATCTAGCAGGGTAGGTGTCAAGAAGGTTCCTCTGAGACCAGCTAGGGAAAAGTCTTCTGTGAAGTGGGAGCAAGGGATTGGGATGGGATTATCAACCCTATAATTGGGGAACTCGGTTCTCTGAGACGAAAACTGCTGCAGTCCACTGATGTCTACTACAACTATATATTTGAATGTCAGTGGGGAATGATGTTCATGGGCTGGATCCTCTGACTTGAGGTGTTTTCAGGCAGAATGAAGGTGACTTTTGACAGAAAAGACAGAAGATTTTAAGAATTGACAAAATGTCATCTTTGCCTTCTTCTGAGGCATCCAGCCCTCCTTTATGAGGCTACAAAGAAGCTGAAAGGTCTTGTACAACCACTCAAGGCTAGGACAGTTCCCAAAAGCCTTTTGCTTTTAGCTTTCATATATATTGTTTCCCATCCAACCAACCAAAGATCCGGCCATAGTGGACCATGTGTTTATAAGATTTGGGCTGGAACACCCAGGTTTACCATATCTGAAGTTGAATGTGAATACGATGAAAAGACTCCATCTGGTACATACTGCAATAGCGCAACGCTTCATGGCTCAGTTTGTGCTTGTATCTTGCAATTGACTTTTCACTGGTTCCTGGTGCCAGTTCAAGGTCTGAGTTCTGATTTTCAAGTGATTTAATAACACTTGTCCGGGGGACACCAAAAATTGAATTCTGTGCAGAATTCAAGCAACAGCTGTGATCCTCTGGGGCAAAATGGGTCATTTGGCATAAGGTGAAGTCTGAGCATAAAGCATCCTTAGTTAACAGAATCAGCTTTGGGGTAATCTTCTAAAGGAGATCAAGTAATTTGGCACTCGTTAAGATTACATTTGGCATTGTCTAAGAAGCACCCTTAAAATTTTGTCCTCAAAAATTACTTCCCTTCAAAAACAAGGTGCAGGTTATGAGAGTTTTACGCCTTATCATAGTATTTCCTGACCAAGTGGGTATGTGAGCTTTGCCAAACTGAGTATGAGCCTAGAAATTATCAAAGGAGTCCCACAGAGAGTTTTGTACTTCAGTTTTCTTAAGCAAAAGAACAATCAGCACCTCAACCTGTTCTGCTTCACGCACAGGAGTACTATTCACTCCTCCAGGTTCATCCTTGCATGACCGCCACTTTCTGTTTAAAGAAGATTGGTGTCTTATGAAAGGAGCAAGTTTTTCTCCTGATGAAGAACTTATTCTCAAGAAAAGCTGGCTATGTCTCTGGGCCTCAGCCTACAGCCAGCATGGTACCTGCTGGTTTTGCCAACAAAGTCCTGAGAAAACGACCATAGCAAACTGTATTTGAGCATCTCCTGTGGTAATACTCAACTGGGCCATCTGCAACAGCACGTTACCATGTGTCTTGCCAAATGTCTCCTCCAAACATTTTTGTGGCATAACACAAAAGTGCCATCTGCTCCCTGCACAGAGCCTGAGGAAAAAGGAGCACAATTTGATTAAGCAAGAGATAACTGATCCTACATCAAAACAATTGCAGAGCTTCACTGCGATTGACAAGTTTCAAGGGACTATGCAGTAGAGTAACAGACTGAGGGGTTTTTGCCAGTTACACTAAGAAGTCATCCACTTTGAATGTGAAACCAAAAAGAAATACTACTCCCCATCCAATGCCCAGCTTCTAGGACATAGATGCCAAGAATTATCCACACCGCTTTCTATAATCCCTTTAGCACTTGACTCCTGATTGCCATTCACCAGCTTCATCTAGCACATTTAAAACACTAGTTATTCAAAGACATTTGAGGGCGGAAACAAAGATTTGAAGGACACTCTCCATCCTGTTCTCTGATGTTGATGGAAAAGTAGCATGGCATAAAAGGTAAAGGACCAGTCCATCAGTGAGCAGTTCTGTGTTTAACTCTAGCTTATGTTGACCAATGAAGTTGGCCGCTGATCTCCTCTTTGCTGCTCTTCCCACTCCAACTCTGTGCCTACTTTGTCTGTATAAATAAAGATGGTCTTCTGGACATGGAGGACTGATCTTGCCTAATCATGTGCATCCTGCTTTATACAGTAGTCTACAAGAGACACAACTACTCTACACAGTTATCCCTGTCTAATCATCAGGCCCCACCATATGCAAGTCATCTAATTTATTCTATATGTATTAAGCTAAAAATTCCACCCCCAAAAAAGTAGAATAGGCTAAATGTCAAATCGATCCAGACTATTCAGGCATTCCTCTGACCCAAATCACAATCAGAAATAGTAATTGATAAAAACAGAGCCTGCTTTCTTAGTGTGGGAAGAGAATTTCAAAGCCTCAGAGATTTACGTGGTTAAAACCTTTAACCATCTTTAGGTCGTGAAACTCTTTCATGATCACAGGTATAATATCTCTCAAATCCTGTGTTCTTCCTCCCTAGAAAACCTTCTTCTTTCAGTGTACATGCCTCAAACACAGGCTACATGGAAAAAAATTAGGGATACTTTGCTCTTCAGCCAGCTCAGGGTATTTTCACTGGGGAGAGAAGGACGCACCCATCTATCAGGTGAGTGTCTTGTCTATCTGCACATCAGGATGACAGTCACTTTGTTATATTGATAGATTCTAACACAGGCTGGGAGTAGACTTACTTACTGGTACGATTCATTACACTTTAACGTATGATGCTCTCTAGCTGCTGTCTAGAAACATTGACTAAGTAGAAGTCCAGCATACTGATTTATTGGAGCTGGCAACTTGACTCCAATGAAGAATCCAATGCAGGGAACTTTTTGCCAATACACAGTAGCTTTGTTTACTCAATAGAGGATGTATCCATCTTTCAGTTGGCATTGATTGTTTTTACATTTTTTTCTACATGCCCAGGCTGTAAAGGGAAAAAAATAATTCCACCACAGAAAGTAATTTGTTTTGGCAGAGTAAAAAATGTTAAACCTCTTCACAGATAAACCAAACAGGGTAAGAAAAAGATAACTGTCCTCTTCTGTAGCATAAGGACTTTAATTTGAAGCACAGCTCACACAGTCGATTATTCCCCAGCTTACAATAGAAACATTCATTCAGACAGAAGCAAAATACCACCATTTTTCTTCCCTGAAAGGTTTTGAGTGTTGTAATGGAGGGACATGCAAAGGATGCCTGCTCTTCTAATGGCTTCACCTGTAGAGGGATTCACTTCCTTCAACATGAATCTTCACAAGTGCCAGGGTCTAGGAAATGTATCTTACTGGAACATTAGAAAGGCTTATGGGGGATGGAAACCATGATCATGTACTGGCACACAAGTTGCCAAGTCAATCATGGAAGAAGGTATAAGGAGTCCATGAAAGACTTCATCTTTCAGATACCACTAAAGACAGCTAACATCTACGAGCCAGCTGGGGTAGGAGGAAGGGCCCAGGCATGAGGAACATCTAGTCTGCTTTTGGGCAGATAGTTTGTGCTCTCACATGACAGCCAGGTAGATTGCAGGGAACTGCCAAAACCCTTTTCCTATCTATTGATGTTTAGTTCAGGTCAGGACTGTCCACACTTCATGTTTTAAAATCTTTAAAAACAATAAACAATCTATTAACCAATTCAGCTATTCCTCTGCAATATACTCAAAGAAAAATCAGGGATCTTTGGAAAGTAAACCAGAGACTGTCAGGAAATTTGAAACTTCAACAAAAAGTAGGAGAATGTTCTGTGATAGCCTCCCACAGAATTGTTTCCATTTTTCACTGAACTCTTCTGAATTACTATAGCACTCTATATCTGAAGAGCCTTAAGTGTTACACAGACAGTAAATAATACACCCAAGAACGCAGTAGGTTCAGTCAGGAGTTGTGTGTTATCTGTTCAAGAGCTGTTTGAGGCTGCACATTCAGTGACACTGGTAAGCTGAGTGGGGTTTTTAGTTTCCAGAGAAATAAAGTAAATTGTTGCTGCCCGGATTTTCTGGAAACTGGGTCATTTGTTTGCTTGCATTTATAAATGGAAGGTTAGATGCGAAGGCTGAAGAATCATTCAAGTACCAATTGACTACACGGAGCTGAAAAGGGAATAAGACTTGGCAGATCGTTTAAAAATCATTATTTTGGGCCAGAAATTTTAAATATGTGTTTTACTCATGTATCTACAGACTTCTGACATTTTATGGAAATTTCCTGGAAGAAAACATAGAAAATAATGTTCTGGGGGAAAGCCTTCCTGACATGGACCTGAGGGTCCTGAGAGACAAGCAGCTGCCCGTGAGTCAGCAGTGAGCCAGCCGCTGCAGCAGTGAAGGGAACTGGATCCATGGCTGCACCCACAGCAGCTTCAGAAGCAGAGAAAAGGGGCCTTAGCTGTTCCTTTCCTCTTCTAGCTGACTCTGCACCTGACCATGATTTTCATTGCTTGTATGGGACTAGGACAGAACGTGCTGTCCCTTTGGAGGAAGAGCTTAAAGGCATCTTTTGGCATTATTTTTTCAGGGCAGCTTTGCCATTTCCTCAGAATTGCACACCCTGAGCTGGGCTGAGGTAACAGAGGCCACTGACAGAGCGTTTCTTTGTGCTTATCTGCAACCTCTGCGACTTGAAAAGTCTAAGATAAGTCTCTTTTGTTTGTTAGTTCATGAAATACCGAAAGGACAATTTTCTGAACCTAATTCCTCAGGGAAGTTGGCTTTGAGCAGATTCACAGCGAGCGGCCAACAGGGGGGATTTTCAGCCTCGCCCACATTCTTGCAGTGCTTCTCAGGGCTCTTGAGCATTCCGGCTCTTACAACAACCAAGAGAAACTGTAGAAAGGCCTAATGCAGAGGTCGTAATTGATGTGGTGTAGAAGTCTGGGATGTAGAAATGTATAGCAACAATGCATCATTTATACCGTGAGGCATGGTGTTATGCTAAGCAGGCTACACATCTGCTGGGTCAAACTGGCTCGTAGTCACATCCCGCCATGAAACACTAGGAGTCCAAGGGTTTAACTTTCTCTCCTCCGTTTGTTCCCAAGATCAGGATGGGAACATGGAGAGGACACTTCCAGAAAAAGACAATCACAAAAAGAAACGGAAGATACAAGCTGAGGTTCTGCTGTCTTTCTTCATGCAGAGCAGCAAAGTTCTGTATAAGGCTTCAGTCTTGGTGGCAGATAGAAGACAAAGAAATAAAGTCTTATCTATAGACAACTGTCAAACAGGGGAGTTTTCAGTGCAAAATCTGTCAACGAAAAATCATCAGACTCCAAAGGAGCTCATGTATTTTCTGGTAAACCATATTAAAGCAGCATCGTAATTCTAAATAAAGGATTCTCCAGCTCCACATTTCATTCTACGTATATTTTGCTAATCTTTCTCTTCGCAAGTGAAAAACCCTCCCCGGGAACAAAGCAGAAAGAATCTCTTGGCATTCAACAAACCTTTAGAAACAGTAAATACTTGCTGCAAATTACACTTTCCACACACTACCCCTCCTACACAGACAGCAATGAAGACTTAATGCCCCAGGAGTGCAAGGAGGCAGTTCCTCGTAAATGTTAAGTGCTGCCTATTGCTACCTTCCAAATGTCATTTCAAACAGTTGCGATTGAACGAGCAAGGTCTGTTGCATCCTTCCACTACCCGTTTTCCTACATCATCACACTCCGCACTGCATTCATACCCCTGCGTAAACGTGCTGCGTTTCTGACAGCATTGTGGGGGTACTGATGGGACTCCACCTATGCATAAAAGTAGAGGGGAGAGTTCATGTGTCTGGAGAAGCTGCAGGGCAATTTCACTTTTTTTTTTTTGGTGGTGTAGGAGACAGACACTCTAAGGCTATTTTCTAAAACATTGTTGCGGATAGAGTGATGTGCTTCACTTGTAGAGAAAAGCAGCGATACATTTATTGATATAAAACAGGGATATTCAAACTAGAAGAAGGTAGATTTAGATTAGATATCAGGAAGAAATTTTTCACTCTGAGGGTGGTGAGACTCTGGAACAGGTTGCCCAGAGGAGCTGTGGCTGCCCCATCCCTGGAGGTGTTCAAGGCCAGGCTGGATGGGGCTTGGAGCAGCCTGGTCTGGTGGGAGGTGTCCCTGTCCAGGGCAGGGGGTTGGAACTGGGTGATCTTTAAGGTCCCTTCCAACTCTAACTATTCTGTGATTCCATGATTTAACAAAGTTTGATAGCAAATGTGTTTTAACAGGATTCAATGACAAAGTACACTTGGTTATTTACTGCATGGAGGACAGGTTAGGACAGAGCTATCAGGGAGACCCTCCTGTTGAGTCGAGGTTCAGAAAGGACCCCCTTCCTTTCTAACCTCCTGCTCAGAGGAGTCTAGGTGCAGCTGGATCCAATCCTAGTCCCAGACTTGGTCAGTGCTTTATGTCTAAAGGATTATATATGCACAATCAATCCTTTATATCACTTAGCTAAGATTTCAAAGTTTAGCATGCCATTTAGTCACTTACCGAGGATCTGTTGCAGCAAGGAATTTCTGAGTATCAAGGAGAACCTTCAGAGGTGTCCATGCTCAAGAGGAAGTCCTGGCGTGCAGCCTGCTGCTGTGCAGGAGAGCTCAAAGGGCTCTTGGGCTGTTCGCTATTTATGGGGGTAAGATGATTGACTTATAGTCATTTGCATATTAGCCACAGTACCGTGGTTTGGTGGGCGCATTGCTCAAGTTAGCTCTTGGCTATTGTGTTGTTATCTGTCTCCCCGAAACCACGTTGAGCCAGATGGAGCCATCGCAACTAGATGTGCCCATTGTGACCACCACGGGTGGTTATTGCTTGGGCAGCATCATGCGACATAAAGATCAAGTGGAGCACACCATCACAAACACATAGGATGAACTTTGACTAGAAGCACACCTTTTTTCCCCCCGCTGCATGTAAAGACAGTGTAAGGAACCCGCTCGACATTAGACAGGTGCACTGCAAAAATGTAAAACCTATCTTTAAAATTATAAAACTTGATTTTTTTCAGGAATATGAATCGTTAATTAAGTATTGACAATACTGCATTTTAATAAAAAAAAAAATCCATTAAAAGACATCTATGCTGTAGACGGATATTTGGGGGAATGGAAATGTGTAAGGCAATAACCATGAGGCTTATCGTCCCCACAAAGCATGGAACAGCTCAGTAACATCAAATCATCAAACACCAGAAGGAGCACAGCCCTGCTTGAACTTCAGCAGGAACCCTTTGCCTCTCTGCAAACACAGCCCAATCTTGTGCTCTGAGCACTATTAGAATTATAAATGTTGGTTTTATGTAAATGTAATATAGTCCAGGTTAGCTTCCTCAGTACATTCAGACCAATAAAAGTATATCCTTAATAAATGCAGTAGAATTTTCAGATCTTTTTATTCTGAGAACTCTAGGTGAAAGTTTCCATATAAGCAATAAAACTACTGTAGAATAATGTAATGAAGATTATTTATTTAAAAAAAACCCTCTCTTGGTGGCTTTTTAACCAACAAAAGAGGAGATTCTGATCAAGTATGGATACTTCTGGATAACTTATGTCTCTAGAAATTTCTAGTGAATGATGATTTTTTTTTTTTTTTACTGTGCTTTCTGAAGTGTTATATATTGTCTCTGAGTACTTTCAAACAGGTGCTTCATTCAGCTCAAGAGATTTTTGCACATTAGTGAAGGATGAGACTTACACATTTTTAAACTGTTTGGGGAACTTCCCTACATGAGCAGAAACTGCCATTCTGGGAAGACCAATGACCCATGCAGCCTGGTACTTGTCTCACAAACCACGTACAACACAGAAAGGAATTTCTTATCATTCATTTGGATGTTTGTTATCAAATGGTGCCTAGCAGCATTTTTAATTGTATTTAAAAATCCATACAACTGTATTCACTACCTTCCTTGGCTAAAGGATTGTTGGTCTTCTTATGAGAAACTAATCATAAAGCTCAAGTTAAAAAATAAGAATAGAATAGCACAGCCCATTAAAATAGATTTAAAGGAGTTAAATGTTCTAGTTCTTCAAATATTTGCAATTGGCATGGTTCCACTACTCAATCACGGTGATTTTTAGCAGCTGAGGGTCTAGGCAACATCCGAAAGAGAAAAGGAAGGCCACGGTGTGCTAAGTATGCATAAATCCTATAGTAACACTAGAACCAGAGGCGCTATTTGGGATGGGTAAAGAGGGCCACAGCAGGGTGTGATGAGTAGAACAAGAGCACCTGGAATGTGAATCAGATTTAGAATCATAGAATCATAGAATTGCCAAGGTTGGAAGGGACCTCTCAGATCATCTAGTGCAACCATCAACCTAACTCTGACAAAGACCATCACTAAACCATATCCCTAAGCACTCGTCTTTTAAATACCTCCAGGGATGGTGCCTCAACCACTTCCCTGGGCAGCCTGTTCCAATGCTTGATAATCCTTTCGGTGTAAATTTTTTTCCTTAGATCCAGTCTAAAGCTCCCCTGGCGCAACTTGAGGCTGTTTCCTCTTGTCCTAAAAGCTGTCAATGTACAATTCAGCATAACACTCAAAGCAATTAGATTTACAGCCAATATGCATGGGATCCCATAACTGACAGGAAAGTCAGTCGGCACCATTGCATTAATATTGCAGTGGTATGTAAACGTCCAAGCAGGATAAGGCTGGAGGAAGATACGACAAATATGTTCCTTGATCAGTATCATTTATTACAACCTGCACCCTAGACTCTTCTCTAAGAAGTGATCCTGACCTCGCCAGTTCCTTAAGAGCTCTCCTAGGAGCCTCCTCCACATCCCAACGATCAGTTTAAATAAAAGAGCAAATTTTAAAATAACAGCAACTCTCGAATGAAGCTCATACACAGTGATGGTAATAAACAATCTTAAAC
The DNA here is from genome assembly GCF_964199755.1 of Larus michahellis. Taxonomy (NCBI): domain Eukaryota; kingdom Metazoa; phylum Chordata; class Aves; order Charadriiformes; family Laridae; genus Larus; species Larus michahellis. Next base: position 165,773,449 of record NC_133897.1, on the reverse strand, counting down.
ACCAAACCAAACTGTACCAAGAAACCCCAAACTCCTGTTGTGAAATGAACTCCTCTTTTTTACTTTAATTGCAGATCTCAGCAGGCACTGTGATGTAACACCCTGCAGGATACTTGTTAATAAACTCATATAGTTCCATTTTCATTTCTTTACCCATTAAATAGATGATCGCAATTTGAAAGAAAGAGAACAATTTTCAGCATAGAATGGTTCGTTATCGATTTGTCCCATCCTGGGTAGACTCCTTGTGGGGTTGGGGGCTAAGTTGATACCAAATTAACCAATTGTCATTTTGAACAGTGTTTGTTGTTCTCAGAAAGTTATTTCACGCCAGGAGGGGCGTGAATTTGCATTTTAATTCCTCATGGGTTACTGCAAGATTCTGGTCAGAAAGCATGCAGTTGTGTTTAGTGAAAACCTCATTAAAGATTAATCCAGCAAAGACCAGCCATAAACATTTACCAGTGAAATACTGTAAAAGTTAATGGTATCGGTAAACAGGGCGCTGGAACAATCCAGGCTCCATGAGTCGTGGTGGTGGGGGAACAAATCCCAGCCTGGAGCAGCAGCTTGCAGTCGGTTGGCAGGACTTGCTTTGCATGTGGCATTCGGAAAGTGGGAATTGATCCCAGCGGGAAAGGCTGAAGTGGATTCTCTCTCTTGATTTGCTCAGGCAAATGATTGCTTACCCCAGCTGTTGTCAGGGAACGGCTCCCCGCAGAGAGAGGATCTAGTGCAAGCATCGAGCTGGCCCTTGGGAGGAATACGAGACACAGCCAAGTCAGCAGAGCGGCTTTGCTACGAATTTATGGTGGTTGATATCTTTCTCCAAGCAGCTATACCTGAAGAGGGAAAATTAATCCATCACCTGCATCCAGAGGGCAGATTGGAAAAGGCACTTAACAAATATGAACTAGAAAGCTGCCCAAATAATGATATTTGATGGCAGAGAATTCTCCTTCTTAGTGAGCAGAATCCCTTGTTGAATTTCAATTGAAATCGTTGCAGTCCCATTCATAAATAACATTTGTCTTTCCTTTCTGTTGCCACTGCTGTTGATAATTCATCGCATACTATTTATTATATGGTAACATTATGTACTCGATGGGACAGAAAGTCATATTTTCCCTTAGAAAACCAGCCTCAAGTGCAGACAATGTCATTATACGTATCCATACCAACAAGATGAATGCCAGTGCATTTATAATGCTTTATTAATCCGGAAAGAACTTTGTAATCTTTTAATACAACAGTTGTATTCTATTCAACTGCCCTAGAAAAAAAATCAAAGCTGAGAATGGTAAATAATTATCTAATCCATCAAGACTCTTCATATAATGAATATTGACTTTTTTTTTTATTTTGGAATGTTTCAAAACAATTCCTGACTCTTTCTCCTCCTACCCCATGACATCAAGTATAATATTAACAATGAAAAAATACCTTCAATTAACTTTACTAACATGTTAAAAGGCAACCCAAAAAGGTTGGGTTCAAACAGGGAAGGTTCAAAAGGACAGTAATCATTTTAGAGTGATACCATAAAAAGAATTTTAAAAAAATTAACTGCTACATATCAGAAAAAGCAAAGCAACATGAATTATGCGCTTATGTAAATAAAGCTAATAGGCGATAACATTAATTAGTGGCAGAAAACTTTTGCTCATCATTCTGCAGATAGCAGGTATTAGTTTGTTAGGATTAATTTATATTTTAATTAGAAATTTACATATTTAGCAGCCTTGCCATGAACAATTAGCAACCCCAGTGCATTTAAGGATTTTCAATTTACACTAAACATGCTGACTTTCAAAGGGTCACTTTGGAGCAATCTGTCTCATTTCACAGTAATGGGGAGCTACACATTTCCTTCATACCCACCTGTTACCTTTGGATAAAAACTTCTAAGAAGTAGTTTGTTAATACTGGAAACATGATTTGGCATCCTCTTCTAATTTAGTTTTCATAAAACATTTATGTAAAATATTAATTGATAGGGAAGGTCTCTGTGGAGGCTGAGGAAGATAAAATTATTTGCGATGTAATGAATTTGGAGCGACAGTAAATCAGTCTTATGTGTGTTGTGTGAGTGGGAAAGTGACAGGAATGGTTGGATCCGTGTGAAGTTAAGTTTTAGGTAAGAATAGTGAATCAGAGGTTAAATAAATTTCAAATAATTTTATAATGTGCTGGCAGACCAAACCCCAGCATGAGGTTTGATCTATATAGAAGCAATGAGAAGAGAAATCTGGGTTGGATGCTTCCATGACTTACTACAGGTGAACAGATGGAAAGATTCGCACGCTGCTCTCCATAACGCCAATGTGGACCAGAACTGCACCACAGACATGGTATAAGACATCTCCTAACCCACTAGATGTTTTCACATGATCACATCCATCAGAACCTGGCCCAAACAACTGTGCTGTCTGAGGTGGTGGTGGAATTTCACGTCGGAGGTGTTTCATTGTAAAAACTGGAAGAATTTTTTATTTCTGAGCAACCAGATGAGACTCAGTTCAGAAGGGCAGTGGCCTGGGGTATATACCCAGCTGACTTGTGCTCATTCCTCATCTTGCAACAAAAGGTTGGGCTTGAGGACCATACCTGGGAAGCAGAACTCCAGCAAAAGGCCTGTGCTGCACCTGAAACCTCATCCAGAGCTAGCGGGATGAGGAAACGGGAGTCCTTATCTGCAGCCTTCAGTTGTCATCATGCAACTACTGTTGCAAACAAGATAAAGAAATGGGGTGACTGATATCCTACGATGACTGGACACCAAGCTTGGCTAGGAGTACTCTTTCTGATACAGTATTTTTTTAATCAAGTAAAAATTTCCATCAGGACATGGTCATTTCCCAGAGTTCCCCTCTAAGACTGGTGCCGTGGGAACCATCGTGTGCCAGGAGCAGGGGTCAGCGGTTCAGTCCCACCAGCATCCCAGCTCCTGCATGAGGACATGCAGCCTGACACAAAGGCATGGCCTTCACAGCAACCCGTGCAGTGTCTCGCATGATCCGAAGCAGGATGAGCCCAGAATTCATTGGAATTCCCTTTGATTCAGCTTCTCTAACTGGTTAAGATAATTGAATTCTCATTGAAATTACTGAAATGTGTTTATTTGAAAACTAGCAGTGAAAATTGATATTAACCTACCCTACAAGATTTCCCTGAGGCATAAGGAATATAACCAGAAGAGCCCTTAGATGGGAGGCTATCTAGTCCTGCCATCAGCTATAATGCTGGTGGGTTTTTTTTCCCCATTCCCAGTTCTGCTGATTTTTTTGGTACAGCCATGCCATGCTACGCGGGGCTTCTCTAATCTCTGTGTGCAAAGCTCACTGATAGAGTTTAGAGAAATTAAGCATAGAGGAGAACTCCAGAGATATTCTACTCCTGCTGGTACCTTCCCTTCCCTCGATATGTCCTTTCCCACGTCAGCAGCAACTTTGCTCCTCAAAGCAGGGGGTGAGTGGTGTCTGTAACTAATAGCTGTAGCTGAAAACATCCCTCCTTTGAGAAAGTGAGGTTTTGCCAGCAATTAGGTAGCCAGCCCTTTGCTGGCTCACTGCCTTGCCGTGCAGGATGGAGCAGTTTTCACCTGATATTACCTTTCTCAGCATTTCACAAACTCCTCTGAATCCTTGAAATACCTCCTAGGCCGTTCCCGGCTAATTAAAGGAACACTAACTATCCTCCTGCACTTAGGCAGGCTCATCTGAGTGACCAATATTTCACTGACCAGCAAGAAGGTATTAAAATATAAGCTCTTAACTCTTGGCAGTTGGTGCACAGCCCTAATCCGCTACTGACACCTGTACCGTTTCTCAAGGTATTTGGTAACCTGGGGATAAAAATGGGCAGTGATGGACAGTCCAAGCATCGCTTCCACAGGCACTCCATTTTTTTTGCTGATCTTGCCAATAGAATGTTATTTTTTTCCTAAAGGCTGAATGAGATCTTTTTGTCCTAGTCAGAGTGTAGAGAATCGTCCCCTCTTTCAGTCCTCTCTTTTATAATTGAACCAATCCCATTATTCCCACCCATCCTCCTCAGTCATGGTTTTCTTTACCTCCATTCATTTGGCTATTTAGCCAAACATTTGTCTTTTTCCCTCTTTTTCTGTGCTACAATAGCAGCTTGAAGCCCCAGCCAAGACGAGGGACGTATTATGCTGGGTGCTCTGTGTTTGCGATTACACACATACAAGCACACACACTGTGGGAACGGTCCCTGTCCCCCAAGACTTGCATTTAACGCAGGAGGGATAAAAGGCCAGCGGATGCTCAGGGGGAGATTAATGTCACCCAGAATCTGTGTCACAGATGGAGAATGAACTCAGGTTTTGGGTAGCATCGAAGCCACACACAGCTATGTTTCCATTCACAGCCGTTAAGGGATTTGAAGAAAAGTGTCTGGCAGCCAGTGGCAAAAAAGCAAAACAGAAGGGGGGCAGAGGGAAGAGCCCTGCAATGCAGATGAACTTCTCTTACATCAAATTATTTCTTTTCAAAAGAGATACAGAGGAAAAAAAGACATTAATATCCTGTGAGTCCCTGCAGGTTCTTCACAAAAGCTGTCCTAGCCAGGACTGACTTGAAGCTGTGCAATTATTGATCATGATTCCGTCATATTTTTGCCTTGGAAGGAACCAGATTTAGGTCCATACAAATTATGCCTTGTATTTTTCCCCCGCTGTTACGACACTATCATTTCCCTGCCCTGGAAACCACCCATACCAGCCTAGCTGCATTTTTCATTCAAGCGAACTGAAAATATCCCAGACGCTGCCCCCTGTGCCACTAGCTCTTTTCAGAATATGATGATTTCCAGAAACAAATAAAGATAAAAATTCACAGATAGAAAACATTGCTATTTAAATAAAAAAAGAAAGAGATGCAGACCCAAAGGTACCTTTTGTCCTGCATCTATTAACCATCTCCTTTAGCACTGTATGTTAATAGAGTATTTTCATACTTTTCAGACAAAGCAGAAAGATCTGCTTCATTTAAACCATCTTTCTACGAAAGGAAATGATTACTCCATTCATTTGGTACATCTGTGAGGTACGGTAATTCTCTGCTAAATATTGCATGTGGTGGAGGGTTCTGGATGTTTAAGCAACAAGCCGCACTTTGGGATGTGATTAATTCTCACACACACCATGGCAATTCTTTATCAAGGCCAGCAGCAGCATTAGTTCCCCACATGGAGCTTCCATCCTTCCATTCCAAAACTCCAGACATAGGAGACATCCCACCATGTCTCTGTAATGCAAATGAGGTCATCACCCATAGGATCGTAGACCAAGTCCCCTGGGATACAAGAGAGATGGAGTCCGCTTGGGCACTGTGGGATGTGGAGTCCCATTGGGTCATTGTGTGAGATGGAAACCCAACGGACACGAGGGAGATGGAATCCCCTTGGGCACTGTGGGAGATGGAGTCTCTTTTGTGCATTGTGGGAGATGGAGTCTCATTGGGGAACTGTGGGAGTTCCCCAACTCCTACAATTCCGACTAGATTAGCACCAAATGCCAATGACAGGGAGATACCAACCGCCTGCGAGCACTTGGGTTTCAATATCTGCCTCTCACTTGGTGAAACGCCGTGATCTCAAGCAAAGGATTTCAATGAGGGGCAAGAAGGAGGGCATGCTCTAAGCCCTGGGGAAGCATCTGTAGGAGACTTGTTTGTTCTGGGGTGCTCCTCCTGATTATAGGAGGCAGATCCTGATGGGGCCAGGTGTTACTCACCTGCTTAGCTTCACTGTGAGTCAGTTTGGGAAAAGTTGATTTTTTTTGGTCATCAAATCTTTTAGGATAAAAATTACCCCATTTATTCATAGAATCATAGAATGGTTTAGGTTTGAAGCGACATTAAAGATCACACAGTTCCAACTACCCTGCCATGGGCAGGGACACCCCCTACTAGACCAGGTTGCTCAAAACCCCACCCAGCTTGGCTTTGGGATGGGGCATCCACAGCTTCTCTGGACAACCTGTTCCAGTGCCTCACCACCCTCACAGTGAAAAATTTCTTCCTGATATCTAATCTAAATCTACCCTCTTTCAGTTTAAAACCATTACCCCTCGTCCTATCACTATATGCCCTTGTAAAAAGTCCCTCTCCAGCTTGCTTGTAGGCCCCTTTCAGATACTGGAAGGCTGCTACAAGGTCTCCCTGGAGCCTTCTCTTCTCCAGGCTGAACAGCCCCAACTCTCTCAGCCTGTCGTCATAGCAGAGCTGCTCCAGCCCTCGGATCATCTTTGTGGCCTCCTCTGGACCCGCTCATACAGGTCCATGTCCTTCTTGTGCTGAGGGCTTCAAAGCTGGACACAGTACTCCAGGTGGGGTTTCACCAGAGTGGATTAGCTAGGAGAAAGGTGGGTCACTACTCTTCTAGGGTGAAAGGTCACGCCTGGAGTGGTTCCTACCTCCAGTAAGGTGTTGGAAGAATTCTCATTCATTTCACTGGCAGAGGCATCAGTGTAAATATGCTGTCCTAAAAAAAATTGCACTGAACTGAGCCAAGCCATAGACAACTGCCGATCATCATTGATCAATACTTAACAGCAGAAGCCCCTCCAAGAAAGGTGTGCACTGAGTCATAGAATTCATAGACTCATTTTGGTTAGAAAATACCTTTAAGACATCAAGTCCAACCATTAACCTAGCACTGACAAGTCCACCACTAAACCATGTCCCTCAGCAATACATCTACACGTCTTTTAAATACCTCCAGGGACGGTGACTCAACCACTTCCCTGGGCAGCCTGTTCCAACACTTGACAACCCTTTTGGTGAAGAAATTTTTCCTAATACTCTTCCTAAACCTCCCCTGGCACAACTTGAGGCCATTTCCTCTTGTCCTATCACTTGTTACTTGGGAGGAGAGACCGACCCCCACCTGACCTGTGCTCTAGACCCTTCACTAGCTTCATTACCCTTCTCTAGACATGCTCCAGCACCTAGTCACAACAGCATAGTCTATCCTGAATTCTCCTACCTTGCAGAAGATGGTCAAAGCAACACAGTTCAGCCCTGGCCCAGCCTTCTGCAAAGCGGAAGGAAAGAATCAAACCGGGAATGTCAGGATAAGGAAGTTGTAGACTTGTATTTTCCTGATGTATTCAGCATCAAGGAGTACAAGACATCTGGGATCTGTGCTCAGAATTACATTGTGGACATATCTTAAACTAGGCAGTTTAAGATACAATTTCTCTAGACGTTGCAGACAAATACGAATTAAATGTCCTTATTCTATATAACTAGAATGTACTAAATACTAAAAAAATAAGTGTGAAAACCTGCGCTTTATTGAACACAGAAACGTGTGTATGCTGAAGGAAGGAACCTGTAAAGAATTAACTTTCAGACAGAAATCCACACAGCAAATCAGAGAGACAGAAATTAGTCTTTGAAGTTCTGTTTTTACTGACAACCTTTAACAAAATTAAAATATGTTTGTTCTTCATCCCTCCCTTCTAATGTCATTTCTATAATAAATGAACAAAAAAAAATTATTTATAAAATGTTCTTTTCTTCTTTTCAGCAGTTCTGCAGAATCAAGTTCTTCATCATAAATGCTGTTTCTGCTTTTATCTTCTTAATTCAACCAGAACATTACTTTGGGTACAGTTTTCTTTTACTAAAAAAGATTTCTTTTGTTTTTGTGGATCATATATGATTGAAAATATTTTGGTTTTAAATTTAAGAAAAAATAATATTATTTTGTAGGATCTTGAACAGCAAAGAAATAGGAACATCCCACATATTAGTTATTCTTGTCAGGACTTAATCCAGAAATATAATCCATCTGTGAAGCATCATGCATCCCTGGTGGTAAATATACATAAATGACCAATCAAACAAAACAATGACAGTGGAGGTTTTTCAACTGCTATTAAGAACAGCCTGAATTGCAACATGTTTGCTTCCAAAATGCTAGAGCAATCTTCTACCACCGGGAGAAACTAACAGAGCAAATTACTGAGATACAGAGCATAATCCCATCTGCATTGATGTCATTCAAATTTATTTGAATGGTCCTGATTTGAAGTTGCTTTAAAATCACCCATAGAGTCAAAGCAGGTTTTATATCTTCAGTATTCAGAAGGTATTTTCAGGCCAGAAACAGCCACTGTGACCATCTTGCCCTGGTAGGTGGGACATACGTCACATAACTTTTTCCAACCAGAATTAAGATGTTCTAAATAATCAGAATGACTCCTGCTACAGTGAAAGGAAGGGCACGTTAAAAGCATAATATCTTCAACCTTTCTTGGATGGTTTGAATCACCTGATGTCAGGATCTGGGCTTCTATTTCCAAATTACTGTGTGACATTTTTCATTACAGTGATCTTTATTAAATGCTGTATTTTCTATCCACATGAAACACACTGTATTTTGAGGAACTGTCATATATTTATTAATAATAAATATTAACAATGCTTTGAATATCCTTTGGAAAACTTTATATTTGGCTCACAAAGCATGTCATAAAAGAAAATTCATGAGATTGCACAAAAATTTTCAAATCAGAAGAGCAATATGAGTTAAGTTCGAAGCTTGATACAGGGCTCAGCTTTGAATTTGGTGGTGCAGACACTTTACAAGTTGTTATTGATGGATTTTGGACTTAGTTGGAGAGATGATTCTCTACATTAAGCTTTTGCTTACACTAGTTACTTCAAATGTTAACCATCTACCTCCTCCGTTTAAGCAACCTTCATCCGAATGAATTATGCCAACACTCCCTGTGGGAATTTTCCATATGGAGCAATTTAAGAAAGGTCTGACAAACAGGGTATAGGAGTGGAAGCTAGGAGAGATATCAGGGAAAAATCTTGGTTTCACCGAAGTCTAGAAAATTGTTATTTTTTTTCACTGGGACCATGCTTTCAATTCTAGACACTCTCAGTTCAGCTACCGATTCACCGTGTGACTTTGGACTAACCCCTGACCTCTCTGAGTCTCAGATCCCATATCTGTAAAAGGCCCTTTCAGTTAAGCATTTATATTGGATTTATATAGGATTTAGATTAACCCCACAAAGCACCATTCTACAGTTGTTTCTCTCATGTTCTCCTATTTTCTGGCATATATTTGCATCCAGCTTCCCACAAAACCGTTGCCTCTTCCCTGCACCTTCTATGCAGCTGTGTGGTGACTCATAGCCTTTACCTAACGCAACAAAATTCTTCATGTTTACTTCCAGATGTTGTCTCCACTACCCATTTACTTTACCGCATATCCTCTAATCTATAGCATTATCCAATTCCCAACATTTCTCTCCACAGCGTGCTGCTGGGAGGTTTACTTGCAGATTTCAATTGGACAATAAAGAAAATCAATCAGAAAGGAAGCCAGCTTGCCAGACAGTAGCGTGTGAACAGCAGCTGTGGGAGAGCCTTGAATTTTTCTACTGCTGAGCTGAAATTATTGGGGTTGACAGTGGAAAAAGAACTTCACAGTGAAAAAAGCGTTCAGCTACCCCATTCTCAGCAGAACTTGGTTTTGTCATGACGTATAACTGGTTTTGTCATGTACAATTAGTGCTTTGAATGGAACAGTTTTGGCAACATCACAAAACACTTCTTCTGGCATCTGACTTTGCTGGATGTCAGGGTGCACTGAATGCACGCACTAACACTTTTGGAGAAGGTCTTCCCCTCTCTGGCCGTACTGCCTGGCAACAGACTCTGTTTACTGCCATCATGGTTAGACTTTCACATTGCATCTTCTGGCCAACCACATTAAGAACCAACGTGCAAAGCATCATAGAAGCATTTCCAGCTCACTACGGTGAGGCAATTTGTGGTTATAAGAAGTTTAGAAGGACCAGACTCCTGCGATTCTTCTAGATGCTGCTACAAACTGGAAAACCAACCAAGGATACCACTTCCTAACCCTCAGTCCGAACTAACTTAAGCTAAAAACATTTACTTGCACTGGTTCATTTACTGGTATGGAAGAAATTTATATATTCCAATATATCTTATAACACGTTAAACAATTTGCTACATATCTTGTTCACACACTGGAAATACACGTGTGCGCACGCGTAAGCCATTAGTACTGTCACAACCAAAATTGTTGGCCCTACAAATATGTTTATGCTTAATTTGTGCTATTACAGAACATGATCACTCTTCAGATTATGTCCTGTGACTAAAGCTGGAACCTGGGTGAGGGAAATGTCCAAGCATCCTATTCCTTGTTGTTCTTTCCTGGGCCTGTTACCGCTCTTTGGGTTTAGCTTGGATACAGCCACATGCCTCCCCTTTCCCATTTTTATGCAGTCCCACTAAACTCATCAGTCGTCAGGGTGGGATAGATTAAATTACAGATGCCTGAATGCGAGGCTGTTGTCTGGGCTCCCCTTGTAGTCCATGCAGCATGCCATTCATCTCAATCTGAGGTAGATATCTGACCTAATTCAGATGAGTTTCCATCTAGACATGCTTGTTTGTCCTCACAAAGTCAAAAGACATGAGCTGGTTGAAGAAGCGTGCATTGTAAACATCTGAAAACAGGCAGGAGTCACACCTAAACCTGCACCACATACTAAGTGACAGCATAGAGGGCATGCAAGGTTATACAGCAAGAGGATAACTTCTGTTTTACTGGAGGTGAACACCATGTAGGGTGGGCTATCAGAAAACAGCACATGTTCCCATCTCAGCCACCAAGGCTCCCATTCCAACATACCAGCAATGAAGGTGGACTGCCAATGACATGCCTGACAGAGACTGATGAAGGCGTGGACACATTTTTGATGAAATTTGCTCTGGGCAACTACATGCTGTCTTTCTGTTCATGGCAGACCTACACAGTTTCTTTGTGCCAGCCCAATGGGCGGCAATGAGACCACGCTGTTTTCTGTCTCACTTTTTTGTTGTTTTTTTGCACAATGTTGCCCAGGAAGTTTTATTTCAGATAAGGTCTTCTTTCACACATGAAAACTGGGTCTCAATCGCAGAGTCTTTCACATCAGTTATGCAGCCTCACTATGTGAATATTTTCTTCCATCCTGCCATTCGTCCTACTCAATGACAAGCTTTCAAAGTACGTCCAAGGGCTGAATTCCAATGTTTGAGTTTTGGAAAGGTGTCTGTTGCAGATGCTGCTTATTAAGTAGTTTACCAAGTCATTACCCCTTAGGATGCATCTTCTTGCTTACACTGGAACAGCTAGGGAGTAGAAGGGATCTCTGGGAATTTGGTTAATTAATCCAACTGCAAACAGTAATTAGACTTTGTCGTAATCAACTAATTAATTCTTCCAACTCAGTAGTTAATGTAATGAGCAAAAGAAACACAACCAGCTCTTGCAAGACATGAACCCCAGCTTAGAAAATAAAGGAGCAAAGGCCATTTAAACCAATTAAGGGAGAGTATATGGACAGAGTTCCTCAGAGGGGAGGTGGTTGTGGGATACATGACACAGTTAAGCTGGTATTTTTCCTTTGCAGGATTCCTTTGGAACTGATTTCTAATCAACTTCAAATGTCTTCTACACTTTCCCAGTTACGTGCTAAGCCTGTCTTGTCCCCTCCTCCTCAGCTCCTCTTGAATAACTATCTTGGAAACAGTATTTTTTTTATTCTCAAAATAATTATACTAAACCGGCCCTGAGGAGGAGGAAGATGTTCTACTATGAATATATGAGTGCCTCCTCCTTGCATAAGGGCTTTACTGGAATATCAACAGGAGCACAGTGTTTTACTGTTGTGCCAGGGGAGGTTTAGATTGGATATTAGGAAAAATTTCTACACCGAAAGGGTTGTCAACCATTGGAACAGGCTGCCGGGGGAAGTGGTGGAATCTTCATCCCTGGAGGTATTTAAAAGATGGGCAGACATGGTACTTAGGGACATGGTTTAGTGTTGGTTTTTGTAAGAGTTAGGTTGATGGTTGGACTTGATGATCTGAAAGGTCCCTTCCAACCTAGGCAATTCTGTGATTTACTGATGCATTTACCTATATGCTGTCATGCAGACAGCATGCTGTCATGCTGGCCAATTCCGGTGCTGGTGGCAGGAGAAAAAGACATCAGCATCATGCTTCACCAGGGTTCAGTGAGACCAGGCTGGGTAGTGCTATGCAAAGACTTGTTCAGAAACTTAAACTTGCTTCATTAGGGCTAGTTCAGGCACTTTCCAGTGTGGACATGTCTAAAAAGAGTGGATGCATTTAATCATGTCAACACAGGAGGTCACTTTTACTAAGCAAAAGAACCACAGCAGCTGTGGATGTATTAGCATTTGTAGATTGATGCAGCCAGTCCCATGATTCACAGTGGTCGTGGCACCTATCCAAATGTGATTATATTGGCACTGTGTGAGCAAGGCGAGTTCCTTCTCTGCAGATGCCATATTTGGGAATTATCAAAATGGGGTTTTTTAATGTATGTTGGGACAGGAAAAATTACTGAGTGTAAATAGATTAGCAAGGCTTTTTACACTGTCTCCCATAAAATCTTCATAGACAAGGGGATGAAGCATGGATTGGATAAGTGGATGCTGAGGTGGACTGAAAACCAACTGAACTGTTGAGCACGAAGGTATGAAATCCAGCTGGAAGCCAGTCAGCAACATTGCATGCCAGGGATCGATACTGGGGACAATACACTTTAGTATCTTCATTAATGACACAGATGGTGGAGCAAGTGGACCCACAGCAAGTTTGCAGATGCTACAGAATTGGGAGGAGTGGTTGTTATACCAGATGGGTGTGCTGCCATTCAGAGGGACCTTGACAGTCTGGAGGAATGGATCAACAAAAACCTAAGGAATCTTTTGCACCTGGGGAGGAATAATCCCATGCACCAGTATAGGCTGGGCCCAACCTCTAGAAAGCAGTTCTGCGGAGAATGACCTGGGGATCCTGGTGGACAACAAGTTGACCATGATCATGACAGCAACGTGCCCTTGCAGCAAAGAAGGTCAGTGGCATCCTGGGCTATGTTAGGAAGAATATTGCCAGCAGTTCAAGGGAAGTGAACCTGCCCCTCTACAGGTCCTTCAACCTAATAAAAAGCAGAGGGGAAGAGGTTAATAGGACTACAAACCCTACCCTTCCCGTCAGCGTTATCCAGTGTGCCATACGTCCTCCAGTTCATGTCATATGCTCTGTAACTCCCACAGTCCAGGTCAGGATTGTGGGATCCAGGGAGTGTCGTTGATGCAGCTGCCATGAGAACTATTTCAGGGTAAACCAACCCCAAAGCTTTGCTGATAGAAGCGATCTTCTAGGCCTATGCCATCAAACAAAAAGATACTTGTCTTGCCCAACTCTAAGTGTCAAGCAAAACATTTGGAAGCTGTTTGAGTCAAAACTTTTCAGTCCGCACTCTCAGCAGGTAAGGCTCCTGCATTCAGTCATTAGCAGTGTTCAGCTAATGAGAAATAACTTGTTAAGCTGAGGTAACCCAACTCCTTGCACAGGTCCACACATTGCCCAGCTGCCTCCACACTAGTAGGGTTTTACTCTGGCTAGTGACACAACTGCTATTAAAAAGCATTATATCTTTGTCAGACAGAAAAACTATTAAAATGTTTCTGTACAGGACTTATTTACCCACTGTGTCATTGCATGCCCTTCAATTAACTCAGTGAATTTCTGACCAGCGTCAAACCCTACCCACTTATCTCTTCCCTTTAGCAAGTTCTTGTCCTCTCTGAGATCTGTCCCAACCTCCCGGCCAACTCTTGGTGTCTCTGAGGTCTGGATGTCTGCAGGTCTTCAGCTTTATGCTGAGATTTCCTAACCTGCTGCACCGTGTGTTCAACCGCTTTTTGCCAAGAGTGGGTTCAGTGGCAGTCCAAAGGAAAGATCAGGCTCTTCTTTTTTCAGAGGGCCCATCTGCCAGCCTCTTTTCAATCAACATAACAAACTCAGACATACAAAAATGACGTTTCCACCACAATACACTAAAAAAGTCCTTCCTGCTCTCTCTGTCTCCCCAAAAAATTATCTCAAATCTCCCTGCCTCTGAGATCTCTGATACATTTTTGCTGAAGTCGTTTATGGCGTTACTACCTTCAAGGTCATGAAGCCATCAGAAAACGGCCTATGCCCTGACCTTGTTAGGTTACAAGCATAGATGACACCCAGCGATCCACCCTTCCTCGCTACTACATGCGACTGCTCCTCAGCTGAGCAGCACCATCAGGCCCCAGATACATCAGCCAGGCCAAGTTTATTGTGCCACCACACCTTTGTGGGCACTTCAGTCAAATAAGTCAGGCTGTGAGCTCAATGACCGAAGTCCAGATATCTGCACCCCTCTGCCTCCTGCCATCTGGAAAGCGTGATGGTCCCTGGCAGCAGGTGGCTGCATCCCACATCACTGCAGCAAGATTTATCTCAACTTCTCTGTCACAGTCTTATATCATCTGGCAGCTGTGTAGGTGGCTAAAGGGACAGAAGCAAAAAAGCAATAAAGAAATAGCTTCCTATAGTACTTAACTATTTTACATTTGAGAATGAGATGAGAGAATGGCTCAATTTTGCTTTCCCTCTGAGAAAGGGCTGTAAGTCAGCTAGCAATGCTGTGCAGGAGAAAATAAAAGTGTTACCTCAAACAGCAACACTGCTGTGAATATTCAGTAACTAATGGCACTATTCAGTAGGCACTGCGTGAGCCTGTGCAGGGCGGGGAGCAGAGAGAGGAGGTAATACGGGGTAGGTAATCATGCATGATGTTTACAGATGAGGGACATTTAGAGAGATACAGTGGTGATGGATGAAGTATAAAGGAAGAGAGAGAGAGGGAGAAAGAGTGACGCGCATCTCTCGCTCTGCCATTTCATTTGAGAGAAGGGATAGACGCGTAGAAATCATGGAAGCATTACTGAACAGCAAAGAGAGGAATATAAAATGATGAAAGTTTGGCAACAAGGAACCATAAGCGGGTAGAAAAGGAGGTGGGAAGAAGAGGGTCACTTGTAGCCTCTCCATCTGTCTGCCTAGGCATTGTTAGTGATAATTTAGCACTGAATTATCAAAAATTAGGGCTGGCAGGACATCAAGAAATCATGTAGCAGCCTAATTCCCTGTCCCCAGGTCATTCTTTCCAGATGTTTACCCATCCCGTTTATAAAGCCTTCTGGGATAGACTCCTCATTTAACCCCAGTACTTTATTCCAGTATTTCCCAGTTCTTACAGTCAGAATTTTGTTTCACAGTGCCTAATCCAAAACTCCCTTGTTGCAGTAACACTTCTTATTTCATGACCTGCTCATGAGGAACAAGGAAATCAGATTATTCCCTCCCTTCTTTCAACTTTTGCACTGTAGTACTGTTATCATATTTTTCCTATGCTAGATGATACCTCTTCTCTCAGGTTTTCATCCTAAATCGTGGCCATGAATCCTCTTGCTGACCTCATCCTTCACATAGCTTTTCTTTCAATATTGTCATTCTGTCCTTCCTGAGGAATATACTAACTGCCACTCACTAAAGTGTCTCACATTTTTATTAGCTGGGAGTACACCAAATACTAGACTTTCCTGTGCCTTGGTTTCTGTCTGCAAAACACAGGCTACGCTCTGGTGAGACCCCACCTGGAATACTGTGTCCAACTCTGGAGTCCTCAGCACAAGAAGGACATGGACGTGTTGGAGTGGGTCCAGAGGAGGCCACGAAGATGATCTGAGGGCTGGAGAACCTATGCTATGAAGACAGGTTGAGAGAGTTGGGGTTGTTCAGCCTGGAGAAGAGAAGGCTCTGGGGAGACCTTATAGCAGCTTTCCAGTACCTGAAGGGAGCCTACAAGGAAGTTGGAGAGGGACTTTTACAAGGGCATGTAGTGATAGGATGAGGGGTAATGGTTTTAAACTGAAAGAGGGGAGATTTAGATTAAATATTAGGAAGAAATTTTTCACTATGGGGGTGGTGAGACACTGGAAGATGTTGCCCAGAGAAGCTGTGGATGCCCCTTCCCTGGAGGTGTTCAAGGCCAGGCTGGATGGGGCTTTGAGCAACCTGGTCTAGTGGGAGGTGTCCCTGCCCACAGCAGGGGGTTGGAACTGTGTGATCTTTAAGGTGCCTTCCAACCCAAACCATTCTATGATTTTATGATTTTCCCCAAAACATCTTTCAGCCATGCAACTCGCTTTCCTTATACCCAATCAAAGCCAAGATTATAAGAGACCAACTCTAGGGTAGACCCATACAATCTGGTCTGATTGCCCACAGACAAGCACCTAGTGCCATTTGAGAAGACACTAACAAAACCCTTCTAGCTGTAAGCTCCTGGGCCAAAATATCATGGTGATCCTGTACGCCGTGTGTCAGATCAGTTGACCCTGAATAAAAGTCTAAGAAACACTGAGGTTTCGAAAATGCCACTCGGTTCCTCTATTTAAGTAACTGAAGTGCACCCACAATTTGAGAGTATAACACCCAAGGTGTCAGTATATTGGTGCTGTAACGTGCACTAGGCACCCCGGCACCCCTTATAGCTCCTGCAGATCTAGTCAATAATCTCAGCAGAGCCTGGAGATGGATTCAGCTGCCTACATGGAGGCTTTGAGATGCCCTGGATTATCGTGTTCAGCCTCTAGCTGCCACTCAGAAGATATGACTCTTCCATTAATCCTGTTTCATTTCTACCAGCCCCATCCAGAGCTATGGAATAATTTAGGGGACTGCTAATCGTGCTAGATATCTACATGTAGACACACCAATACAGCTAAAATGAAACACACGCTGACCTTCATAATAGAAACCCAAGAGAAACCATGAATTTTCTACCCAGGAAGGTTATTCCTTAGATGCCTGTTAGGAGTTTTTATGTTCTCCCTTTGAAATACATGAGCTGTGTGCCATAGCTGGCAAGTAGGGATACAACAGGACTTTTCTAAGGCCAGGCAAGAAATACTGACAGAGCAGAGAACTGAATGGGGGTCCTTGTAGGACAACACCATGAGCATTGGGGCAGCTTTTTCCACATCTCTCTGTACATAAACACTGCTCATTTCTCCCTGTAATGCTCATGCTGCATAATTCTTTTACGCTGGGATGTCATGGGACAATAGTTTGTCCTTTACTTTATATATGTGAGGCACCTGACACAATGGGATTAAATTTAGTAGATGCCTCATCCAGAGAGCAAACAGCTGTTATAAAAGATCTCGCTTCTAGACAAACCCTCTGCTGCTCTGCATTGAAGCATATTCTTCAGTTCGTGTTTTGGCTCCCAGTTCCCCTCCCTCTTGACTTTCTCCTTCATGTTAGTATTTTGCTCTTTCCTTGATAAATCAGGAAACTTTCCCATTGCATTGCACTGAGCCCTTATCAAGGGGCTTTATAAATAATAATAATGACCATGCAAAAGATGCAATTCAGTTAACAGTATAATGACTACAGGGATTAGCACTGCTGTATATTTTTTATGAGCATAATATGTCGTTTTAATTCTGTTGCTGTAATGAAAATAACAAATTAACAGAAGCATTATGCAAATTATACATTAAAAATGTCATGTTTATTAGTCTATCTTAGCAAAAGAGAAGCTACAGCAATAGCACTGTTAACTGCTTAATAACCACGTTTTTAAAACAGAGAAGAAACTCAATTCAGCATGGTTTGGCTTTAGGGTCATTTTCAGTGACTTCAGTGGCAATGCTTGCAAGCTCGGAGCAAAACGTATGCTTAAATACATGTCTAGAGAACAAGATGTTAGAATCAGTTTCAGTTCAAGGATATTTCTTTATCTCAATTACTAATCTATGGAAAAAATTCCCCACAAAGCATTCTACTCTTTACTCCTGCAAAATAGTTGTGTACAGCTTTTACCAGGAGTTCCTTCCAGTCTTGCCATTAATTCAGAAATAGCTATGAATATCTATCCAAGCATCAACTTTATTATGTTTTCTGCAGAAGACAGTTCTGCCCTGCTCGCTTTGACATTAAGGGACATGGGGAATTTCTTTTCCAGCATACCCTGAACTTAATTTTCCTCCTAACCAGGAGGCGGTTTATTGAAGAAACAGCAGTGATTTTTTTCTAACAGCCTTCAATGATTAACACTCAGTCATAAGAATTTCTTTGTCCTTGTATAAAGAACTTGTTACTCACAGGACAAGAAAGGGATTAACAATAATCAGGAGATTCACACTTTGCTTTTGTTTATTAAATGCCAACTCAGTAATATAATACAGTTATGCGATTTCCATAATATACCATATTATTGAAATTCATCAGACCTAATCTAAAGGGAAAAAGAAGTTCATTTTCTGTATCAGACACAGACTGAAAAAACGATAGTGCTAGGAACTGTAGATTTTTTGCAAGAGAAACAAGTCTTTTTATTTTGGATTTACAATCAAAGAGCAGAGAGATGCTGGGAAACCACCGGCCTGGAGTGATTAAAAGGGACAGTGTCTTGTCCCAGATGGGACAGATGGACAAGTGAGGGTAAGTACCTGCATTCCCAGGCTTTCACAGCACTGCCTCCCTGCCTGAATCACATCACCTTCTATGCTGGTGGCTGTGTAAACACCGTATCTGCTTGAGTCCCCATTTGGCATCACTGTGGACCTACGAGCTGTGTGTCCACACCCAAGGAGAGCAGATGCTCTGAGCTCAAAGACTAATTTAAAAAACAGCAATAAATATAATTAAAAAGAAAGGGGGGAAAGGGAAATAGCCACCAGGCAAGTTCAAACACAAGCCAAACTAATCACAAGTTGAAAGAAATACGTTTATTTCACAGTTACTGTATTGGAATAAATATGTGAAGTCATTTTCACAGGAGTTTAAAACCCAATAACAATAACTGTGAAGCTCATAGAAACTTGAGATTTCCATTCTGTGGAAATTATGACATCTTCAGAATAGATTTGTTATACTGAAATGAAACAAAGCCAATTTTTGACATTTCTCACAAAATTTAATTGCCTGAAACATTCCTTAATTGTTTCAGCTCAATCAAGGCATTCCATTTTGCTTTGATGCATTGGAATATTTCTAGCTCATTTCATTACTGAAATTCAACCTATATAGAGAGAAAAACATTCTTTTTAAAATTAGGTTTTGGTTATGCTTCTTAAATTAAAATGTAAAATCAAATGAACATACATTGGTATTCTAAACAGGCAATTGGCATTCTAACTGTACTGGTAATTAGAAGTTAAACTGGTTATCGCTGACAATCTGAACTCGTGGTGACCATTTGTCCCGAGCTTCCTAACTGGTAATTGCAGCACCAAGCAATGTGTGTTTATCAGAAATCTGTGTGGCCAGTCTGTTTGAATGATTAATTCTAGTTCATGTAACACAGTCAGGAGACCACATTTAGGTCAGGAACCCAAGTCCCATGTAGGGCTCAAGCTGCTGAGGAAATGGTTGCATGTAATAGAACTCCATTAAATTAAAGCCACCAGCTAACAAGAGGAGTCATATAGGATTGGTTGAGACAATTAAGTCAGAAATAGTAACGCCCAAAGTTTTCTGAAATAAGAAACTGAACTGTTGCATTATTTCTAGGATGCTCAATTTTTCATGCTTTAAAGAAAAATGTTGTCAAAATCATCACTTTTCAAAAAACTTTGACATTTAACAGCAAAAGATGCATCTAGAAGAATATTCTGTATGTGAATTTTAAAGACATTTGTTGTCCAGGGCTGGGATTCAGCTTTGTATTTCAGCACTTAAATGATACTGCATAGTGGTGTCTATTACACGTGCACCAGTGGCAAACACCAAAGGAGACAAGTAAGAATTCAGTTCTTCCAGAAATGGATGCATATGATGAGAGTCAACAACCTAAACGTAAGTGTTTCTTGCCATCCAAGACACCCCAAGTAGCCAAGGTATCCTCCTTCTGACTGGGAAGCCTCTCTGGATTTGGTCTTGTGACCACCCCACCTCTGCTGCCTTCACATCAGTGCTAACAGCCCAGGGTTGTACAGTGCAAACCCTTGTCACATCCATCAGAAGCAGGGGTGCATTGCACTCAATATACTTGCCAGGTAACTAGAACAGAGCTTCTCTCTTGGGTACCTTTCAAAATATACCAACAGAAAAAGTGTATATTGGGTCCCCAGTCAGAGCCCCCCAGTCCCATAGGGACATTAGTTTTGAAGTTCCCACCTCAGGCACATCTCCGAAGAGAATACTCCTGACGAGTACTTCTGCAAGCCAGGACCAAGCCAGGACCATGCAATCCTCATGAAGTTCAACAAGGCCAAGTGCAAGGTCCTGCACCTGGGTCATGGCAATCCCAAGCCCAAATACAGGCTGGGCAGAGAATGGATTGAGAGCAGACCTGAGGAGAAGCACTTGGGGCTGGTGGTGGATGAGAAGCTCAACATGAGCCAGCAATGTGCGCTCACAGCCCAGAAAGCCAACCATATCCTGGGCTGCAACTAAAAGAACCATCACCAGCAGGGCGAGGGAGGGGATTCTACCTACCTCTTTACTCTGCTCTGGTGAGACCCCACCTGCAGTACTGCGTACAGCTGTGGAGCCCTCAGCACAGGAAGGACACGGACCTGTTGGAGCAAGTCCAGAGGAGGGCCACGGAGATGCTCAGAGGGCTGGAGCATCTCTGCTATGAGGATCAGAGAAGTTGTGGATGCCCCATCCCTGGAGGTATTCAAGGCCAGGTTGGATGGGGCTTTAAGCTACCTGGTCTAGTGGGAGGTGTCCCTGCCCAGGGCAGGGGGTTGGAACTGGGTGATCTTTAAGGTCCCTTCCAGCTCTAACCATTCTATGATTCTGTGATTCTATGAATAAATGGTGTAGAAGTTCTACCAAACTTTCTCACCATTTATTGTTGGTCATAAGCTCAAGGTGATTTAACAGCATCAGACTACTGGGGGAAAAAAGGGCAGGGGGGAAGAGAGAGAGAAAAATAAAGACATATTTCTGCTCTACCAGTAGTGATCAGGGCTTTAGGAAACATGGCATGCGTGGGAGGAAAACAGGAACTGGCTTTCTTTGCCAGAGAAGGAAAATTGACGGAGAAAGAGAATACATCACTCTGACTGAGGTGAAAAACATGGTTTTGAACTGAAATAAGAGAATCTAGACTTGGCACTGGCTAAAAAAATAAACAAAAAGAAAACCAAAAAACCCACGCACCTACCCCTACCCCCCAAAAAAGCCACCTTTCTAATAGGAGCATAAATAAAGTCTGGGATAGATAGCACAGGGATGGGACATTGTCCATACATGTCCAAAAACATTGCATGTTCTCAAAAACAGCCCAAATATCCATCATGGAATAGTACAGAATAATTGATTCTGTGCATTTGCTCAGTCCCTTCCAGCTCTGTTTTCTGTGATTGTCTGGAAGACATAGGAAGGGAAAAGCATGAATAAGTATTCAGAACATGCTAATTTTACAGTGGCTAGTTTTGATTAAGAAGCAAACAGCTAAAGGTCTGTCTTAGAAAGGTTCCCACCCAGGGAACCGCTTTCTCCTGGATACCCCGATTCCTTGGGTGGCTTATTATGTCCCTGGGATTTTTTACACTGCATCCTGGGGGGAAACATGTGAAGAGCAAATCATTCCTGCCCACCATTTCTGCTGTTGATATCTCCCACAAAGCTTCATTTGATGCTTGTGATCTCTGGGAAGGCGAAAAGAAAGAAATCCAATCCTGATGAGTCTCAGGTTGCCAACTTCGTTGCTGAACCAATGCATTATTCATGCATTTGTGACAGAGAGCAGAGAGCCTAATGTGCAGAAATTAGCTTGGAGAACTGTCGGGTTACTGCTGGGGACTGGGACATGCTCTGCTGTGGCTGCACAGCTCTTTGTGTGCTGGTTGCTGATGCTGTGCCAATACTCCTATGGAAAATGCAACCCCACCATGTGAAGACTATTAGTGTCTTTTGTTTGCATTGCTTTTTGGTTTGCAGATCCTGTCGTCGCTTCACATTTGTGGTACTTACCAGTTGCTCTTGGAAAATCTTAATGAGATGAAAAAATGTTAGCCAATTTCTCTCCAAAAACTCCTGGTAACGCAAATATTTCACATTGCCCCTTACGTTGTTAGAATCAAAAAGACTGAGTCATAACAGGCAGCAAGTATTTTATTTTAACTAGCTGTGAAAATAAAGACATGTATTTGGTACCATGATTTACCACCACCAAGAAATTGTGGATACCACAAGAACAAACCACAGAGTCATCAGTCCACAGACACTGAAGAGACTGAAAGACTCATCTCACCCTGATATTGCCAATGTGCAGGAATAAGTCATAATTCTTTTAACAAAACAAAGAGTGGTTTATTAAACGAATAACAAATCCTTGCAGTTAGGCACCAGAAACATGTAGCAGGGATGGACCTTCTTCAAATTGCTGAGGAGGGTTATCATGAGGAAGGTATTCTGCAGCTTTAACCAGTCACAGCTTGGGGGAACATTAATCATTTAATCTTTCAGCTTTTAAACAAATGCTGTTATTAAAAAGAAAAAAAAAATAAAAATAAAAAAACCCAGAATATAAATTTTATTTCAAAAATGCTAAAAAAAGTCTTCAACTTTTTCTGAAATTGAACCTTTTACAAATATAGGTGCTTAGTGGTGTTATCAAAAAAGCCTTTCACACCCTTCCATTTACCAAAAGCATTCACCCAAAATAACAGGTATGTGGGGGAATTTACTATTTGACTCAAAGTGAGCTATCCAAGCGTCATCTGCACCCCTCTGGGCTGTTGCAGAATATCTGGAAGATACACTGCTTTGCCAAATGAAGATATTATCCTAGAGTGACTTTTCCTTCAACACTTAGATTCACAAAGCTGGGCAAAGTGAGCATTTTAACAGTCATGGTATTTGCACCATAACAATGAGCAAAGTCTCCTGTCCTGCCATGAAGTTGCCTGAGGCTGCTAATTTCAGCCAGGTAGCTATGAAATCAGCAAGTGGTGCAACAGCGGGATGACCCAAAGTCTACATGGGCCCAAGAGACATGCGGGGAAGATGGGGTAAGCACCGCAAATGAGCTGGACAGATGGTCTTCATTTCATCTGAAGCATCATCACGTGTGTAGTACCCAGACCATCTTCAAGTATAGAATCATAGAATCAGAATCATTTATATTGGAAAAGACCCTTGGGATCATCGAGTCCAACCATCAACCCCACTCTACAAAGTTCTCCCTTACACCATATCCCCTAACACCACATCTAAACAACTCAAACACATTCAGGGATGGTGACTCCACCACCTCCCTGGGCAGCCTGTTCCAGTGTCTGACCACTCTTTCTGTGAAGAATTTTTTCCTAATGTCCAGCCTAAACCTACCCTGCTGCAGCTTGAACCCATTCCTTCTTGTTCTATCGCTAATTACCTGTGGGAAGAGACCAGCACCAACCTCTCCACAATGTCCTTTCAAGTAGTTGTAGAGAGCGATGAGGTCTCCCCTCAGCCTCCTCTTCCTCAAACTAAACAGTCCCAGCTCCTTCAATTCTCCAGGCCCTTCACCAGCTTCGTTGCCCTCCTCTGCACTTGCTCCATGACCTTGATATCTCTCTCGTATTGAGGTGCCCAGAACTGGACACAAGACTCAAGGTGTGGCCTCACCAGTGCTGAGTACAGGGGGACAATCACCTCCCTGCTTCTGCTGGTCACACTATTTCTAATACAAGCCAGGATGCCATTGGCTTTCTCGGCCACCTGGGCACACTGCTGGCTCATCTTCAGCCGCTTGTCAATTAGAACCCCCAGGTCCCTTTCTGCCAGGCAGCTCTCCAGCCACACTGTCCCAAGCCTGTAGCGATGCATGGGGTTGTTGTGGCCCAAGTGCGGGACCTGGCACTTGGCCTTGTTGAAGCTCATTCCATTAGCGTTGGCCCATCAATCCAATCTATCCAAGTCTCTCTGTAGAGCCTCCCTATCCTCATGCAGATCAACACTCCTGCTTGGCTTCATGTCATCTGTGAACTTGCTGATGATACACTCTATGTCCTTATCAAGATCATCAATAAAGATGTTAAACAGAAATGGTCCCAACACTGAGTCCTGAGGAACACCACTTGTGACCAGCCACCAGCTGGATTTAACTCCATTGACCACCACTCTTTGGGACGTCCATCCAACCAGTGCCTGATACAATAGATCATATGCTCATCCAGGCCATGAGACGCCAGTTTTTCCATGAGAATTCTATGGGGGACAGCATCAAATGCTTTTCGAAAGTCTAGGTAGACAATGTCCACAGCCTTTCCCTCGTCCTATAATTGGGTCATCTTGTCATAGGAGATCAGGTTCGTCAGGCAGGACCTGCCTTTCATAAACCCATGCTGACTAGGCCTGATCCCCTGCTTGTACATTATATGACTTGTAATGGCACTCAAGATGATCTGCTCCGTGACCTTCCCTGCTACCGAGGTCAGACTGACAGGCCTATAGTTTCCTGGATCCTCCTTTCTGCCTTTTTTGTAGATGGGCGCTACATTGGCTACCCTCCAGTCCATTGGGACCTCCCCAGTTAGCCAAGACTTCAGGTAAATAATGGAAAGTGGCCTGGCGAGCACGTCTGCCAACTCTTTCAGCACTCTTGGATGTAACCCATCCGGTCCCATAGACTTGTGCGCATCCAAGCAGCGTAGCAGGTCACTGATCACTTCCTCTTTAATTGTGATGACCTTGTTCAGCTTCCCCTCCCTGTCTCCTAGCTCATGAGGCTGGGTGCCCAGGGAACAGTTAGTTCCACTGCTAAAGACTGAGGCAAAGTAGGCATTGAGCACCTCAGCCTTTTCCTCATCCTTTGTGACCATGTTTCCCTCTGCATGCAGTAAGGGAGGGAGATTTTCCCTAATCGCCATTTGGTTGTTAATCAATTTATGGAAATATTTTTTTGTTATCCTTAACAGCTGTAGCTAGGTTGAGCTCTAGCTGCGCTTTGGCTCTCCTAATTTTCTCCCTGCATAGCTTCACTATATCTTTATAGTCTTCATGAGAGACCTGCCCCCTCTTCCAGAGGTCATAGACTCTCCTTTTGTTCTTGAGGTCCAGCCAAAGGTCCCTATTTAGCCAGGCTGGTCTCCTTCCCCGCCTACTTGTTTTTCGGCACACGGGGACAGCCTCCTCCTGTGCCTTTAAGACTTCTCTCTTGAAGTTTGTCCAGCCTTCCTGGGCTCCTATATCCTTCAGGGCAGCCTCCCAAGGGATTTTGTCCAGCAGTCTTCTGAACAGGTCAAAGTTTGCCCTCTGGAAGTCTAAGGTGGCAGTTTTCCTAACCCCTCTCCTTCTTTCCCCAAGAATCAGAAATTTGATCATCTCATGATCACTGTGCCCTAGACGGCCACCAACCTTTACTTCCCCCACAAGTTCTTCCCTCTTCACAAGAAGCAGGTCCAGGAGGGCACCTTCCCTGGTCAGCTCACTTACCAGTTCTGCTGCTCTTCCATCTATCATTGAAACATCAAGTATTTCCAGCCTCTGAATGACCTGTTTTGCTGCTTCAAGCAGTTGGCTGGACACTTAAAGAAGGACTTTGGAAAAGACGTCCTCCCCATTTCTCAGTCTCCAGACATGCAAGGGTTGACATGGACCCCTTCAAGAAGGGCCTGGGGTTTGTTCACATGATCATGTATCTGAACTCACTGTCACCTTGTGATGGCCTTATAGACTAGGAAACTGGTTCGAATGGTTTGTGTTGGCCACATCCAATTAACTACACTGAAACTCAGGGAAGTTATGAAGACAGTAGCAAGTATGGCCAGCCTGTGCTTTTTCAATGATGATATAATGCATCAGACTAAACCCACTTTCTTCCCAATGGCACACGCATAGCATTAATGCACAAGGCTGGTGAAAAGAATTATGTTTTTTTCTGTAAATGTTGAACTGTAGTGGACTGGAGCATGTAAAACAATTCTGCACTGGTACAACTTGGAGCTTTATAAGCAGGGAGTCAGAAATAAACCTTCCTGATATCTATGGCAGTTTTCAGGACATTCTGGAAAGCAGAGCCGTCTGCAATAGGAAAGCAACAACAGCAGCAATCTCATGAGCCCACCCATGATTTCACTGCAGTTTGTGTTCACTGAGAAGCTTTAACATTTTCCTGAGAAACCTCACATCCCAAATGAGATTGAAACACATGGAAGGGCCTCCAAGAGCTAGCCTGAGCTTTGGCCAAGCACTATAAACCTGTTACAAAAAGATGTGCTGAGAGATAAACTATGTGGTGAAATTTCATGTTAAAAGAGGTAAGCATCTCTTCCCATCACATCTGCCAGGGTACCAACCAAAAAATCATCAGAAGCATATTTATACCATTTTTCCCTATACAAACATAAACCAACAGTAATATTTCTTCAGCCAGCATAATTTTGACCTACTGTATTGACTTCCACTAAAACTGTTTGAAGACCTTCCCCATAATTCATAAGCATTGAGCCAGAAGATGCTGCCGTTGTTTTACAGGAAGTTTTCTTAAAGTACATATAGTGCCACTTGAATCATTAATTTCCTGTGGAGTAAAGTGATAGTCTAACTTGCAATTCTCTGCAATATATTTCGCCATGCTGTAGCTGTAAAAACTAACAAGAACTTTGATTGTGGAAATCAGAATATATTAGGGTGACATGTTAAGATTATTTTCCCTGTGTTTCATTCCGGTGTCCCTAATGCAAGAAGGAGCCATGCAAACCATACAAAGATCACAATAAGATATAATGGTGCAAAATTAACCTTTGCAAGAAAAACAGAAAGAGCTTGATCTCTTTACTGTAACAAAAAGAAAGTTAAAGAGTCTAAAAGAGACTAAATTTCTATGAAGGGAAAAAATATGGTATGACAGATGCTTTAAGCTTAGCAGAACACTGAGTAAGAATTTAGAAATGGTTGTACCAGGCAGCCACATGATCATTTGATTTCCTATGTCTCTTTTTAGTAGTTGCCAGTAGTGGACGGGTAGGGAAGAGTATCTACCAAATAGCTAGAAGATTAACGTTGGCAAGTTCAGAGAAAAATAAAGTTGACTTTTAATTGCAAAGGTAGTGAAGCATCAAAACTTACTAAAGTTACAGTGGATTCTCCATTATTGGGCAGGGGTAGGTGCTTTTCTTAAATTTTAAGGTACTGTTCAAACGATAAAGAATTCCAAGAAAACCACTGGTTTCTCTCCTATGGGAAATCAAATGAAGTAATTTCAGTTTTTCCCTCTGGCTGTACGGTGTGTGAATCTGCCACTGATACAAACTACAGACTGGTCAGGATCAGTTAGCCTTTGTGCTGCTGTCTCTTCCATCCCACTTGCAAGAAGGAAGGGAGGAAGAGTGCCGTGAGATGTTTGGACATTCCTGAACAAAGACAGTTCATGCTTTCTCCAGAGACAGGCAAATAAAAACAAATTAACAGAAACAGATGGCATATTATAGCATCAAGCCTAGGACTGCAAAATCTGAGAAAACAAATGCAAGCAAGCAGAGAAGTCCATGTTTCCAAAACTGGAAGAATCATCTACTTCATCTCCTACCCGCACAAGTTCATTCTCAATAGCATAGCAGACTTATTCAGAGCTGGTATATTTATTGCCAGGTACCTTATATCATGTGCGGAGATTTCACTCAGCCCTAAAATGAAGATAATCATTTCAAATCACAACTCTCTAATTCACGTTAATTTGTCTGGTTTGTGTCATAATAACATTAATCCCGATGAGCTAATGTATAGTATTACGATGATCACCATCTTTATGCTATTTTTTTTGCTATTTTTTTTGCTACTCAATGCTCAGTAAATTCAGTCTTTGCCGTCAAAGCACATTTTAAATAAACAATCCCATGTTTATAAGGCTCTTTGAACACCATATCAGGCATTAAATGGGGTTGTTACTAAGGTGGGATCTAATAATTCTGGTGATGAAGCTGAGAATCTCCACATAGCAGCAAGCTGAAAGTAGAAAGAATTTAATAAATGTCACTGTGGCTTAGCTCACAGCGGAGCAGGACAGCTGGCTTTGACAGAGAGAGGCCAGTGTTATTATACCCGTGAAAGTGAGAGCAAAAACAAGCCCAGTGTGTATTGCTGATGTGCGGGAAAGTCATGTTCGTAGTCAACTTCCCTACATACATCCAGCGTTTGGAGAGCCCTCTTACCTCCCCATCATCACATTCCTCTAAGAGATGGGGGATTAGCATCCTCATTAGAGCAATGAAGGAGGAGGAGTGGACGTTGGAAGATATATTAGTTCACAGTATGACAAAGTCGCTATGAGGTTAGCAGGATCCGCTGGAGATTGTCTAGTCCAACCGCCTGCTCAAAGCAGGGTCAGCTAGAGGAGGGTGCTCAGGGCCATGTCCTGACATTGCATTTGCATGTCTTAAGAGTGAAGACTCCAAAACCTCTCTGGGTAACAAGCTCCAGTGTTTGACCATCCTCCCTGTAAATAAGGGGTTTTCCTTATATTTATAGGAATTTATCTTTGTGTACATTGCCTCTTGTCCTGGTCACTGGACACCACTGAGAAGAGTCTAGATCTATCTTCTTTACTCCCCCACATTGAGTATTTACACATATTGATAAGAGGTTGGCCTTTTTTGTAGCAAGGACACATTGCTGGCTCATGTGCAACTTCTTGTCTACCAGGACCTCCAGGTCTTTCTTTGCAAAGCTGCTTTCCAGCCAACCAGCCTTCAGCTCGTTCCATGGATTTATTCTTCCCCCCCAACTGTAGCCCTCCTGCCACCTTTGCTTGCCTTCCTGCCTGTGGAAATGGACAGTTATTGACCTTGGAGGACGTGATCCTTGCAAGTCATTCAGCAGGTACTCCAGACACTTACAATCAGTAGGGACGTCCATAACAGGAAGGGCAGCCAGGCCACTGTGCCTGCACAGGCAGGTGACCAGAAGAAAGTCTGAACTCTTCCGAAAGCTGCCCGTTTGCATCATCACTGCAGTACATTTGACAGGATATGTCAACATTTTTAAAAATGCAGACTGCTCATGTCCGGCCAGCTTAGAGCTCAGGCAGAATGAGATGGGATGTCTTGACATCTGTTGGTGTGATTTTATGTCAGCCAAAATCAGGACCAAGATGCTTTATCCCATGTTCCAATTATGTCAGACTCTGCAAAGTGATGTACCTTCTCTGCTACTTAGAAGGGTGCAAGTGTTGGCTAGGATAAGAGTCCAGCTCTTCACTCCTCAATGTCTGGGCTGCTATGTGTATTCCATTTCTAGAACAGCTGATGGGTCCAGAGAAATATTCTCCAAACTAAGAAAAGCCAGAACAAGTTCATCACGCACTGCTGTTTAACACCAATTTTCCTGTCTTTACAACTTGAAAATTAGATCATTATTTTTTATCCAGGGCATGACATCTACCCTTGCTCAAGTCCTGGCATTAAGAGTTAAGTTCTATCCCTCCAAAACATTTGCAGTTCCAGTCTTAGATCCTAAAATGCAAAATAATGGGCAGCCTTCCAGATCTCGCTGCCACGCTGGGCCAGGCATAGGCAGCAAACCCTCCTTTCACTGGCCCAGCACAACGAACCCACATTGCAAATCCTTTAAAGGAAGATCTCCCAAAACCTCTCAGATGATTCTGGTTAAGATGTTCCTGTTGCTGCGTGACAAAGTGAGAATGAAAATCATGGGTTTCTTCTTCATGCCCTCAGGACCTAACGTTAACTAAGTTCTTTTCTTAAACTAACTGCTTCCCACTTGACATTTTTCTGTAGCTTTGGCTCTAAAAGTCTATTTGCACCGTCTGTTCTGTTTTCCTGAAGGGAAATCACCATCTGCATTTGCCGTTGTTTCATGATTAGCTACAAGTACTATCACACACTGCTTTTTTAGGTGTTTGCTCTGGATAGATTCACCTGTTTTAGTTGTTTGACTCATTATAGAACTTCTAATTAACCCAAAACTTTCTGTTCTAAAGAGCCTGTTTTCTCCCAGTGGCTCTGGTTTCCAGCCATGACACCATTCAGCCATAGGGTGCCACTATCAGGAGTGACTGTGCAAAGCACGTTGAGGTCTATCGTGTTGGCAAAAGCCAAGGCCCAGATCACAACTGCCTGTTTGCAAAAGATACGGTTGATTATCCTTGACTCATATTTGTTAACTGCTTTTGGCACTACAAAAACAGAAAAAACACATACGGGGGGAAAAAGAAAAAAAACCAAACATGGGAGATTTCCATGCTGAGAAAACAATATTTCAAAACCATAATTCACAGTAATACTTATGTGACTGGGTTTAGTATCTCTGCAGAAGAAGGGGGAAGCAAGACCTGCTTAATGAAAGAGGAAGGCTCTGCTCAAAAGCAACGCCCTGGAAAATTATTTTTAAAAAAAAGCACCAAATTAACACTGACCCTGATTTTTCTTTTTCTTTTCTGGCACAATACCCCTGCTTTTTAAGATATTCCTTCTGGATGAGGCTATTAATATACGATATAAAACTCTTTTTCCACAGAAGGTACAGAAAATGCTGGCCAAGTTCTCCCTTCAAATAGTGAGAATTCTGTATTGGTGGCATAGGAAAAGATTTCAGTGGGGAAGTAAAAAAAAAAACCTTATTAAATGTAGAAAAATGTCCTGTGAGGAGCAGGGAGTTGGACTTGATGGTTCTTATTAGTCCCTTCCAACTCAAGATGTTCTATGATTCTATGATTTTATGAACAAACAGTTTAGTAAGGTCACCACAAGATCTTCAATGCTTGTTAACACATTTTGCGAGTTCTGCACTCACCACCCTTGGCCCAAAGATAAGGGGTACCTTGTCAGCTAAGCGCAGCAAGACTCTCAAATCCCAACTCTCAAAACCAAGTGCAGACTTAGACAGAGCTCCAGAGCTTTCTTGCAGAGGAAGCCCCAGTGCATTCAATATATTTGCATGGTTATAAACTCTGTTACATATCGCAAGCCAGACAACATGGATACTTTCACCTGACAGAGAGAAAAAGTATCTAGCCGATGGAAATTGGTACATGGGTGCATTAACCTTGATCACCCATCTCTATATATATCCCTGGCAGTGCTACTTGTGCAACAATACCATTAATTGCACTTATTACTGAGGGCAGAAGTTTGAGGTGAGCCACCTGACACGTATGCTTTGTAAGGCATGTGGCTATGGAGTTGGTGACAAGAGCTATCTTCACCCAGACGGGATGACAGCGTAGGCAGCCGAGTCCTCCTCCACAGCAGTGGCGAGGACTACAGGGATTTTTCCCCTACACAGCTACTGTTGCTTCTCTCCTCCTATTGTTTGCTTCTCCTCCATTCCAGGGTCAAAAACTAGCTCAGTAATAGACTTTCCATTTGTGTATTCATTACTTGGGTGAATAGAATTGTGGTATATTGCTGCTTAGACAGCAACAGACAATTTTATGTTGACAACCAGCAGTCCAAAGACCACAGCTCCCTTTAAAAATAGCATCCCCCTTTATGAATCATTATTTTGCGTTCGGTAGTTGGTTCCTATCTTGTAGTGACTATATTCACCATGCAGATAGCACATGGTTATCTGGTATACCTGGAGCTGTGGCAGCCTACAAATTGCCTCTGCACTACATTACTGAAGTAGAAGCACCCTAGATGCGCTAGGCATGACCTCCAATAAAACAACGCCTGTGTCCTCTCTCCGGCACAAGCCCTTTGTGATTAACTTGTACAACTTCCCTTTTCTTATCTGCAGGTTTTGTCATGGGGTGCAATTCAATTGCTGAAATGTAAGCAGCTAGTGCCATCTGAGACACTTTGGTATGTGAGACATCTGCACAGGACTGACGGCTATGGCAGAAAACCTACTAACGATGCAAACCCTTCTGCAGAAGCACCTGGAGGCCAAGAGAGATACTCAAAAACATCTCAAATGGCATGAGACAGCTGTGTATTGAGCATGTAATGATCATTTCACAGAATCACAGGGTTGGCAGGGACCTCTGGAGATCATCTGGTCCAACCCCCCTGCCAGAGAAGGGTCACACAGAGCAGGTTGCACAGGCACGTGTCCAAGTGGGTTTGGAACATCTCCAGAGAAGGAGACTCCACCACCTCTCTGGGCAGCCTGTGCCAGGGCTCTGCCACCCTCAAAGGAAAGAAGTTCCTCCTCACGTTGTGATGGAACTTCCTATGCTCAAGTTTGTGCCTGTTACCTCTTGTCCTGTCACTGGGCACCACCGAAAAGAGCCTGGCCCCATCCTCCTGACACCCACCCTTTAAGTATTTATAAGCATATTTAAGTATTTATAAGTTTTTTACAGTCAACCAGGCACAGTCTTCATGGAAAAATGGGACCCTGCCAACCATACGTGTGCATTAACAGAGAAAATATTGTTTCGGATTTTACCTTGCATTTTGTTCTCACAGACACTTTATCAGGTTTGTATGCTCCCCTACAAACTGAAAGGACGTGAGTCAAAATAATCAGAGGCATCAGGAATCCTGACCTTGACATCAAAGGACCCACAGTGTGTTTGATCACAGCTTGTCAAAACTGTCTCCATTATAACGCTTCTCTTCGCAGCAGAAAATCAGAGCACAGGGAAACCGGATGAAAATAACAAAATAAAAATATGGGTAAACACATAGAGGAAATGAAAAAAATAAGGAAAATAGATGAGGTTTTATGTCACCTAATATCTTTTTTTAATATCCAAATCTTGTCTCCCTGGGAAGAACATAAGTCACCGCCATGGTTTATATTTCTCTAAGAGAAGTTATTAATCTGTTTAAACTACTCCAGACTGTAATTATCACCCTTTACTGTGAAACTAAAACTTGAGAATTTTTGATCTTTGCTATTTTTTACTGAAGCTGTCTCTGACTCAATAGTAATCTCATAAGAAAAACTGTAATCAATATCTTATTATGGAATTTTTTTGAAGTAAATTGGCTTTTATTCCACAGAATCCTATACATTTTCTTGTTTTAGTGAGCTTTTTCTCTCTGACTATCTAGTCCCTTTTCATTTAATTTCAAATCAAAACCCAGATCGAATAATTTATTTTTAAAGGAGGCAAAACAAATGGAATTTTTAGATGAAGAGGAATGTCTATACAGTGGAAGCAACAGGGACCCAAGAGACCTGAATGCTCCCTCCTGACTGTGACATGAGCCATCTGTGAAGGCAGCCTGCACTTCAAGCTGTAGTCCCCTCTTCTTTTGCAGTGATGGTTATTCTGTGCCTCTTACTGAAAAAAAAAAAAATTGGTACATTTCACTGCAGCTCAAATATAGCTCAAAAAAAAGGATCAGGCACAAGAAATGAACTGTGGAGCAATACTGAACTTTTGTCTGCCTTGATTCCTGTAAACAACAATCCAGACAGGGAGAGCTCACAGCCCCTGTCCCTAAACCCTTACAAAGTCAGAAAAATTCAAATTCCAGAGCAGACCTCTTGCTATCAACCTAGCTTTCCTGAGTCTTTATTTTCAATTAGCATAAAAGTAATAATTTTCCCTTTCTCTCCTATATTCAGTTAAAGTCGGATGGAAAGAACTGCAATATGCAGCTAAAATGAATGACCAACATTTAGGAATGAACCTGTAGCAAAGCAAAAGTCAATAAGGAGTTATTATTATAACTGAAGGGCAGTAAGATTACAGTAAGGATACTTAAAAATCTTTGAAGAAGTCTTTATCACAACCTTCATTAAATAAAAAATACATGCAGCCAGAAAGAGTGAAGAAATTATGTTCAGACTATCATGTAATGTGTTAAAACAATAGAAATTAAATTGGGAAGCTTCCAGCAACAACACAAGACCGAATTGCAGCATGATGGATAGGTTCTGAGATATGAAACACGTTGGAATAAAAGATGTAAAATGATAAAATGACAACAAGAAACCGTTCAGAACCATTAATATGCTTGATGGAAAAAGGAAATAGGAAAAGTAGCAGATTGAAACTGCAGAGGAGGAGGCATCTTAACGGTCATGTTGATGCTCTCTCAATTTGATGCTCAAGTTCACATGGTCTGTAAGTCGCTGTGCATTCCGGGCCTTCTCTGAGGTACACATATTTGGCCAGGGAAATCAAAAGCAGAAAAGTCAACGTTCATTTTGTGTACCCCATGTCTTTGCTTACGGACCAGACTGAGCCAGACCTTACTTCCACCCTGGCTTCCACTAACCTCATTCTTCCAACTCACAGCACCCACAAGCACCAAGAAAGCCAAACTCACTACGGCATAGCCCTCCTGGGT
Organism: Larus michahellis; assembly: GCF_964199755.1. Classification (NCBI taxonomy): domain Eukaryota; kingdom Metazoa; phylum Chordata; class Aves; order Charadriiformes; family Laridae; genus Larus; species Larus michahellis. The sequence continues at coordinate 165,739,311 of NC_133897.1, read as the reverse complement.
CATATGACACAAGCCCATCTTCATCTTCCATCAAAATTAACTTTCTCTGCAGAGGTTTTTCCAGTATTTCCCACGTCACCACCTGAGCAGGTTGATAAATTCAGCACCCCGCCTTAGTTTCTCATTCTACTCCCTAGGTGAGGTAGGCAGAAGCAAAGCCCTTCCCTGCTATGCCCTCCACAAGCTCACAACTCCATCGGTTATTTCTGTAAGGGGTTTACAACCTGCATGAGGCTTTTACAAATCCTTTATTTTTTTCACAGGGGTAAATGATATTTATGGTGTGTTTATCAGCTGTGGGGAAAAAGGGACTAAAAACTTATGATACCCTTCCCACCCTGCAGTGTCTGGGACATTTTCAGTGTCTGGAAATGCTCAGCACTTCAGAGGAAGGCGCTCTGGAGGGATCTCAGTGCAGCAACCAACATTTGCTTAACGTTCTGTTAATATTTAAACAACAAATCTGTCAACAGATTAATTGTCACTGTCCCTTTCCACCAGTTTTATGGGTACTTCAAACCACTAGCAGTCTATTCCTAAAAGGAAGCATGTAGCATTTAAATATGTATGCATATGAGATAATAGGAATATTAAGCATCCTGAAGAAAAGCCGTAATTGCTATCATGCTGTTCCTGTGCTGAATTCCCAATGCTTCCTGCTTTCTCTAGAGAGGTGTTGACAGAAAGAGGTCATCAAAAATATTTAGAAATTACTTGGGAAATTCTTCCCATGGCAGAGATGCCATTTATATGAAGAGCCAAGCATGAACTGGAATGAGCAAGACAGGAGAGAAGACGCTAGATAATGTAAGAAGACACTTTCTTACATCCTGCCCTCTTCTCTTGCTGGAATGCATGTGAGTTGCATCAAATCACAAGCAATTAATTGGAGTACTCTACACTATCCAAGTCACCATCACTTGAAGAGGGATTCATTTCAACTTACTTACCACCCTATACTTAGGCATCTATTAAAATCAGTTGATTGGGCTCCTTCAGGAGCCAGTGGTGACAGAAGTTGCAGAAAAAATGCAGTTCTTGGGATTCCTATTTTAGGATGCAGTGGATCATTCTCTGAAGATTCACAGAATCACAGAATTGTAGGGATTGGAAGGGACCTCTGGAGATCATCTAGTCCAACCCCCTGCCAGAGCAGGGTCACCCAGAGCAGGTTGCACAGGAACGCGTCCAGGTAAGTTTGGAAGATCTCCAGAGACGGAGACTCCACCACCTCTCTGGGCAGCCTGTGCCAGGGCTCTGCCACCCTCAAAGGAAAGAAGTTTCACCTCATGTTGAGATGGAACTTCCTGTGTTCCAGTTTGTGCCCATTACCTCTTGTCCTGTCACCAGGCACCACTGAGAAGAGTCTGGCCCCATCCTCCTGACACCCACCCTTTAGCTATTGACAAGTATCAATGAGATCCCCTCTCAGTCTTCTCTTCTCCAGGCCAAACAGACCCAGGTGTCTCTGCCTTTCCTAATCAGAGAGGTGCTCCAGTCCCTTGGTCATCTTTGTCGCCCTCCATTAGATTCTCTCCAGTAGTTCCCTGTCTTTCTTGAACTGGGGGGCCCAGAAATGGGGGGCCCAGAACTGGACACAGTACTGGAGATGTGGCCTCACCAGGGCAGAGCAGAGTGGGAGGATGACCTCCCTCGACTCTCCTATGCTTTTTCCACTCACTATTGAGGGAACCTAGACAGTTAGATTTGACCTGATGCTTAAAAGCTGAAGGTAGGTGAGAGGAATTTTATCTCCCGCATATGGCACCACGCAAACCCCACTTACATACTCAATGGCTTTCCCACCCCTGCTTTGACAGGCACATCACAGTTAATTATGGGAAGAATTCAATGAAGTGGGCATAGATTAATGCCTGGGCTTGCTCAGACATGTGATCAGTGCCCATGGGTCCAGGAAAAATTTGCAAGAGTGAGAGAGACTACCAGTGCATAATCCGCTTGCTCCACTCCATTAGCCAAGCACGTACCAGTTTCAAGAGCCGTGAGGCAGCCTTATTTGCTCTGCAGAGAGATAAGAGACACAAAAGAGTAGGAAAGAGAGGAAAATGGTCAAAGAAAAAGAAGCTGCAGCCCCTAATTGGTCCTTCACAACATAGATTTACTTTGTTCTCATTCCCTGCTGAATTAATTAGCTTGCACTTAACACCATTCTTTGGTGAAATGCTCAGTGGTGAAATAAATTGCAGCAATTTATTCTAGAACTCATAAAATACTGTTTTATTTCCACCTTTTGACTATTCAATCCATGAAAGCAGCTACACTTCCAAAGAGAAATAGTTCTCTTCCGGGCCTACAGAGTTTTTTTAGGAGCAACTCATAAAAATACGCGTGTGTGCGTATGTGAACGTGCGTGTCAATGTAAGGGACATAACAATTGCATGGTGTCCCTATTCCACTCCAAAGAGCTTAGGGACAAAATAAAATCAAGACCCTCAAAGTTTTCCGTCAGCCCTTCAAATTTTTCTGCTGGAGCCTTTCTCATTGGCACTGCAAATTAGACAGGGTTAATCAAGCCTTCTTGTGCTCCATCACATCTCCTTCCTCAGCCAGAGGGTGAGTAAATGAGACACGGTTACATTTTCTGTTTATAAAGATTCATAGCTCTTAATTTTAATTTTAATTTTAAGCAATCAAGTGATACTTGTGTTCATTCAGCAGCTGTTCAGTGTCTCTTTGGTGAGGCAGGTATCTGCCCATTTGGGAGCTAAGACCATATTTCTGCAACATATAAAGAAAAAGGAATTTGATATTTACCATTGAGAAAACTTTTAAAAGTTTACGTAGTTACCCTACCAAGCCATCACTCCTTATTTAATGAGTATTTTCTGGCTGCTTCTTAGTTCTGTGTCTTCACTGAGGATTTCTGTAATTAACATTACATTTAAAACTCAACACGATTATTTGGCTTTACATCTGGTGCCTTAACTGAAAATTGAATTTTTTTTAAAAAGCCAGTTTTTGACATATTTGCTGCTTACTTTTATTTCCCTTGTTGGATCATTATTGAATACACTCCTTTCTCCTGTAGTACAATGTTCCAAATGCTAGTAGCTTTGGTCGAGTGTTTGAACTTCAGAAATGGGAAGTATCTGAGCTTCCAAAAGAGTCTTTGATCCTCTAGGAGCTCATTAAAGTTCCTCCTGAATACAGCACTCAATTTCTGCAATCACTTTCTCAATTACTCCATCCTAATGTCACTTGTTAGTAAACGTGTGAGATGTCATGACCACTGGAGATGGTTATTTAGAATAAGAGACTACTACCGTTTTTAACAAAGGAGGTACTTAGATAGAGCTTTGATAAGTATCTGCTATATGGCTGCAAATAGACTGCCTCTGCGTCACGTGTAAATTATTTAGGGACAAAAGAGACAAATTATCTCCTAGAGCCCCACTTGGCTAGAAAGCTGGCATCATTCTCCCTTTGCTAAAGAGTCTTTCCAACGGAATATTACTTCAGGATAATATTTTTTTTGTTGTTGAAATGACCATTAAAATACACTTTCATTACAATTTTTCTTCTCTCTACACAGGGAATGAGAACATCATTGATATGGGGATTTCTGTCTTCAAAGGAAAGATAGCAGTGTTGATGAAGAGATATAAATGCCAAGGATAACCAGGCACGGTTATAATTAACATCTTCAGTATGTCTATCCTCATTTCTTTCTAAACAGTGTTACAGCTTTAAATATGAGCAGAATTCAGCCTTAAATTTACAGCTTCAAGGCTTAAAAAGACACAACTTCTCCTAAATTGGGTAAGAGCTTAAAATACAATTCTAAATCATGTATTTAATTACATTGCAATCTCTTTGTATACACAGTATATTCCAGTTTGCATAATCAATAGAAAAGATAGAGAAAGCATCAAGGTCAATTTCAAAATCTCAAATAGACCAGTTAATTTGCCCAACACAAGCAGCAAAGCCAAAACGGTGCTCCTCAAATGTCAGCTACGGCAATGAACTTCTGGAGAACCATTTTACCCTCAGAACACATTTCAATTGAATTTGGCAAGTTTTAGTTAAGAGAGAAATGAGAGGAAATGCTCTGTTTGCAGGATTTATAGAATCATAGAATCATAGAATCTTCATGGTTGGAAAGGACCTTTGAGATCATTGACTCCAACCATACACACACACACACAAAAACCAAACCAAAACAAAACAAAAACACAAAAAACCCAACCTACAATCTCTGCCACTAAAGCATGCCCTGAAGTGCCACATCTAGACATTTCTTAAACACCTCTAGGGATGGTGGCTCAACCACCTCCCTGGGCAGGCTGTTCCAGTGCCTGACCACTCTTTCAGTAAAGTAATTCTTCCTAATATCTAATCTAAACCTCCCCTGCTGCAGCTTCAGACCATTTCCTCTGGTCCTGTCATTATTCACCTGGGAGAAGAGGCCAACACCCACCTCTCTCCAACCTCCTTTCAGGTAGTTGTAGAGGGCAATGAGGTCTCCCCTCAGCCTCCTCTTCTCCAAGCTAAACATGCCCAGCTCCCTCAGCCTCTCCTCATATGACCTGGTCTCCAGAGCCCTCACCAGCCTGGTAGCTCTCCTCTGGACACGCTTCAGCACTTCAATGTCCCTCTTGTACAGAGGGGCCCAGACCTGAACACAGTACTCGAGGTGAGGCCTCACCAGTGCAGAGTACAGAGGGACGATCACTTCCCTGCTCCTGCTGGCCACGCTATTCCTGATACAAGCCAGAATGCTGTTGGCCGTCTTGGCCACCTGGGCACACTGCTGGCTCACGTTAAGCTGGCCGTCCACCAGCACCCCAGGTCCTTGCACTCCCAGGTTCTTTATGAAGAAGAACAGGGTGGAACCATGTCCTCTAAACACGGAATGAGACCCTGTTGTTTGCTGCACTCTGCAAGCACAGGACACAAAGATGATCTTTGCCTTGGTGATCGTAGAGGTTTTCCAAAGAGGTTGTGGAGTCTCCATCCATGGAGATACTTGAAACCTAGCTGGACACAGGCCCATGCAATCTGCTCTAGCTGTCCCAGCTTGAGCTGGGGGTTGGACTAGAAGATCTCCAGAGGTCCATTCCTATTTCATCCATACTGTGATTCTGTGATGTTATGAATAGTAACCCCAGTACAACACAGAAAACAACTCTTTAAAATAATTTAATGGGTTATATTTGTATCACCAAATTTCTTCTTATTTCACCACGGCAGATGTGATGGGCATGCCTCACCCACTTTGTTGAAGGGCTAGACCTCTTACGTTAAACCACACTCTTGGAGTCATTGTGTCCATGTGTAGTTGTACAGCTGCTGTACAATAAAAACATACTCATACCTGGTACTTATGGTTTAGGTGACAAACTAAACCATAACTCAAAAATCAGCAAGTGATTAAAATGAACCCAACCATGATATCTTCAGTGCCCATACCTGAGGAGAATGTACATGAGAGAGCATGGAGCATATGTCTCATGCTCTAAAAATACCTGTCTTGCACCGACATATAAGAAAAAAAAAAAAACAGGAATCAGTTCTAAGAGAGTAAAACCAAGAAAGCAATATTAAATACCCTTAAGAAGATTTTTAAGAAAGTTGAAATATATGGATGGGGTAATTCTAGGGAGATCTTCAACGGCAAATTTCGCAGAACTGGAAGGAGATTTGCAGAATGTTGCTTTTCCAGGACAAGGAGTTATTCTAGTACAAACAGGTAGGACAAAGCGAGACAAAGAAATAAAAGTTAAATAACAAAAGAATTAACCTTAATTTACCCTAATTAACCTGGAGATAAATTGGTTGCTGCCACTATATTCTGCTATCTCATTATGGTTTTTGTAAGTTATTTTTATCGGCCAATCCATCTTCACTTCGAATTTCTTTCTTAAGTCCTCATTACTATTCCACAGCTCAATAGCTTTTTTTTGCACTGGACACGTTAAATGGTGGAAAAATAAAATGGATCAATACAGTGACTCAATTAATTCCTCATCTTAAATTCTAATAAAATCAATTTGGAGAAGCGGCGTATCGTTAAGCTTACATCATAATGCAGTAATTAGAAACAACTTTCATCTTGCCAATTCCTTTGAAGATTTTAATGGCAATCAATTAAACATGCCTTGCTTCTCCATTAAAGACTTTCAAAATGGAAATTGGATGAGAAGTTAAAGATAAGCTGGCTGATTACACAATCTTACCACCTACCCCCATTTCAGATATCCCCCCCAAAATGTGCAAATTCACCATTAAAAAGTTAGCATAAGCTAAATCCCCTTCCCATAGTAACCAACAGTAAGTTTTCAGTTAATATATCATGTTTTAATAGGCGGAGTGGTGCAGCGTTTTGTGATTTGCATATTTACCAAGTAGAAATTCTGGTGTGGCTCGCTGTGATCCAATCTTTTTTTAGATTTACACCCAGCCGCTTTTAGGGGTTTAGCTACATCTATATTAAAAAGATGCAATTTAAGATTCACTGTCTGCTATTGAAATTAAAAAGTCTCTGCAGATCTTAGAGAGCAGTGGATATTTTTTTATATGCTCTTTCATTAATAGTAATAATTGGAGCTTAGTTATGATCCCCCTATACTATGTCCTGCACAAAAAAATGGAAATAGACTGCACCAGGTTCAAGTCATCTGCAGTCTAGGCAGAAACCACCAGGTACCTTTGTTAATTCTTCTCCTGCTCGGGGGTTTGTGCCCAGACGGAATTTGCATTCATAAAGAAAACATGCACGCCTCTTCAATGGCTGAACATCCAATTAGCTACACCAGCTCTCCCCTGCATCTCTCTGAAATCAGAGAAGTCCCAACTTTCTTGATTGCTTGTGCTTTGCCTTATTAAACTGCAGCAGCATCTTTCTGACACTGGGATGTCAGCACACGCTGTTCCTCGTGACGTCCCAGCAGGGCTGCGTGGACCATGCATCTCCACACCATCCTCCCTCTATTATCAACCCATCCTGCCTGACCCACCACTTGGGGGGTTTTTTCAGCTTTGCCACGTTGCTCATATCTTGTATATTAAAACTTGCGCAAGAAACCATCATAAGCAGATCAGAAATATTGCCATAGAAATAATCATGGGATGATATATCTTTTGGATTAATTCCACAAGCTGAATACAATTTATTCTGCAGGTGTCTGCATTGTCTGTTTTTGTTATTTTTATTCATTTGTTTAACTGTATGTCCTTTCTACAGTCAAAGAAAGGAAAGGAGAAAGTAAAAAAAAACTCTTCTAAGAATTGAACAACTTGTTCTTTAGCCCATGTCATCGAAATTTTATAGACAAAACTATTTCTGGATATGTCAGTAAAAGAGACTTCATTGTGCCTACATTTGCAGTCAGTCTGAGTATCGACGAAAATATGAAATATTATAATTAGAGTTCATTGTTATAATTAGAGTTAATAACTTTTTCTTTCATTATAAGTTAGCTTTTCGTTGAAAATGTAAAATAAACTTTTGCCTAAGAATTTTAAAAATTCTTTCTTGAACATCTTATCAAATATTAGCATGTGGAAATTCTATTTTTAAGTTTTCCTGAACTTTCTTGCATTTTGAACAGAAAGTAAAGAAAAAGTTAGAAAACTCTTTTAAGAAGTTTTTAAGAAAGAGGGATGTAATGCAGTAATACCTGAAGGAAAAAAAAAAAAAAAAGAAAAATAAAAAAAGGAAAAAAAAAAAAGAGGAACAAGAGCCAAAGAAAAAGAGAAAAAGAACAAAAAAGGAAAATAGGAAAATTTTATTTTTCAAGAAACAACACCTTCAGAGAAAGCAGATTAAAAATTGCAGATTAAAAGCAGAAAAAAAGAGAAAGCAGATTAGAAGACTAAAATTACATCATTTCCAAATACAATTACATTCTTTAGTCAAAAGATTGTGTGATTTGGTTTCATTTCATTAAGAGGTCTAAAAGGTACGTGTCTACATGTGAACTAGCTCTGAAGGTGCTTTTAGAGTCAATGGAAAAAAATGGTACATCGTAGGGTATAATTCCAATGTTAAAAATCAGTCAGATGGGTAACGCCTGTTCCTCTGCAGTGCCTATAAGGTGAGCTCGGTGAGTCTGACAATGATTAAAAATGCAGGCACCATCTAAGGTCGGTGAAATTAATCCCATCTCTGGGTCCTCAATCCTATCAATGTCACAAGAAAACTTGTTCAGAACCAAAAGTAGTCCAGAGAGAAACACCCAAGAGCCCAGAGACTTCAGCAGAGTTGAGGCAAGATGGTCTAGTGGGAGGTGTCCCTGCCCATGGCAGGGGGGTTGGAACTAGATGATCTTTAAGGTCCCTTCCAACCCAAACCATTCTAAGATTCTATGACAAGATATCCACAACAGGAGCAGATCGAAGCCATAAATGAGGATGAGACAGTGGATATGTGGGTTACAGTTGGGTTTGTGAAAATCAATGCAGAGGTTTTCCTGGCTGTACTATATTACAACTCTCAGTTCATTGTTCAGAAATGGTATTGTCATCAACTTAACCTGGACTTCATTTGGAGTGTATCAATACCCCTAGTTTTCCCACTGAAAGTTCAAATAGTGGAAAAATTACCTTTTATATTGCTTGAGCAGTGGTCTTTGCTCTCAAGAGAATATTATATTTTTACTACATAATATTGCTCCAGACATCTGCAGGTTTAAAGGAGAGCATGTTGTACAAGGGTGATGTAGATACTTCACAAACTAATTCCACACGAGTGCCAATGCCTGGACTTCTCTTGGCCTTGAACAAGTTTTCTTGTGACATTGATACGGGGGCATTACACCCACAGGAAGGCAACAAAATGCAAATTAGAGGGAACTCTTCTGCAAACCAGCTGCTAGCTGGAAGATGAAGCCTAAGCACCCACCAATGGAAGAGACTGGATTATCCACCTATGGAAGAGTTCAGCCTTATGGAATTGAGACATTTTCAAAATAGAAAATGTGGGACATACTATGTGACTCCCAGACGTTTCCCATAAAGGCTTAGCAGCTGCATCCTCCCGGACACTGTTTATGCTACAACTATGTTAAATAAAAATGCAATGGCACTGGTAATTATAGTCTATTACAACAAAGGTCGAAGAGAACTCCTACATAACTATAGAAAGAAAGAGCACTGCTTTAAAAATGACCACTCCCATGGCAGGTCCGTCGCTGAGTTAGTATTTTCAAGACAGAGGATAGATAGCTGTTTGCTCAGAAACTTCTGGAAAAATCAATTAGACTGGGTTAGCAACTGAAATTGTTTCAATTAACCCTGGTCCACGATCTGCAGACGGTCAGCAATGGCAGGGTGTATTTGTCAGCTGTGAAGGCGTAGAGAAACTATTTGCAGAAGTCGGAGCACAAATCAGGTCCTGGATGTAGAGCCCCCAACATTCACAAACAGCTTTCTGCTTGACCACTAAATCCAATTTACACTTGTCCAGCGCACTGAGCTGAGTGTGAATTCCCTCTTGAAACAACTTTGTATGTCCTTTCTTAAAGCTAAGCCCAGCTAACGCTTTTTTCGGCAGAGCACAACACCTCTAGCCATGTGAAAAGGGTTGAGATAGCCCAGCTGTCTCCCGTGCTCCAGCATGATGAAGCTGTTTAAGAAGTGACATCATTTGACTGCTTTGGCATCCCTGCATGCAGTGATTTCTCCTCCCTGCTCAGTAGCAATATCCCTCTGAGATGCCGGGGGTCAGCACACATCAAATTTGTGGTTGCTTTTCAGCACTGACATCAAGGCTTGGCATCAAGTGCAAAGCATATTAACATGCTAATGGATGATGTCTGTCACCTTGCTACATTTGCAGTGATTTCCAAGAGGCTCGAGGAGACCAAACAACACAGCAGGGAGGCAGCTTTTCTCATGCCAGCCACTTCACATGAGAGTTTCATTGCATTTTGTTGAATACTGTGATTGCCCACATCCCTCTTCCAGAATTAGCTAATGAACAGATTCACCAGATATATCATAGAATCGTAGAATGTTTTGGGTTGGAACGGACCTCTAAAGATCATCTAGTCCAACCCCCCTGCAGTAAGCAGGGACATCTTCAACTAGACCGGGTTGCTCAGAGACTCATCAAGCCTGACCTTGAACACCTCCAGGGATGGGGCCTCTACCACCTCTCTGGGCAACCTGTTCCAGTGTCTCACCCCCCTCATTGTAAAGAAATTCTTCCTATATAAATAATGTGGCACTTCAGACAGCAAACAAGGGGATTTTCTGGCCTGGAGGATTCATACTGAACATTGCATTGGCAGTTTATCTGGACACCATTTAACACTGACGGGAAGGAAGGGCCAGGTAAAAAATACTGTGCATTTGCAGAGAAAAGAATTGGAGACCTGATATACTGTATTTCGTGCATCTATTCAAGAAGTGTGATCTAAGTGACCTTAATGGTACCATGAGTCATTACAGAGACCATGAGAGAAGGCAAGATAAGGCTGATTCAAAACATTAAGCCATAAATATCTGAGCAATGCTTACCTTTCAAATATCCACCATGGGATATTCACCAGACCAGAATTTCATGCCAGCATCCCTTAAGGATTTTGTAATGGGGCTCCTGGGCTATGGGCTGTCCTTTTGTTATGCTCTGGAGAGAAATCAAGCATGAAGGATTATTCGAAACTAAAAAGAAATACCAGTATTTCCTGCTGTGTGCTTTAAATTCCCACTGAGTATCAGAGTACAATGCAAGCACTCTGCAAGTCTGTAGCTTTCCCAAACGGGTATCTGAGATCCCACTAGTAAAGAAGTGCAACGTGTCCTGTACCATTTGTTAGCAGCACAAGGCACCTCAAATTTTGAAACAGAAGTTTTACAGGCAATTAATCGTCTAATGTTTATAAGTCCCACAGGTGTTGTTTTACACCATTAATCTAAAGGCATACGACAGTCTCTGCTTACAAGACGAATTTTCATCTGTGTAATGACCACGCAAAAGTCTTTATTGAGAAAAAAAAAAAAGATCTTTTAGCGTGATTCCGTTTTTAGATAAATAGACAAAGCTCTTAAAAAAGCCCACATCGCATAAATACGTTGTCCACTTCTAGCCACGGCAAGATACTGATCTTTTTGAAGAAGCAACAATAGAAGCAAAACAGAGAATGGAAAACATCTCAAGAAGAAAAAAACGGAATGGATTTCTTGAGAGAGAAGTGCAAAATTGTTAAAGCATTTAACTTTACAAACCAATTAGGAAAAGAAAGCATAAACCTACAGAAATTATTAAAACATTAACAGAGCAGCTGCAAAATTTCCATCAGCAGAGCTGCTTAGGGAAAGGCTAGACTGGCATGGTTTCAATCCAAGTCAATACCCTCTTGAGGAAGTGGCTTGACCAGAAATCTTTTCTAGCCCAGCATTTCTACAGCATTCTCTTCTTCATCTCCTCTACGTCAATTAAAATAGCTGAAGGCACACAACGAGAATTTTGCACGCCTGATTTCCAGCAGAGCGAGGACTTTCTCCACGTCAGAACTGCAGGAGGCAGCAGAGGATGTTTTCTGTGGCTCCCTTTGCTGTAGAGAACAGTGCCCAGATCCAACAAGCCATTCGGAGCAGAACGACTGTCAGCTCCACAGCCTGGACAGGGCACTGTAGCTTAGCCCTCCAGTCATCCAAACCTCATCTTCCGTAACCATGGACTTGTGGGTAAGATGCCACACAGTCACATTTATATAAGGAAATGTGTTGTATGCAGGCAGTAAAGTGAGATTTTTGCTCTTCTGTCTGCATATGAGTCTAGGTATAAAGATCAGATTTATTTTGGTGGGTTTTTTTAAATGGAACAAATAATGTCCTTCATGTTATTTTCTGCATATGGAGGCATTCTGAAAGGGAATGACTTAGATAAAAGTTATCCAGAAGGTACTGAACTTTAAAAATGTTAAATATTAGAAATTACTTTCCTTTATGCCTCCCATACTGATACTCTTTGAACAGCTTCCCTTCTGCTGTCTTTTCCCTGCCCCAGAAGCTATGCTGCCATTAAGAAGGGGCTTTATAGGTGACTTGGTTGTCCCTTTGGCCAGGTTTACTGTGTTAGAACTTGATCTGAGAGGCTTACACTCGAAACCAGGGGTGTGATGAATTTCAGGTGGTTAATCAGGTCCTGGAATTAAAAGCCAATACTGTGTTCAAGCTCCTTTTTCTCATCAGTGGTGGTGTGTATGTGTCCCACCTCATCTATAACATAGTTTATTTAGAAAATAAACCATCTTATACAACAGTTCATTAATATAATTAAATTGTCTTCATTGTTATGAAGGCATGTTTGTGTGTGATTTACCTGCTTATGAAGCCTTGGTAGACTTGCACAAGGATTTGGCTGAGGCTAAGCAGAACAAATGGCTTTATTTGTCCCTGATAGGCAGTTTTCTTCCTTTACTCTCATACCTTCTCCTCGCTTACTGGTTTTAGATGCTGCTGCACATTCTTTATCCCCAAGGCTGAGAGCTCTGCTATTATTTATTCATACAGATCCCCACCAAACGGAGCCCTGATCCTTTCATGAGAATCCCTGGTGCTGCAGCAATGCAAATTCATCATTCAGGGCCCAAGAACTCCCCTCCTGCTGGGCAGCGTTGCTGTTGGCCACTCTGCCATTAGCATTCATAATTTCCAGGAGTGATTTAGTACAGCAGTAAAAGCTTGGGAATGAGAAGCAGGCACAGAAAAAGCTCTGGTGCGCGGAGGGGCAACTTGCTGCACAACAGCGTTTGCAATGAGCGTCTCAGCTGAGAGCTCTGCTCCCTCGTCATCAAAACTCAGAGTCGCCTTCAGAGCCCGGTCGTCTAACCTTTGATGGGCTGAGGACTGGCCCAACCGCTGTGGCAGTCACCATTTTCTTCAGAGAAAAAGAAATACAACTGGGAAGAAAGCCCCAAAAGTGGGAAGTGGTCCGCTTCCATCACAATGCAAACATCTCTGAAGTTTCTGCCCATGGGGCTACAACGTGCCTTCGACCCTGGTGGCAATCAAGACTCCAGAAGAAATCTTCGTAGTTCTCCCAAAACTGCAAGGCCTCGAGGAGAGTAGGAATAGAGTATGAAGTATGAAGGAATAGAGTTCCTGCCTTCTCCTTCCTGCTGTCGCCATCCTGGTGCGTGCTCTCCTGCGGCTAGCGCACAGAGTTTGGGACTGGGATCAGAAGCTGCCATTGACTTCTTCCGTAATTATTTATATATCACTCCAAGCATACAGATTAACAAAAATATAGATTTTTGTCAGCGCCTACTTCACAAACTGAAACAGCCACAGGAACTTCACTGTTTCCCGAGATGAGAGAGGCATCTAATTGTGCATGCTGAGTCTGCGGGTTTCAATTACTCTTGTAATTGAAAACATCTTATCATGTCTTTACTAAAGAATCAACATCTCCCCGTGTCTGACCCCAAATTTCCCTCTCCTTTCCTTAATCAGTGCTGTTGGCAGAAATATTCTTGATTTTCTCCATGAGTCCTGATATTGATTTGAATCAAGTGCTGGTGTCTGAGGAGGAGCTGAATGTGGAGAATGAAAATCAGTACCAGATAGGAACTACCTCCCTTTTCTACCCAACATGGAAATGCAAGAGATTGAAACAGTGAAGGAATCGGGAGAATGAAGTTTGTATTTTTCTATAATGCAGAGACTAAAACCCTAAAAACCCTAAAAACTGCACGATTTTTCTATCATGCAGTTTCCAGAAGGCGTTCAATCTCATCTTTCTAACCATCTTTGCCAGAAAAAAAGTTCTACTTAGAATAGAGCGATGCAATTATGCTAAATTGTGCAGAGGTAAATGAGACTCATTCATGCATGAGGGTCTTAGAACAAGAAAATGGGGCAGATTTTGTGGTTTCCATGGAATTAGCCTTCCTGTCAATCAATTTGATCTGAAAAGCTGGGCTGAGCAGTCTTTCTGGATTTTATTATTATATCATCAGGAAATTGCAGTGACTTGAGAGGCTATCCGCAAGCCAAAAACACTTTTACAGTTCTCAGACATTTTTGCAGCCTTTCGACAAAATTTAGGGATTAAAAGCGCCTGCCTTTTGGTGCACTATACCTTTTCTGAGTTTTGTTGTAAATGCTGCCAATTGATTAACTGCGTTGCTTTTATTTATTTTTGTCTTCAAGAGCTGTCAGAAGTCCAGGCTTTTTACCACCATCACTACCTGCAGTTTCTTTGAGAGTTAATAGGTAGAAAAGTGAAGACATCTTATATGCGGCTAGCTGCTAGCGGTCCAGGGATAAAACACTAATGGGTCCCTTGAGAAGCAGAGTATGACGAATAGTGCTGTACCGCAGCAAGCAGAAGAAAACCCCGTAAAAGGAAGGGAAGCTGTAAAATGACCGAATGCAGTTATGGCAGAAAAGAACTGTTGAAGGCAACGCTGGTAGGACGCTAGAGATTGGGACTAGATGAGGAGGAAAAGAAAGATGAAGGAGTGGAAAGGTCATTTTTCTGAGTGCTTGCCTCTCTTGTCTATGTTGTTATTTTCTTTAAATGAATCTCTATGTAAACAAAAAAGATCCTTGAATTATTTATTTGGGGGAGGAAGGGGTTCTACCCTGTGTGTGCATAAACACACGTACTCAAGCACAAAAGCATGGATTAACACTTTTATTCCAGGCTGTGCTGGGGCATCAGGAGAAGGTAAACAAGTGGGGAAACAGCATGAGGAGGTCCTGGCAGCAGAAGATCCCATAACCTTTCTCTGGACAGAGCAATAACACTGGTACGTCTGTTTGTAGGAAGCGCCTAGGAAAGCCAAGGGCAGGGCTGAGCAAAATCTCTGCCTCTCAGGTTTCCACAGAGCTGGAAGTCAATTGAAATAACCTGTCAGTGTTAGTTTACATACTTCCAAGAATGCAAAAAGTGCTGAATTTGTGAGAGCTGGAATGCCTAGAGAAGCCACGAGAGATCTGCAATCTCAGCAAACACAAGCACAGGTCAACCCTCTCAACTCGGCTCTGGGACTTGCCTCTGGAGAACAGCCTGGGAGAGGTGGCAAGTCATTTATACTCTGTGATTTCCTCTGCCAACCAGCACTTCATAGCCCGGGAAGGAATACTGTTTTATGGACATGAAAGCACAACACAGGTATCAGCACAAGGTTGTATCTTAGAGAGAAATTATCTGGTGGCCTAGAGGTATGCCAGGCATCTCCCTGTCCAATCCTCATCAAATCTCAAGTGGAAGTCAGGGCAGACTTTCTCTACCTCTAATTACAACTGGTCCCTTTCCTTGTCTCCTTGCCTGCATGTGGCTCAGCTCAGACTGATAATGTGGGCTCTCCCCTGTCTTCCCTCCACGCTTTAGGTGTCATAGGCTTTTTCTGTTCTTTGAAGCCACTAAATCTAAGCAGGAATGGTTGTTTTGCAAGTTCTGATGTGTCTGTTAGCTCTGTGTAGGCTCACAGCTTCCAGACTCCTCTGAACCCTTGTCGCAGAAACAAATAACACTCCCCATGACTTTCATCCGTGGCATTTTGCAAAGGAAAGCAAATGTTTTGCATAAAACCAGACTTTTTGTCCCTGGAAACCTGAAAAGGGGAAAAATTGTCTAATTAAGAGTGAGGTGAAGCTACGTTCATTCATTTTTTAAGCTTAATGAAATCCATGGGAATGAGGAACTACGGAAAGGCAAAGCGTTGTCATAACTGAATGTAAAACTACCAGGAAAACAGAGAGGTGAGACACAGGTTCGAGTTACTGCAGCTCCACAAGCTGTGGGTCACTTACTGACAAAAAACGAAGAAAGTTTAAGTTGACACAATTCACCTCCCATTTATAATAAGCCAAAAGAAGGTCTTGTGGCCAATAATCACATAGCCAATGAAGGGTGAAGTCACTTTGCCATGGTAACTCTACTTTCTGATGGAGCCTCCAAGATGATAATTTTAGAAAATTATTTAAAATACTGACACAATGAAAATTGGTCCTATCGTGGCTTCCTCAAAGTCGTAAAGAAAAGGTAACAATATCAGGCAGATAATCCAAGCCCCCTGCCTACTTTTTTGCTTCTCTTAAGGACCATGCTGGTACCCAACAGAAAAATGTGATGCAAAATGAGCTGCCTAAGTACTGCTACTACTGCAGACCCTATTCACCTAAGCTGTTTTATTTTCCTGACAAACTGCAAATGCTTTCTGCCTTCCTCAGCGTCTTAATGCATCACTTATTTGTTGCAGCAGAGTTTCTGTGGGACAGGTCCGTTTGGTTGGTTGTACCACTGAGATCAGAGATTGTTTTAGATGAATTAGAGCCTGTCACTTTTAAAGTAACAGCTGTTCCTCACAAAATTGGACATTTTCCAGCTAACCACCGTAATGAACGGAAGAGTAAATAGAGTCCATTTAGCAGAGACAAGAAACTCAGCGCTGCTAGAGAGCCACGACTGTCACAGGTGACAGCTGTCCTCTGAGCGGGAAGTAAGGTCAGGTAGCAGAAGTGTCCTCCCATCTGCTGCTTCTTCAATGGTAATTGTCAGCCTTGTGCTTTACATTGGTGATTGCCTCAGGTAAATCAAGCCTTGACGTTCCTTGTCTGAAGTAAGCTCACGGAAATAAGAGCACAGACTTTTGCAAGCTGTTTATCCAAGCAGCCAGGAACTGGAGAAGCTCACCCAGGGAAAGCTGAAAACCCTCACCAGAAGAGCTTTCAAAAATCGATTAAATGAACTCCTATGAGGTGACAGCTCTCTTTGTTAACCTTTCCGTGGAACAAGGAGGCAGCTTCAACACCCTCTGTATCCTGCGACATCAAATGACCTGATAAAAAATGTAGATATATTGAAATGGTTAATAAATCAATGGGCCAGTCTTATTCTTCTCTGAGGAGCTTATGTTCAAAGGTCACAAATTAGCTGAGACACAGGGATTTGGTGTCGCATTAACTCTTGTAAATATAACAGTTAATATAAATATAAATACATCTGCCTTTACAGTGGTCTTGCTGGGAAAAATTCGTTTACCTACACTTGTGTATCTCATGCCACAAGATACTTGAGCCATCTGGGGCTGGCAGACAGGATAAAAGACTTCTGCAATGCCAATACCCTTCCGGCAAGGTGGGAGCAGTTTGAGGCTTGCCAAAATATCCCAGAGCATTTACAATCACAGGAGGTATTCGTTATTCAGCCACTGAGGATTACCCTCAAGGCAGCCCAAGTGGCAAGCTAAGCAAAGGCAACAGACATTGAAATGACGAACATGGACAACTGCTTTGCGTTGACACAGTTGTGTCCCTACTTTACTAGCTAGGTGTCACTGACTGAAAAAGCATCTAAGTGATATGCTTTTACATGTCAAAATTTAAGGCCATTTGCAGTCATATAAATTCTACCCTATACACAACAGGGCAACACAATTTCCCTTGATCTAAACTAACACAAAGAGCCAGCAGCTTCGCCCTTGGAGAGTTACATCGGGTGGAAGAGTTTGCAGCCTGCAGGAGAACTCCATCCAGCCAAGTTTCCTACAGGGATGTCTTACTGGTCTAAGTCTTGCCACTGGAATCATCATTGGGACACCACCTCTGTGAATGAAAGATACAGCATGATAAAAGATTTTCTGTAAGTCCTGAGACATTTATTTTGATTTGTGAAGAGCCCTACACGCCCTGTCGTCCCCTCTCTTGGCTTGGCTGCTTCACAGTTCTGAGTTGTCCGCTGTGACCACTATGTAGAAGTGCTTTACTCTACATGCTATATTGCAAGGTGTGATGAAGGGCCCAGGAATGTCCTTCCCAAATCTTTCTGTATTTATTCCCCCTGTGCTTTTCTTAGTGACATTTACTAATACATCTGTGCTAAGACTTATAGCCAGGATGTGTCTTGAACTTAACAACGAGGAGGCTAACAAATTTTGGAAGAAAGTGTATGTGAGAGAGAGAAAACGTTTTTTGCCTCCTGACGCAGATACGAGCTAGAATAGAAATTAATAGAAAAGAATCAAATAGAAAATAATTAAATCATATCTAATCTAATTGAATGAATAGAATAGAATAGAATAGAATAGAATAGAATAGAATAGAATAGAATAGAATAGAATAGGATATTTCACTTGGAAGGGAACTACAATGATCATCTAGTCCAAGCTGGTTAATAAAACTGGTTAACACAAAACATCGTATTGGTTTCAGTCCAACAGCCCCATATCATGGATGAGGAAGTGAGAGTCAACAGCATGTCCAAAAGTGACACGATCAAACAACCGAAGGCGTCTCTAAGTCAATGGCTCAACTACAGAGCCATCACTAAAGCAGGTCTAACAAAACCTTCCTGCAACTATATCTTTTTTATTCTTCATGAAGAGCTTCCTATATCCCAGAATAGCAGTGCCTACTACAGAGCCCGTCCTTGGGCAGAAACTTGTCCCATGCTGGATTTCCAAAACTTCAGGTACCAGTATGTCCTGTTAAAGATTGCACATAAGAAACATTCATGAGCTCCATTTTAAAAGGACACACCAGCCTCAAGCCTCAATGTTCAGGTCTGGGTTTTGTTTTTAAAAGAATTGACTGAAAGACAGCGTCAGTGGGGAGGGGAGTCCTCATGCATTTCTTTGGATTTTATTTCGCAGTCAACGCAGAGCCAAAAAAGCCTAGTTATTCTCATACCTACCACATATACACGTCCAAGTGAGTCAGGTCCAGCAAATGTATAGAATTTCATCTTCTAAGGGCTGATATCTCTTCTACTGAACAGTAAGCCTTTACCAAAAGGTCCCTAAGATCAGATATTAACTTCAAAAAGGTTGACGGTGGCAGAATTTTCTCACGGGCAGGCACTGAGATAGGCATCTCAGAAGGCTGCTTGCATCTGATCTTAAAAGCACCCTCTGGCAAACAAACCCCTTTCTCTCGTTGCGTGGGGGTTCGTTTGACTGCCTCCCAGCAGAGGTCAGAACTGATGTGTGAAGGGTGCACCCGCATCATATATCCAAAGCATGATATACTTCTTCAGCTCACTGCATGCAAGTGCCTGAGCACTCTTTCACTCACAGAGCAGATTCCCTTTTGCCACACACGAAAGCATTATTAGCTGAAACTCAGCCCTGTTTGAAACACGGTGAAATGGATTCCCAGGTCTCTTTTTTCTTCTCCTTTCTCAGTGACTGAGCTATCCTGCCAGGTAATTTAGAGGGAAAACGCACTGCAAACGAAGGGAGCAAAACAAATGATTTTCCGTTCACTTCAGACCGCTTCCCATTTCTCAATTTAAAACGTACCCAGGGTGCGCTGCCAAGTTGCAGCTCTCAGTGTGATCTTACAGCCACATCTGCTGGGGAAGGCTTTGAAAAGATGAACCCTGACCAAAACTCTTGTTCTACCACCAGCACCTCCACAACCAGCGACCAGCTCGTCACTTGCTGAGAATGTGTTGGCTGTAAGTCTTTACCAGTGACATACCATACTCTTTGGAGGTCTTTCTATCAAGTAATAGGCAGTGTCCTATCAGGTAAATATATGGGTGGCTGTAAGAGCTCCAAAGCCGTGAGGAATGCACCATACTACAGGTGGAAATTCCTGTTTTATTGCACGTGGCAGTAAAGGGTTGTCTCTGATGCACCACCACAGAGCTACCAGTTTCCCAAGACAACACACCTTGGCCACTGCTTCCGCCGCCAGGTAAAGGAAAATGAAACAATATCATGTTGGAGATGGCCCTGTCAGCATGGTGGCTCTGCTAACAGCAAAGAGAGACAGCAAGGAGAAGTCTGCCCTTCTTGCTGCCATTGTCTTGCTGGTTCCTGTGCTGTAATGGTGAGTGACGACTCCACACTAGTGTCCACACAGTCATTCCTGTTTCACTGTGCAATGGTAAGCAGCTCGGTGGAAAAGTGAGGAAAGGGAGCAGCGTGGGTGGGAAATGAGGGAGGAGGATTTGGAGAGAGGAAGAATGCTAATGTGCAGCTGGAGGGGGATGCAATCAGAATAAAACAATGATTGGGAAAAAAAACAAAGGGGGGGGAAAAAACAAAAAGCATATGCTTTCATTATTTAACCAAAGAATCCTGAGGACACTGATAATCGTATTGGCTGGTGCTCGTCAGGTCAGTGTCCAGCAGGAGCTGGACCCTTTCATAAAGACCATCAAGAGCGTTGCCATCTGCACTGTTTCCATTGAATATGTAACCAGAAATTTAACCTGGTTTAAAATTGTTATCTGTGGGCCTCAGTGATGACTTGAGCACACAGGTGGGAGCTGTGGGGACAGTGTGGGTGTGCTCCATCCATCCATACTTCCATGCCTTCATCTTTCTGTCCCTCCATCCTTTCATTCCTCTATCCCTCTACTCCTTAATGCCTCCTGGCTTCCCCAGGGTCACTAGAGAAGAAAGCAATAGTGACAAGTCTTGTTGGGCATGCTCTCTGTTGTGACTTGGTGGAGGAACCCTTCCTTAGTCTCATCAGATACTTCTTCCACTGTTGTACTTTATTCTGTAGTGGAGACGATAAGGCAGAGAAACAGAGTAAGAATAGGACATAGGCTTCCAATCAACCCATGGATCAAGTTCAAAACAAACCCAAGAAGATTCATCGTGCAGCTGGGAGGTCTTTGCCACAGGACATCACAGGTGCTGACAAATGGTGAGTATTCATGGGCATGTTCATGCCAAGAGAGCCACTGATTTTACAAAATACAGAGGTCAGGAAATCTCTGACCACCAGATACCAGATGAGTAATTTAGGGAAATATATGCTTACCTTGTTCTTATACCTGGCGTCACCCTGGACCACTGTCAGAAACAGGACACTAGGCTACACAGCTAATACAGCCTTTCTGATGTCCTTCTGTTAACCTAGGACCTGCTACACCTTTCATGTAAGCAATATCCCTGCCCTCCTTTCAGTGCACACACAACCTTTCACTCCAACAGACAGCTTTTGGTCTTTCAGCATGTCCCACCTCTTCCCACCAATACGATCCCAACCCTCAGACCCCTCTTTGCAATATTAACCCAGCGTTCAGCTTCCAGCATCATTTTAATCATTCAAAGGCTCCAGGGACAACAACGCCAGACCCCAGTAAGTCCCAGTAATGCCCTAGTCCCTTCTGCCTCGGGACCCACATCGAGAATCTCAGATTCCCAAAGTCAGATCTGGGAGATGGCAGGAAAGTGTGAAAGCAAGGAGACATGATTTGGGAAGGGAAAAGTAAGCTAAATAAATCTACAAAATCAACAAGATGTCTTATCTTCTGCTACTTCAAAGTCTGGGTTGCTTTTTTCCCCTAGCTTACGCTTTTTTTTCCTAGTTGCCAGTGCCAACACATACTCTCAAGAAGATGCTTCTAAAGCTTTGCTTGCTTTGTAAAATGCTATTTTTGTTGTGAGGTGTAATGAGTACCTAAGAAATCTCTTGTAGCCCTGTCAAAGACAGAAATCTATCAAAAGAAGATGTCTTTCTTAGGAAACAGCATGAGCTCAGTCCAAAACAGGTCTATGATACAAAATGACTTCCAACAAGTCGGACTATCTTTGTCTCAGAAGCTGTTGGCCTAAGGCCTCTGGTGTAACAAGGAAAAAGTGCAGCATTTACAGGTTGGCTTAGGGCACCTCGTTTAACAGTTTACAAACTATTAGAGCTTTACTTGCCCCCACTTCTTCCTCAACCAACCATGTCTTCAGGCAATATTTGTGCTAGGATTGACCAAATGCCATCGACACATTTCTTGTGCCAGAAGGGAGGTGAAATACCCACCCAGCTACCCACTCAAGCACGGTAATTTGATCATTAGCATCCTGGCGTTGCAGCATGTTCCTGCAGGCTTGTAAGAAATTGTTTGCTCTGATGGCAAACATTACCACAGCAGCAAATACTCCCTTTCATACAGCATTGCTGGGCATGGCTCCTTTTGTTTTTTTTTCCAAAAATGGCTCTTTAATAGGTCTCTGAGATGCTGAAATGCAGTCAGGGATGTGTGTGTTGGGAGCGGATGGGGGGCAAGAATCCACCCTGATTAATAGGATGATGATGAATCGTGTGCGTGACCCCAGCCATCACTTACGCCTTTTCCAGCTCAAATCCGAGATCTGCCTCAGCAGAGCAGCCATCCGGGCAGGGCACCGGCAAGTCACAAGGCTCTGAAAGATGCACTTTTATGTGCAGAAACAATGGTTGTTTTTAACCTGCCTCACATTTCAGGGCTCTGCGCTGCTTTCCCTGCAGCGGGGAGAGGGAGGCGAGACCCTGCTGGGTATCTGCTGGCTGCGGTAAGATCACACACACAGGTCCACGCTCAGAATATTTATTAAACAGGACAAGAGTGAAGAGAGACAGTACATGACATGCAGATCAAATATCGGCCGCAGAGGTCGCAGAGGTTGTCACAAGCTCGACAACGTGTTCAAAAGCTTCCTGGCAAGCTCTGACTACAGACTCGTCCTTGTTCTGCATCCAGCTCTTTGGCCACACAGAGTGGTCTACACTGGAAAGGTAAGAAGGACACAGATTTGGGCACTGATTTGGTGCTGGCTGGACCATGTGCATCTTAACTTGAAGTAATTGTGTCCCCTTTCAAGTAGCTCTTTCCCAGACAATGTCTAAATATCTTTTGAGGAGTAGCACAGGACAAGGACAGCTGCCAAGGGGCAGAACGAATCACCCATTTCAGGCAAAAGTGTTTAATTATACACATGCCGACTTGCTATCTGTCCTTTGGAAAAAAGAATGGACTTTGATCCTTATTTACCCATAAAACATTGCCATAGAAACTAGACTCTAGACACAGTTAACTTTTTAAGTCGAAGAGGAACCAGCAGCGATGATGGCCTGGAGCACTGCAGCTTTCGTTCATTCCAGTGATGATTATTGATTATATGCCTCCAAACTCTGTCAGTTTACCAGGGTATTTCTATGGTTTCCCATCACCCCACCACATGAGAAAGATGCTCGGACTCAACCACATATTGCAGGACTACATTTCTGTGTGGCCATCTCACTACGTACACAGTGACACTATGGCCACAGCATGTTTGTAACTAGGGCATATATGTTATTTTCTGTGTGCAGCACCTGGATTCAATTTACCTGTCCCACCGGCTCACTACCTGCACACTTTTCACCCTTGGATAGTTTTCTGTCCACACCTTCCTCTGCTGCCTTCTGGAATTGTACCCACTCAAGCAAAGTGTGAAGGTCTGTGCTATTGGCAATAGGAGACCAAGGCAATGATTCCTAAAAAATCATAGGTAGGATAAAACTAAAATTCCAGATGCTTTGATCCAGAGTTACACTTTTAGCCCCTTTACCCTTTCCCCATCTAGATCCAAGTATTGTCGTTGCATCCACCTCCCGCTCTTTCAACCTTGTTCCTTGTTGGACTACCACAGCTATTGGCCCCAATTCTTATTTCTTCTTCTGGGCTGCTCAGCCCCACTCCTAGCTCCTGCTCTCAGCACCTTCAGCTCCTTGTCCTGATCCTCAATGGACCTGTGGGTCTGGCTCCTGCCTTGCCGTTCAGACTGCTGCATCCCATCACTTCGCCATGTCCTCGCCTTGGCTTCGGTACCCCAGCCTTGCATCTGCTGTAGCTCCGGGCCCAT
Source organism: Larus michahellis (assembly GCF_964199755.1). Classification (NCBI taxonomy): domain Eukaryota; kingdom Metazoa; phylum Chordata; class Aves; order Charadriiformes; family Laridae; genus Larus; species Larus michahellis. The sequence continues at coordinate 165,715,771 of NC_133897.1, read as the reverse complement.
GTCCTGATCAACACCTCCTCCCGCAGATAGCCCGTGTTTGCCTTCCATGCAGCTTGTGCTGGATAAGCAAGTGGAGTGAAAACAATTTAGGATAAGGGCTGTTTGCAAATTACAGGCTTTGGATTTGGCTAGTTGCTAAGGCAAGATATCATTCCTTTCCAGAGAGAAACAAAATCTGACTTTTTTGGCTTTCTGCATGTATTTTCACTGAAATTTTAATTTTCCAAATGAACACCAGCCAGGCTGAGCTCATGGCTTCTATAGGGTTTTGAGCCCAGGAGGGAACATAGATTTTAGTACCACCTCTGCTGCAAGGCAGTGATTGACTTCTTCATGTGGAAGGCTCTGGGATTTGCAAAGTATAACTTCTTCATCAAGAACAGTCGCTTATATGAACTAATTAGACCTTTAGGACGTGGAATTACAACATGCCAACAAAAAAATGTTTCTTGGGAAAGGATTAATGACTCTGACAAGGGCAGTCCTGGGCTCCAGCCTTTGCTGGAGGACTGCAGTGCCTGAGGGCAGTATACGAAGAATACCAAGGGAATGGGAATGTTCCCTTTGCTGACAAAAATCCCGACACTTGACTTCTTTGTCAAGGCAGAAGTTTCTTCTGAACTAACCGATAATGTCCTGCTCTGGCCTTCTCTTATGTGTGAAGATGGGCTTTGCAGTACTGCTGTAATTTTTATGAGACAAGTTATCTCTCATAAAAGGTAGAGAGACAAGTTCTCTCTCATAGAAGAGAAGTCATCATGAAGCCTGGTGAGTCAGGAAGGACACGTCTATCCAGCCAAGTGATTTTCAAGCTAGGGAGCACAAGCAGTTTGCAGTAAAACAAGGCCATTGGCACTTTTTTCCTTAGCCCCCTCTGTGTTTTGTTGGCTTCTTCGCATGCATTCAGACATAGGCATCTGCCTAACAATATGCAGAGAGCAGTTGCACTAACTACATTTCAGTGGGATGAAACACAAAAGTTTCTGCAAGACTGGGATGTGCATTAGTAGGAATTTTAGTTTTTTAGATGGCTACATTCATCTAATAAATTAGACATAGCATACATTTCTAACTGGTGTTTAACTTTTGATCAAGTTTCCTAAAGAGAAGAAAAATGTACATTAATACAAGAATCTGGAGCTCTACAGGACATAAAGGGAAGCTTCGAAGACATGAAATCAAGTCCACAAACATGATTTCAGAGAGAGAAGTAAATAATGAATACATTTTCCCTCCATGAGTAAGCAAACAGATGGGAAGCGATGCAGAAGCTTCAAAAGGGAAAATCATGAAGCTGTGTTCCAAAGGAAAAAGCTGCAAGATCCATTCAGATGTGTCTCGCTGGCTCATCAAACACAGACAACCCAACAAGCTGGGTGAAATCCTGCTTTGTTAGATGGAGCTTTGGGTTTTTTCCCTTACTCTTTTATCCTCTGGTGTTTCGTGTTGTCTTGCAGGAGGAGAAGGAGCCCAGGGTGACCTCTCCCCAGCTCCTTTCCATATCAAAGCTGTAGATCTTAATGTGCTCTAAAATGAGCTGGGTTTGCCAAGCAGCATTCACCCTGATGCTTGGAACTCCTCTGAAGTTTGCCAGACACTGGAAGTGACCATCGCTCTTCATGCAACAGTCGCAAAGTATCTATGAGCAGAGCCTTCACCAGCATAGTCTGCTAGTTTGCAGCATCATAACCTGCCTCCTCCTTGGGCCTTGGCTGCTCCCTCGCACCTGAGGAAGCAGTGGAACTTCAGGCTGAGGGAATGAGGGGTGTTCAGCCTGGAGAAAAGGAGGCTGAGGGGAGACCTTATCACTCTCTACAACTACCTGAAAGGAGGGTGTAGCGAGGTGGGGGTTGATCTCTTCTCCCAACCAGCAAGCAATAGAACAAGAGGAAACGGCCTCAAGTTGCACCAGGGGAGGTTTAGGATGGATATTAGGAAAAATTTCTTCACCGAAAAGGTTGTCAAGCATTGGAACAGGCTGCCCAGGGCAGCGGTTGAGTAGCCATCGCTGGAGGTATTTAAAAGATGCGTAGACATGGTGCTGAGGGACATGGTTTAATGGTGGACTTGTCAGTGTTAGGTTGGTCGTTGGACTTGATGATCTTAAAGGTCTTTTCTAACCAAAATGATTCTATGATTCTATGATTCTGTGATGGGCTGTGTCATCCTGGGAGGTGCGAGCAGCCACCTCTGCAGCTTCCTGACTGGTTCAACCAGAAGACCCTTCAGTCTCCTCTGCCTAAAGTAGAAAGCAACAGACGTTCACCAAGCTAAGCAAATACCATCATTAGCGTCCTCTTCAACAAAGAAAGCTCAAACAAGAAAGCATATGCTGTGCCAATGCTGTCTGTCTGAACTTTTTTTGCTCTCATCCATTTATTTTTTTAGCTTGCATATGCACGGACACTCTTTCCCTCTGGTCATAATTTCAAAGTGATCTTGCGGCCTTCAACAGGTCCATAGTTCGTAATGTGGATACTTCAGAGCAAAAACTTTTCCAACACATCAGATTCTTTCAACAAGTAAATGGAGGTTTTTTTCCAGACCATGCAGTGTTTCGGCCCAGACATAATAGTCTTAAATGCTGGTGAAACAGAAACATATGACCTGCATCCTATGTGCTCAAGATCCTGCTCACACAACTCTAATTTCCAGGTTGATCAGGCATTAAACTAACATGGCTTCATATTTTAGTCATTTTTTCTCTTGGTAGCTTGACTGGCTCGGCACTTGCCTGGGGAACCATGAATTTGAGTTCCAGGCACATTCCCTGCATAGAAACTCCCTCTCAACCCTCAGGCCAATCTTCCAGTAAGAGCCAATTACTATTTCTGTCAGTTTTTGAAGCAATATTGTGCACACAACTTTGGCACATGCCAAGGGTTGAACATTTTTCTTTTCCTTGCCCACAGTGGGATTCCTTGTAGTGTTCTCAAATTTCTAATTCTAAGAATGCATTTCTATAAAGGGCACATCTCAAAGCAAATTCTCAATAGAAAATGTTTCTTTAGGAGGTCTACTCTTTCCACAAAACACCAGGCAGGGGTAAGATTGTCTTACGCCTAAGAATGTTTTTGATACATTGAACGCACAATACTATTGATTTTCATGGACAAATAGAAGAGTAAATATGGCAGAGGTGGTTTCACTCCTTTGAAAATTCCAGGAAGGAAGAAAAATAAATAAATACAAACCAACCAGTGTGCACTTTGTCAGATGAAATCAGTAAGGAACAATATTTTCTTTCTGAGAGTATAAAAGGATATTAAATGCAGTGAAAAGGTTTGTTTGTTTGTTTGTTTGTTTGTTTTTTAAAAAGAAGGAAACAATAAATGCACGCTTGTACCCACTGATAGACGCTCCCCGGGTAGATGTGATGGGCAGCTTTTTGCAGTTATGGATAACAGGTTAAAAAAAACAAAACAGGCATTTTAAAAGAAAAAAAAAAACAACTGAGAAGCCTGAGAGAAGGAACATCAGCAACATTTGCCTTTCTGAGTGGCAGAAATTCTTCAGAAGGTCAGTAACACCAGGAAGAGAGCCACACAAAGTGTAGTGTGGCAGCCATGTGCAATCCCTCTGCTTTTTTGCATTTCAGGTTGTATTTGTCAGGTATAAATAAATAAATAAATAAATAAGCAAACAAATAAATAAAACACAAAGCAGTTAATATCCACAAAAGGCCAAAGAGGACTGGAATTTGAATGACATACATGGGGTTTGAATGAGATCTCCATCCCAGACTATGTGAAATCTGCCTTGAGGTGGGAACGCCGGAGAAGCCAAACAAAGGAAAAATGCAAAAAAGGCCAAGTCAGAGGAAAACTCTTTGGATATCTTCATCAAAACACCATGTAGCTCAGAAAACAAGAAAAGATGAGCTCTGGCTCTCATTACTCTTTCACCAAAGAGCTAGCCTGCTTCAGCACAACCTCCAGTGAAAGCTTTGGCCCCACAGGTTGTGCTAGCCAGACACTGAACCCATGATCCAGGCCTTCAGTGCATCAGTACTTTTAACATTCATGCCCAGGAGACAGATTAAAATGGGAATAACCATCACAAAAGCCTCAGCAGTGGGCTGCAAATCTCTCATTTGGTTCTCTCAAGCTGGTTTCTCATTTGTGGAAAAGAAAAGCACAAAGCAAAATGAAAACCCCACTCAGTTCCTTGTCCCATGACACCCAGGGGCACAAAGGTTTGTTGCTCCCCCATCACTCTGAACACTAGTCTCTTTAGCTACATATTTGAAAATACACCTCATGCTGCCCTAAAGTTCAGAGGTCACTCTAGCACACACCAGTAACTGCTGCTTGTAGATGACATTCCATGCCATAGGGTACAAAATGATTTGGAAGACTGCTTTGCAGAGACCTAATTTCATCCTGATAGGTAGGAATTTACATGGGGAAGGGATTCAAAGAAGTCAAAGCATGGGAGGAGTGCAAGGAAGGTGTGAAGAAGCTCCTAAGCAGATACCAGCAGCACAAACAAGTTGTTTGAGAAAGAAACGGTCTTTTCTTCCTCAAACCGTTCTTATACCAGGGCAACACCCTTAATCACAGAATCATAGAGTAGTTTTGGTTGGAAGGGAACTTTAAAGGTCATCTAGTCCAGCCTCCCTGCGATGAGCAGGGACATCTTCAACTAGATCAGGTTGCTCAGAGCCTCATCCAACATGGCCTTGAATGTTTCCAGGGATGGGGCATCTACCACCTCTCTGGGCAACCTGGGCCAGTGTTTCACCACCCTCATTGTAAAAAATTTCTTCCGTATATCTAGTCTGAATCTCCCCTCTTTTAATTGAAAACCACTATCCCTTGTCCTATTGCAACAGGTCCTGATAAAGGGTTCCTCCCCATCTTTCCTATAAGCCCCCTTCAAGGACTGAAAGGCTGCAATAAGGTCCCCCCAGAGCATTCTCTTCTCCAGGCTGAACACCCCCAACTCTTTCAGCCTGTCCTCACAGGAGAGGTGCTCCAGCCCTCGGATCATCTTCATGGTCTCCTCTGGACTCGCTCCAACAGGTCCATGTCCTTCTTATGTTGGGGGCTCCAGAGCTGGAGGCAGCACTGCAGGTGGGGTCTCACCAGAGTGTAACAGAGGCACAGAAATCCCAAGAGGTGCTATACCATGTTTCAGATTTTAGTGAAATCATATAGCCACACATTTCCTATGGACAATGCAAAAATGTTAATCCATTGGGCCACAGTCATAGCAGGGCTCAGATGTACCCTGGGCAACATTGTCTGCTGGTGTAACCCAGCATCAGATTTAACAAAGTCAACAACTCATGCTCTTCAGGAGGAGTTAGCTGAGACAGTGCCAGGGAGTTAGTCCTGCATGAAGATGGGCCAAAAGTAAGCCCAGTAATACTGATTTCATACATATTTTCAGGAAAAATGCAGTAGCTGCAAGTTCTGAACCCAAAGCAAAGGCTTCCTAGCCCTGAGTTTAATTATAAAGCAACTTCTTGAGTTGGACTTCGGTCTGGTGAGCAGGGGCAGCAGTTTTCTTGCAGGAGATACATTTATTTTCCCAGATGCGCAATGAGTGGGCAGCACCCACTATCACTCTGCTCCACCTGCAGCCATGAGTAGAGAAAAAAAGCACTGTGCATTACTGGTGTACACATCTTTGCTACCCAGTGTCCAGAAACACTAAGCAATTGAACTGTCTGAACGATGCAAGATGTGCCCGTGCCCTATCACAGGAACACAGGCCTGAAGAGGGATGGCTACAGCTGGTAGCATTCTCCCTGGGGCAACTGTGCTGTGTACTCCCTGTCCTAGCCCTACCATATGTTTATTTAGGGCGGATAATCATGTTCTTTACCAGAAATATACTGCATTGTTTCTCCCTTGTCTAGCAGCTTCAGCAAAGCACTGAGGAAGCAGCCTGAATGAATGTGCATCACATAAATTCTTGAAAGAAAAGGTTAAGCAAATATTTCATTTCCACAGCAGCAGGCTTTGACCTCCGGGCAACCTCTGTGGCTGCGTTGTCTCGGCTAAAGGCTTTCAAGTACGCTCAGATCTGGCATGTGAGATTAATAGCCATGTAAAGGGGTTAGGTTTTGTGCTGAAATATTGTTGAATCACAGGCATCACAGTGCTTCCTCTGACTCAATAGGAGAGGAGTCTTGCTATACAGCCCCAGTTTGGCCAGTGAGATGATTTCATAGAAGCATAGAATGGTTTGGGTTGGAAGGGACCTTCAAAGACCGTCTAGTTCCAACCCCACTGCCCTGGGCAGGGACACCTCCCACCAGACCAGGCTGCTCAAAGCCCCATCCAGCCGGGCCTTGAACACCTCCAGGGATGGGGCAGACACAGCTTCTCTGGGCAACTTGGGCCAGGGGCTCACCACCCTCTAGAGTAAAGAATTTCTCCCTGATATCTAATCTAAATCTACCCTTTTCCAGTTTGAAGCCATTACCCCTCGTCCTATCACTACATGCCCTGCTAAATATTCCCTTTCCAGCTTCCCTGGGAGGAGCTGTTTGAAAGGGCATGTAGCAATAGGACGAGGGGCAATGGTTTTAAACTAGAGCAGGGTAGGTTTAGATTAGATATTGGGATGAAGTTCTTTACAATGAGGGTGGTGAGACACTGGTACAGGTTGCCCAGAGAGGTGGAGGAGGCCCCATCCCTGGAGACATTCAAGGCCAGGCTGGATGAGGCTCTGAGCAACCTGATCTAGTTGAAGATGTCCCTGCTGACTGCAGGGGGGTTGGACTAGATGGCCTTTAAAGATCCCTTCCAACCCAACATATTTTATGATTCTGTGATTCCTGCAGGCCTCTTCAGATACTGGAAAGCTACTCTAAGGTCTCCCCGGAGCCTTCTCTTCCCCAGGCTGAACAACCCCAACTCTCTCAGCCTGTCTTCACAGGAGAGCTGCTCCAGCCCTCTGATCACCTTCATGGCCTCCTCTGGACCTGCTCCAATAGGTCCACATCCTTCTTGTGCTGAGGGCTCCAGAGCTGAACTCATTATTCCACGTGGGGTGTCACAAGAGCAGAGTAGAGGGGCAGTCAGTTCCTTTGGGATTAAAAGTTCAGGTTCTGTCTGCAGCTCCTCCAAGGCACTGGGGTACCCTATTTCCAATACAGTGATGTATAAGGGGAGCAACTATATTCATGTAATCAGATTCCTTGTTTCATCCTCAACATAGCTCCTCAGCTGGCAATTTCTGACGCAAATTCATTGCTTGCGCTGGAACAAGAGTGCTGTCGTCACCTCTCATCTCTGGGCTTTTCTGGGCGATTTTTCCAGAGTTGTTCTGGGTGCCATGTGACTGCCAGAAAATGGTCTGAAATAACTAATGTCTTTCTCGGCAGGTCAGCCCTAGACCCATATATTAAACCCTAAGGGGTGAGAAAAGTGTTGAGCAAGACCTAGTGTAATTTGTGAATGGTTATTTGGCTCAGTGCCAGCACAGAGCGATAATTTTCTAGCATTAGGGACTTCCTCTGGCAGAGCTCTGATCTTTACTTTTAATGGCTTTTGATGAATTTTTCCCCCCTTTTAATTTAGCCACTGCTGTTTTACTCCACCCAGACTTCTGGCATTCTCATTGACCTACGGCAAGAAATTCAAAATGTTCATAAAAAGCCTACACAAAGAAATGAAAGAAAAATCATTTTTAATGTGCAAACAGTGAGATCTCTCCCCCTGTCCCTTTATTCACCTGATTTACTGTAGACTTCTCTGTTATTCAGCTTCAAAAAGACTCTTCCTTTTTGTATCCCTCACTGTGTAGGTCACATCCTTGTAACCACTGTCCTCAGATCCAGCCTCTCCCAGACATTTGAACGTATTTAGCTTTCCTCTCCAGCTCTGGTTTCTCTGTTTCCTATTCAGGTGACAGTCTTGCTATTCCTCTTAATTAAAACAAGCATTTGGAGAGGCAAATGCCTCTCTGCATGTGTTATCTCCGGCACTTGACTAAATAAATAACAACTTGTTGCCTCAGCAAAGGGCAACTCCTTCATCTTTCACAACTATGTGCATCTTCCAGTGCAAAGTGCACCTCCTGCTCATCCTTATGTTTCATATATCCTTATATACGCAGGTATCTCTACGAGCACACTAGATACCAGCAACTACACAATAAGAGTATTGCTCGTTATGGTGTAAGAGTTTTGTGTTTAGGAATGATTTCTGAAGAAATTTGGGACAAGAATAGGTCGTGGTTGACCTACAAAAGCTTTCTTCTATGAAGCAGTGTTGTTTGTCATCGTTACTGCCCTTCCCTGCACCTTCTGCAGTGCATCCTCCTTTAACACGTGTGCACACAGTTTCCAGAGTCATAACAAAATTAGTCAGGGAGGACCTCAAGAAGTCCTCTTGCCCAAACCCCCTGCTCAAAAAAGGGCTTTGAGATTAGATCTGATTGCTCGGGGCCTTGTCCTGTCAATTTTTTTAATATCTCCAAGGATGGAAACTCTACAGTCTTTTTTGGCAACCTGTTTCTGTGTTTTAATTAGCATTGATAGCAAGGAAATTTTGGCAATAGATATTCATCCCAGTCTTCTCTAATCATCGGATTACCACATTCTGGAACAGATTTTGGGCAAGAACCTGACAGCCTGGGCTTGACCAGCACTGTATCTCTTTTCTTTTTGTCTCATTATCAATATCTCAAATGAGTTCTTCTCAAGAGTTTTGGCTCGAGGGACTGTGCCCATGGTCACTTCTTGTTTAGATCCAATTTCAGAACATCTACTGTGGCCTCATGGGCAACAATCTGGAAATCACTTCCCTCAGCTTTTCTGCCAGTTGATGCAAACATTTTTTTGGTACCACAGATGAGAAAAGTCAATGGATCAAACCAGCCATCTGAAGACGCTTCCTACAGTTCTTTCTATCTGGAATAACTGGGGAAAATGGAGAAAGTTCTGATACCTTCTTGCTTGGTTTTTTGGGGTTTTTTTAATCCTTCTTTATCAAGACTTGAAAAATATCCTGTTTTCAGGTTTCCAGATGGCCCCAGCTCTATGATTATTTATTGTGTGGACATGAGGAGGCTGGTTGGCAGTAAACAAAGGTCCACAAATTTTCAAAGGAATTCATACCACTTGTTGAAAAACTAATTAAGTATCATACAGACTAGATGCATGCTACAGTGATTGCAAATGCTTTGTGTCTCAAGTGCTATCTTAGCACAGACATCAACTTTATAATTTTAATTTCCTTACACTCACCCTCTCTTCAGTTCCTCCCGAGTGATTTATTTGGGCTTTTCAAGTGGTATAAATTAGCATAAATTGAAATGTCAATATCAGGAAAAAAAAATAAAAATCAAAAAACCCCTAAAAACTCAAAAACTAATCACTGTTGGGGAAACTATGTGTCTTTTTTCAGTTTCCTGAAGAGTCCTTATTTTATCTAAGGCAGCATTAGCACTTCAAAATGCTATGACCTCAAGTAGTTTAGTTAGTCCTGTAAAGCATAAGGAACTGCAGTTCACGGCTTAGAAGACTCTAGCTGGTTTGTCATTCCCGGTTTCCCATTCTTATAGTTCAGGAGTGGATAAATCTCATGATTTCTATGGCCAGGAGAGATGACAACACATGGCACAGAGCCTCGCTGGGTGACAGGTGTCCTGAGTGCAGATGATGGGCTATGACCGATCCGGCAACCTCACATCAGCAGCTGAGCAACCACATTTAAGACTTGGTTAATCACAGGATCAACAAAGAAACAGACATTATTTCAATTTAGCAGCACTGCAGCCTGCCTGCTGGTATCCAAGTCGCATCCCAGAGGAAGGGTGGAGAATATGTCTTTATTTGCGGCTTATACAGAAGAATTTCATGCAGTCTTAAAGGACTGGCTACTGTTTTTGTGTCACATGGAGGATGTTCAGATGGTATTGTAGAATCACAGAGTCATCTAGGTTGGAAGGGACCTTAGAATCATAGAATCATAGAATTACCCAGGTTGGAAGGGTAATTTTTCAGATCATCCAGTCTAACCATCAACCTAACTCTGACAAAAACCATCACTAAACCGTATCTCTAAGTGCTATGTCTAGTCCAACCATCAACCTAACACTTGTCAAAACCACCACCAAACCATGTCCCTAAGTACCATGTCTACCGGGCAGAAGCAGAATAGAGGAAATTACCTCTCTTATGAGCAGCTCATTGCTCTGAGTACAGACAAGAGGCAGGGAACTGGAGATACCCAAGAGAAAAAGATGATCCCCAACACAATAAGCTTTCCAGCTAAGGTGACAGGGATTAGACATACAGACAACAGTGATGTACTAGATGACACTGGTTTACAGGAGGCTTTTTAAAAGCCATGGGGCAGTGAGTCAGTGCTATTTCTACTTCATCTTGCCCCTTTTCTGGTCTTTAAGAAATCCTCCATTTATCCTTGCCATCTGTGACATGAAATCAAATCCAGGAGCAACCATTTGAGAAGTCATAAGCACGCCGTTGAGAAGCAAAGGTGCTTTTTCTGTAATTATATCTGCAAGGGAAGGAGGACGGCTGTCTTTCTTCACTGTTCATCAAATATCCTAGCATTGTTTGACCAAAAGTGCTAAATAAGAGCCAAGTGCCACAATGTATGATGATAGCGGTATTAATGAACTATAATTAGGAGCAGCCAGGAAACAAATTAAGTGTTTGGAATCAGTTTTCATTTCAAAGTGCAATCACTTCAAATCAGCTGCAGCACTTTGCACATGGCTTTTGCAGCCTGGATGCTGTTGCCAGATTTTTCCCACAGCTGTAACTCTCTCTCTCTGACCTCATGATCTTCCTGCCCACAATTCGTTAAGCCCACCTATTATCTTTCTTCAAGTCCTTAGACCATAAACTCCCATGCCGTTGCACACAGGGTCTGTAAGCGCTAATCTTTGATTGTATACTGTCTAGCTTTCCTCTCTTACTGTTATTCCATGCCAAAGTGAGGAGCAGGTTTCCAGAAGTGGCAGGAATCAAACATTTCAGAACTGGGAGCTCCATTATTTCAATACCGCAGGTGCATGATTGCTCCTCGAGGCTCATTACTTCCTTTGCCTTCAAGGAAATCGGAGACCTTGAAAGGATCGATAAGTACATTATTACTCTTGTTCAATTACATTCCTGCCTGATTCTGAGCCCTCTGAAGGAAGCCATTCATTGGATTCAGCTTTCATGAGCTGATTGCTACACAGCCAGGCAGCTTAGCTCTGAGGTGGTGCCAGCCGTCCCCTCCTTCTACAAGGTACAGTGCCGACAAGGGTAATCAGAACACCTCGTTATCTGAACGGCAGCAATGAATATATTAGGGACAAGGCGCAAAGACGGTAAAACTGCTGAATATCCTTTTTGACAACCTACGAGCTCTCCAATTGCTCAACTGTAGAATTGCAGCAGCGTTTAGGGCACGAGAGATTTCACTGCATATTGGTTGCTTTCTTCGATACAAAGTTCTCTCCCTAGCTCTTTTTAGAAAGGGATGGATTCCCGTTTCCTAAGGCACACTGTTAAACATCTTTGCATGTATGGCCTATTTTTATGCCATCACAAAGAGAGACAAATCTGGAGCCAGCTGTGTTGGATTCTGAGCCTATACAAGTAAAATTTCTCAAAATCAAAATTTAAAAAACAAAACAAAAAATATGCTCATTTTCCAAACTTACTGCACAAAGGGGAAAGCCACCTCTCCAACCTACTTGTCTCCATGTTGGTGACACTAAGCCCAAAGACCACATTCTCATCTCAGTCAAATTGGCATCAACCTGTTCATTTTCCATCATTGCCCAGCTGACTTCCAGTTTAAAGCTGCAATACTATAACCCTTTGCAATCCTGTCTACCATTAGTGCAGGCACTTGAAGCAAGGTGGGTGACAAGACTTAGCTTCATTTTTCTTTCGGAAAAAGAGACTTTATGATGATTTGGAAGCTCTTGCCCTGCCAGAATCTTTCTGCTGGAGGAAGTTTCTTAATCATACAAAGATCTAGATATTAGTTTCAACCTGAAAGTCCACAAAGTTTGAAATGGAAATTAGATGCTTATTCTAACAGGGGACAATTAACTATTGGAGTTTATTATGATGGGATGAAGGAAAAACCTCCACTGCCTGAGCCCCTTATTCAGAGTTGGATATCCTTCTAAAAAGAGTGGTGATAAGTCATTAAGCAGCAATCTGAATTAGATTATCAAACCATGCGGAGCATCCACCTAAGACACCTTTCTCCGCACCTGAGCCTTGGCATCTGTTTATTGTTTTGGTGGAGCTAACGTTCACAGCACTAATCCATCACACTGAGCTTTACAAATATGCAAATCCTCACAAGCTTTTGCTTAAAACAAAATTCATTATATGGTATCAGTGGCCATCTGGAGGCTTTTAACAGGACTTCTACAGGCAGCCGTGTGTTTTTCCTCTACAGAAAAATTCAGAGATCAGCAGGATATAGTCAAGCTGCAACGCAGAAAGGGACAAATGCTACCAGTGTCATTTTATCACCTCCAGTTCACTCTTCTGTCAGTCTTTGCCCACTCTGGATTTTCTTCACTGTCAGGAGACCAGAGCTTCTTTTCAGCGTCTCAGGGAGAAATGGTCTAAGAATCTCTTTGCTGGATAGACGAAGGGAGAAGTCCCACTTCAAGCAATGAAAGCTTTGGAGGGATTTTCTAAAGCGTCCTTATGAAGTGGGGTAAAACTGCCACTGACATTCAAGGAATTACTTTCCTTTCTCTTCCTGTTCAGGTATACTTACCCAAGATACAATCTTCAGAATAACAGAGGCAAATGGAATCACTCTTCACCTCCTACGATCTTACAGGGATTTACAGCCCACATACTCCGGGCTGTGGCTAGGACCCAAGGCAATGGAAATGTCCTTGATCTCTCCTGCTTTCTTCTTGTAGAATGTCATAAATCCCCAGGGTTTTGGCCCTAAAAGTATTAAATTTGTAAGAAGATGTTGGGAAATGTTTGGAAGTGGAAGGATCTAGACTGAATGCTCTTACTCCAGTTCTGCACTGGCTTTCTATTACACAGGTGGACCAACTGCTGGACCCAATGACTTTAGTGGACATCTACTGGCCTATGTTAAGCGAAAATCTAAGAAGGCGCAATAATGCAATGCCATGTGCGCAGTTTGCTGAATGGAAAAAAAACAACCCAAACGCACCAAAACTTTCTCAGGATGTTGCAAATGACACAGATCAGCAATTCCAGTAGCAGGTGTGTCTTTCTCAGCATTTTCTCCACCGCTTCTCCTTACAAGTTCAATATTTCCTCAGCTGCGCTGTTATTTCTTGGTTCCCAGAGACACGTTGCTGCCTGACAGACAAAGGGCTGTTTCAAGCTGTATCCTGCCCTGCTGCAGGAAAAATCCTGACACCGGTTTTGGCTAACCTAAATTTCCTTTGAGACATCTCTTCCCCCAGGTGTTCAGTTTAGTAGCTATGTAATTTTTCTGGATGATCTTATGTTTTACAAATAGTAAAAACTACCCGTTAGTAGAGAATGAACCAGGAGAAGGCTACTCGAGACTGCGTGAGAATTGCAGCCTTTAGCTAACACAGTTAAAATTTACAGATGGTGCTTTGAAGGAATGACTTGGAACAGGGCCTATCTTCCCTCTGCACAACAAATACCCATTGGAGCGTAGGAGCAACACTAGATAAACGTGTTAATTAATCAATTTTCTCTAGGAAGATATCAGAGAGAATGGTTCCCAGACAATTTGGCTGGCCAACTGTTTCTAAGATATAAGAATTGGATGTGATTGACTGGGTTAAAGAAGCAAAGGGCGCAGACCCACACGGCTCCCACAAACCACCGCCTAGATTTACCCTTCCCATTTCAAAACACTGCTCTAAAATACCTCTCTGGGGCAGATTCATTTGATGGGGATAGATTTATGGAAGCACTTTCCCACAGCACATGCCCATTTCACTCCAAAGCAGCTCCAGTTCTGAGCAGTAATAAAAAGTAAATTACATTTATTAAATCCCCTGATCCCACCTTTAAGGATTGCCAGTAACAGCATTTTCAGAAAAGGAAATGTCTCTCTCAGCTCCAAGTCTTTCCATTTCTGTTGGAATTTAAAGAGGGAAATAATTTCTTAAGCAAAGATTTCTGCCAATGATTGACGTTCATGTTAGGCATGGTTAATATTTAATAAAATGTTGAACACACCATGCTATATTTCAAATTCTTCAAAGACTAGGTACTGGATGAATATCATATGAGTGAGATTTCAATTTACCGACTGCTCATTGCCACTGCTCCAGAGTGTGAACTTTTCAAATCGCTTTGTGTTTTGGGGGGGATTTTTAGACGGATTCCTGTTACAGAAGTGATGTTGGAGGAGATAAAGTCTCTCTTGGAAGCAGGAGGGGTCGAGATGCCAGTCACACACAACACCCAAACCCTTCGCATTGGCTTCACAGTACTCCTTTGCCATTTGTCTACAGCCTTGGAAGGACTCAAGAACACCTTCACAGACCCGGAACAGAGGTCCTGCTGTCCTACCCCAGGGTATGGCGCGTACAGGGTAATTAAAGAGCATTATAAGGATAAGGACGGGTCGTAGAGAAAAATGGTTCTTCTCTGATATACCCTCCCATCATCTGCTTTGGTGACTGTGCTGATTTTAGGAACTTCCCTTCTTGGATAGGACCCAAGTCACTGTTGACATGCCCCATATGCTTGATAACAGAAAATCCAAGAAACTAATGTGCTTGCTGGGTAAGTGTCTCCAGCATAACAGTCCTATGGGAAGCAGCGGACACCCGTTGAAGGACAGGACACAGGAAAGGTGTTTTCCTTGTCATTGTTTTCTCCTCTGTGCCAAGATATCATCAGTCCCTCATTTTATCAGTTCATCACTTCCCATGACAACTAGATCTACTTTATGAATAGCCAGAAAATAAGCCCGAGCCAGACCACTGGTTTCTTGCTTGAGCAGCTTGAAACTGTTGTGGATCCTCATCTCTTGTAAGTAGAAACAGGCAGGGGCGTTGGACTAGATGATCTCCAAAGGTCCCTTCCAACCCTGACCATTCTGTGATTCTGTAACTCTCAGTGATCTCCCCCCTATAGGTCCTCTTCTCTTCCAAGCAGAGGGAGGACTGTGAGGGTTCATTGTCGCAGTGTCATGTCCACCACCCAGCAAAGCAGCTTGCAGGAGCTGTGCATGATCCTAATTATAAAGTTCTAGTAGAATCTTTGGCCAGTTTGGATTGATAGCATCCCACCTTCCCACTGAAAAAATCTGATAAGACCATCTCCCACCAGTGCTTTCTGCTCATTCCTAGTATCACAAACCAGGTTCTGCTTTTAGATTCTCATCATCATCTTTAAAGTCCTTAGAAAAATGAATCAGACCTCCTCAGCAAGGCCATTTTTCTACTGCAAAGCTGCAACAGCTGTAGTTAACAGAGATGTAAGGGCTGAGACTTTGCCAGGATGATGGATGGTTATTGACTCTAGAATTCCCTGAAAGTAGTTGTATGGTGCAATTCATGTCCAGCAACGGCAGTACATTTACCAACAGTGATGGAAAGAGACTTACACTCCAAATTTATCCGGAAAACCCACTGTCATCACAGATAAATTAATTCAGATCAAAAGAAGGCAAAGGAAGAGGAGCAGACTGTCAACAACAGCCCTTCATCCTCCCTGCGTTACCACAACACTGTGATGATGAATGAAAGGATTATTAACAACAGATATAGAAGCAGGAAATCTGTCTGCAGTTCTGAAATTTTACCTATTTTTAAATTAAATCACCTCCAAATAAAGAGAAGTGTTAGCTTTTTGGACACTCTTATATAAGAATAGATATGTAAACACACCACCCAGCTGTGGGATTTTTTGTTTGTTTATTTTCTTGTTTGGTTTTGGACAGAGTCTTTACTGGAATTTGACCAGAAATCATTGTAGACGTGCCAGCATTTTGGAATAAAAGTTCCAAATCTTTTTCAGGTCTCTTCCAAACTAAAGCCTGGCCTGTTAGGCAGTGCCTGGTGCTTACACACAGTGGTACTGACCTAGCTGTGACTGCAGAAGAAGATCACTGCAAGGGCTGAAAGGTTGAAGCTGCCAGGGATTTACTGAGGGAAAAGCCCTTAGATCATTTATCTCTGAAGATGTATTTGCTGTACACAAGGGAATATCAAAAGTATTGTAATATAACTATGGTCCTAACCCATTTAATGTCTGACTAAGCAAGAAGAAGATTTAAAAAAAAAGCATTTCAAAATTAAAGGGTATTAGATGAAACCTTAGTTTTAACAGCCTCCCTCCTTTCATTTAACTGCTTTGATCTTCAGGTATAAAGAGTCTCTGCTTTAAAATAATTTGGGATGTTTTTGTGGGAAGATGACAGAATTGTTGAGGTTAGCAGGGAAATCGCCTACTCCAACCCTCTGATCAAACAGGGTCAGCTAGAGGAGTTTGCTTAGCTGAGTTTTGGATATCTCCAAGGAGGGAGACACACAACCTCTCTGGGCAGCCTGTTCCACTGTTTGGCCACCCTCACAATAAAAACAAACAAACCAAAAAATACTTTCTTATGTTTAAATGGAATTTCCTGTATTTCCGCTTCTGGCAGTTGTGTCTTGTCCTGACACTGGGCACCACTGATAAGTATCTGGTTTTGTCTGCTTTACCTCGTCACATCAGGTATTTATACACGTGGATAAGATCCCCCTGAGCCTTCTCTTCCCCAGGCTGAACAGTCCCAGCTCTCTCAACCTGTCCTCGTATGTCAGAAGCTCCCTTCCTTTATACTTCTCCAGTATGATCATATTTAGATAATTGTGAGTTACTACCACTGAATCCTGACCCCACCTGCTTGAAGACAAGCCCAATGTCCTGGTTTGAGAACACTTTCCAAACCACAACACCTAAGAGCCTACATGAAGACAAGCCAAAGAGCCATCCATGGAGGAAGAGAAGATAGAAAGAAAACAGAATGCAGCTTCATTCTTTAAGTTTTTCTCCTTGGTTGCTTCACTGTTGGGGAATTGCAAGGGCAACACATGGTCTTTGAAGACATTAAGAAAGCACACTGCATACCAGAAAAGGGAAGGCACCTTAGATTATAGAACCATAGAATATCTCAAGTTGGAAGGGACCCACATGGGTTATCGAGTCCGATGGCTAACCCAAGTTTGTAGAGGCTGTGGTCAGCATGGAAAAGAAAGATGGAAAAGATGAGACTGAAGGAGCAGTAAGGCAGGCACTCTGCAAAGAGTCTCCAGTAACAGAGCGGTACAGCCGATAGGGTTCAGGCGAGGACCAGCCATTAAAAGCACTGGTGAAGTACTTCCAATGGTCAGTATGACAGCAAGACAAGATAAATTAAAAACTGTGTAAAGTAACAGGGCTTACACATTAAGGACTTCCTCCATGAGTAATGGCAGCAGACATGAGCTTGCTACTGCATAATAGCTTTACAACACAAAAGCTTGTTTCCCCCGGATGTCCGCTTTTTTCAGAAAACCAGACATGCTTTTACCTCTTGACCTGGCTGTCTTTCCTTCAGCACTGAGAAAAAACTGTCCGTAGCCAATAGAGATTCGGCATCCCCTCTGGAAAGCACGGAGAGAAATTTGCAAGACAATGTGGTGGAATCTTATACTACTGAAATATATGTCCCATCTCCAGGACTGGCAGACGAAATGCTTTCATAGCATTTAGTTGGCTGAATGCTTCATTTCCCCCCACTTTTTTTAATAAACACACATATTTCCCCTGGACTGCCAGATTATCTTCAGGTGGGTGCATATCATTGGTCTACGTGTTTTTTCTCATTATCAACTCAACGCTCAGACTGATGTCTGTAGTGGGTTGACCTTGGCCGGACACCAGGTGCCCACCAAGCCGCTCTGTTGCTCCTCTCCTCAGCAGGACAGGGGGACGAGAAAACAAGATGGGGAAAAAAAAAAACCTCTTGGGTCAACAGAAAGGCATTTTAATAAAGCAAAAGCGAAGGCTGTGCACAGAAGCAAAGGAAAACAAAAGATTTTATTCTCTACTTCCCATCAGCAGGCAATGTCCAGCCACTTGACAGGAAGAAGGACTTCAGTACGCGTAACAGTTGCTCCAAAAGACAAATGTCATAAATAATGAATGCCCCCCATCATTCCTCCTCCGTTCTCTTAGCTTTTATTGCTGAGGAAGCATAATATGGTATGGAATATCCCTTTTGTCAGTTTGGGTCATCTACCAATACAAAGCTCCTCATTATGAGGGCTGCTACGGGGAAAATTAACTCTACCTCAGTCAGACCCAACCCACTGCCAAATTTCCCTCTCTTCTAGTTGAGGAAAAAAAAAAAAACCTCTGCCATTTAGATATG
Organism: Larus michahellis; assembly: GCF_964199755.1. Taxonomy (NCBI): domain Eukaryota; kingdom Metazoa; phylum Chordata; class Aves; order Charadriiformes; family Laridae; genus Larus; species Larus michahellis. Next base: position 165,697,445 of record NC_133897.1, on the reverse strand, counting down.
GAGGATTCCTTTTTCTTTTCAGCATCTCTATGATTTTTTTTCCCCCACAATTTCCAAAAGAATTTGAAATAACCTGAAGTGTAATATGTGAAATCAGGTGGGTAAGGCACAACGTCTCTTGCTGGGAATCTGAGCTGAAGTCCTTGTGCCAGATGATTCCTGCACACAACCTATTGCTGGTGAAGACTCCTGCTTTTGGTGACTATAGTTGCCATGAATTTAGGAAAACCTCTGTGATTGATGCAGCTCAGAAAGGTTCTTGGAGGAAACGATTCTCCAGACATCGGTGCCTGAGTTTTAACACTAAAATGCATTTCATAACTTTTCTCTATACAATAACTTTGGAGTTATTACTTCATAGAAATATTGAGAGAAACCCCTGGTTTCGTGACCATTTCCTTGAAGACAAGTTAAGGGGGAAAATAGGGCAAGTTTCTGGCCATCTGTTTTCTGACCATCTTCCTACGTGTACAGCCGTCATCTAGTCTTTAATAATCATGAATAATTTTGAAGAGGTGGCCTGGTAGAAAAGCATCCTGTATCATTCCTATGGTTTTAAGTAACAGACAGAGCTAAGATACCTTGAGATCATTTATGCCTGTTATTCAGCTGAACAGAAACACTGACTAACACAACAATATTTGTCTTCTTTTGGATCCCTGGTTCAAAATGATAGCAAAAATACATCAAAACACAATGTGAGGGTACAAGATATGCGTTACTGCAATTATACGTGGCAGCCACGTTAATTAGTCATCTCAGCATAGTTGGTGGAGAGGTGAGATTATAAATTTAAACTGCCTGTGTCACAACTGTAAAAAGCCAGAATAAAAGCCAAAAAGACTTGTGGGAAAGAGATAATATTTTAACTATCTCTATTTTGGAAACGTTCATCAATTGTGAAATGCCATAGGAGTTAAGAAAACATTTTATCTACTAAAACTGATTGAGTGTTTCTAATCTGTAGAGAGGAAATTCTTGCCTGTTGCTATTTTTTGTTTCTTCAGAAAGATTTTCTCTCCAGAGACTATACCAGGATTCAAGCCCTCTTGAACCATTGCTACCAGCCATAAGCTTGAATATTTTGTTTTGTTTGTTAAGGAATAAACTTGTTATTTTGTCCCAGTTAGTTAAATGAACTCTGCTTTCTGCACTGATCCCCCAAGCCCAGCAGAAAACAAAATATCAGCACTCATTTACTAGAGAAAAAAGATCAGAACTGGAAGCTGGATTCTGCTGTTTTTTTAGCAAGAGATTTTCTTGCGTTTGCATACATGAAAGGAAGCCAACTGACTTACCTACATCCTGCCTTTTGGTTGCTTTGCAAAAATATCACTTTACGAATGGTTTAAGAACATTTGCCTTCATCACCGCTCCAGGATGAACAACATAACCTGCCACAGGTTGATTCCATTTTCCTGTAAGCATCCATCACCCCTTGACAGCTCCAAAGTTTTGAATTTTTTAAACTATGATTTTGGAAAATGTGAACAATTTGGTTTCATTTCCTGGGTACACACCAAAACCATGGCTTTTGAGAGCAGCTTATCAAAGGAAAGAGGAGTGATAGGGGTTGTACCAACTTTGTCCTCCTCTGCCTGCCAAGCCCCTGCTTTTCTTCTCCACAGTCTCTCCTTCACCACAGCCAAACAAGGAGCATGTCCCCACACACCACCTGTGACATTGCACAGGTCTGCTGCCTCTTTTGCTGTGGAGAACGGGGTATCTCCTACCACTGAGAGAGGGCTCAGGGCTGTGGTGGTTCCCCAGAACAGATTCCAATCTCTCACTGCTGTGGTGGGGCAGCAGGTCCAGCTCTCTGGAGCTTTCCATCACAAATAGAGCACCTCTCCTATGAGGACAGGCTGAGAGAATTGAGATTGTTCAGCATAGAGAAGAGAAGGCTCAAGGGAGACCTTACAGCCCCTTCCAGTACCTAAAGAGGCTATAGGAAAGATGGGGAGGGACTGTTGATCAGGGCATGTAACGATAGGACAAGGGGTAATGGTTTTAAACTGAAAGAGAGGAGATTTAGATTAGATATTAGGAAGAAATTCTTGACTGTGAGGGTGGTGAGACATTGGCCCAGGTTGCCCAGAGAAGCTGTGGCTGCCCCATCCCTGAAGGTGTTCAAGGCCAGGCTGGATGGGGCTTTGAGCAGCCTGGTCTGGTGGGAGGTGTCCCTGCCCATGGCAGGAGGGGTGGAACTAGATGATCTTTAAGGTCCCTTCCAACCCAAACCGTACCATGATTCTATGAATGTGAGGGCGGGTTTGTTTTTGTTTTCTGGGGTTTTTTTTGCAGTATTTTGTGCTGCACACACAAAACATGCAGAGACTCTGACTACGCCACAGGCTGGACTTGCAAGAATTTAACTGATGGAACTATTCCTCACAGAAATTTCAAACAGTTCAGGCTGTTTTAGGCTCATATTGGCTATGGTTGGAGGAGAACACACAGAAGACATTCTGGAAAATTTTGTGCTAGGGTTAAAAAAAAACAAAACACTGAACACTGGTCCTTCTTTGTTTGCTGTATTCAAAATTTTTGTTTTGCTATTCTGTAAAAGTAAGCAGACTTCTGTGATTCCACCTTAAAGATATACAGAGGGAATGGTACCCCAAAAATTGTCTCCTGAGACAACATCTAACTATTTCAGTAGGAAGTTCATATGAATAACATTTTCCAATGAACAGCACTCACTTATTGTTGCTTTCAATGGTAAGGTTGGGGGGGGGACAACATTAACATTAACCTAAGATAACATTCTTGAAAACCTCTATAAAACACAAAACTCTCACAAGTCAGCTGATCACCTTGGCCTGAAAGGGACAAACTTTAGTTGTCTCTTCTGGCCAGTTTTATTCATAATCATACCCAATCTAAATTTTTCTCCTTCTATAAATTCAGAGTCATAAAAATTCCTCTCACTCTCCCTTATTTTGTCTTGTTGGTCTAGAAAAGGGCTACTTTACAAAACACTCTGTGCCTGTGTATTTACATATAGCTTAACATAATGAGCCACTAATCTTATTTGAGGCCTCCAAGCAGTATTGAAATGTAGATTGTTATTAATAATGATAGCACTTACATATTACTGTTGCTGAAATGGCAGTCCTTCCCTCCCTGCTTGCAAATGCTGTATGTTAGCTGAATTTCAAATGAGTGTGTCAGGAAAACAATATCAACCACAGCAGAAACTCCCCACTATACTAGACATGTTCCTTCTTTGAATGAATTCTGGTGGTGCAGATTCCTAAACCAAATAGAAAAAAAAAGGCAACATTACACATTGGAAACTTCAGACCAGGGTTGCAGTTGAATTGAGCTGATGTAAGTTAGGCAAGGCGAGACACCACCAAGCCCGATAAATCAGAGAATACCTTTGCTGTCTCTTCATCTTCGCTGCTAAGTGATGGAAAGGTTGTTCACGAAGGTCCTTGATCCCAAGAGGCAGGATGCACTGCACGGGCAGCTGAGCTGGGAAAGAAGCCATGGCCCCCTTCCCAAAGTTGTCCAACTCTGTTGGCCACGAAGATGCCACTCTGAAGGAGCCACCTTTAGAGTAAGCTGGTAACTTTGTCACACAACAGTTTTCCACCTGTAAACAACATTTCGTGGAAAAGGAGGCATTGTGCTGAAACATGTTGATTTTGGTGAAAGATCCGATGGGAAAATTGGAGAAACAGAGATTGTTTTGACTTTCTCATTTCACTCTGATGTTGAAATGTTTCAGTAAAGCAGAGATGTTTTGTTTTGACTTTCTTACTCTGTTTTATTTCACCCTAATTTTATAGAATCATAGAATTGTTCAGGTTGGAAAAGACCTTTAAGATCCTCGAGTCCAACTGCTAACCCAACACTGCCACGTCCACCACTAAACCATGTCCCTAAGCACAACATCTACACGATCTACAATCCTTTCAATACTGTGTTTATATATTTGCCTATTATTGTAGCAGTTCCTTGGGCCATCTGAAAAAATGCTGAGATGAAAGAAAATGAGTATACTTCTTATTTTCTCTGAATAGTATCGATTACTTGACGACATAATGTTTGTACAATCACTGATGGTTTTGATGGCTTTTTTTTTCTTTTCATTTCACTGAAGTTTCATTTTGCCACAAAAGCAATTTTCAAAATGGCAGCTTTTCCCACAGAAGGGAACATTTATTTACTGTCAAAACGAATGTGCTACACTAACAGTGTCTAATCACATTCAGCTGCCAGGACAACTAATTTGCCCACTGACTGGCCATGGCTGCCCTTTCTCCTGCTGACCTACAGGGCCTCGTTGTACAACGTTCCCCTTGCATTGGAGTAAGTCATCTGGCCTCTTTGCTGGGAAAATCAGGTACTTTTGCTCTGCACTGTCCACAGAAGGCAGCTTTTGACTCCTAATTCAATGTGATGGAAAACCATAGCAGCAATCAGGTTAATTTTCACATATATCCTTGCGAGAGTGTGCAGGCAATCTACGGATATCTCCAGCGGGTTGAGCAGGCTGGTTCTGAAGAGCCTCCTCATGGGGTTAGTGGATGGTGGCAGCGTATCTCCACTGGTCTTACCCCCAGAGTGCTACCTCATGTCAGCATTTGGCCCAAACAAGTCTCAGTAATTAGAGCTAGAGAAGATCTGTACATTCAGTGCCGTGGGAACGGGATCTTTGCTGACGGTTTGCCTTTGGTACCTGATTCCTGGAAGCCGGGAGAGGCAGCCTAAGTCTCCATCTGGCAGTCTAACGATTAAATACTAAGCTTAACACCAGGTCTGTGTATAACGCTGTGTCCCATGCTATAGCCCACGTGAACGCAGATCCGGCAATCCCTCTGTTAATTTCCACCACTGTCCCCGAGCAACAAACCTCCCTCCTATTCTGCGTAGCCCAGCTGCTGCTTTCCAATGCTCTGGGGTGTGATTTCAGGATCCTCTGGTATCCATCTTGATCTTTCCCATGCTTTCAGATGTATAACCATTTCTCCCCGCTTAACTCTTAATATTCTTCATACACACCATGCATGAAAACTCGGCTGTTTTATTCAGGAGCGGTTGTCTCTGGCCGTACTTCTGCCAAATAAAACACCAGCAGCATAACGATGCTGTGGCATGGCTTCAGTTTTAATGCTCTGACAAGGTTTTTATTACTCCAGATTTTGACTAACATATTCATATTTCTAGATGCTTTCCTTGTTCTCACTTTTATTTCCGCCTCTGTACTGCTGTTATCTATTATTACCAGGTTGCCACAGTAACTGCATTCCTCAACACTCCTTATTTGTTCCACACCAATTGTTATATGGACTGTGTTTGTTCCCACTGTTGCCAAGATCTTGGTCTTTTTTCTTTTTTTTTTTTTTTTTGTTGAAACTTTCGCCCTTATCTTCTCGCCTTTATCAGCAATTTGGAAGCTTTTGGCTGCATGTCGTGGGGCGAGAAAGAAGAGAGGTACCTTCTTCTCCAAGGCCCCGTATTCTCATTTCTCACTGGAAATATTGCTGTTTTCTGAGGCAGTTGGCTCTTGCGCATCATTCTCGGCAGGTCATCGAGGTTGCCATGTCTCTGACCATCCTCTAAAGAGCAAGGAGGGTCCCTCTTCAGCCTAGTGCGGATCACCTCCCTCCACAGGACCGCTCTGAATGTGAGTTACAGCAAATTGCCCACCCCAGCCCACTTTGCCCGGTCTGCAATAGCACTGGACAACCCCAAATCCCATTCCACACCAGTGCACGCTTCCTGAAACTGTTAAATGAACTCCTGCAAGCTCTGCAAGGGGATCTCCTTCTCTCTCTCAATCTCTATGTTTTGCTGCCCTCTCCTGCTCAGCTAGAAAACCTCTCCACCTTTCAAATCAGGGACTGCAGAGCCCCCCTGGAGATTATAGGCTCCCTCATATGTACGACAGGCCTTGCCGAGGCAGAGCCTCCCAGATGGGAGGAAGGCGGCAGAGGCAGCAGGCAGGTACAGGGGATTAGTGGAGACCATGATTAACGCTTCCCAACTACCTGTCTGGGGAAGAAAGCAAACTTGTGGAGCAAATGCTCTGCAGAAGTAGTAATCAAATGCTTCTCCAGCTTGACCCTAGCTGAAGCGCCGATGGGGGCATTTCCCAATACCCATGTTTGTCTTCATGGCAGTGAGGATGTTTCTCTCCCCTTTTCGCCCATCTTGCTCTTTTCCCTTAATTCGTGGGGGCTCATGGTGTGGCGGTGGGGAGGAGGACAGGGACACGCTGTCCACGTTGCAGCCACCACTGCGGCAGAGCCCCTGAGGTCACACTTTGGAGCTCCCAACCGGCTTCGATGATGTGCTCCACTCCCCGAGCAACAGCAGCGGCAAGGTCAGTGACTGCAACGACCTGAAATGGCAAATGACAGAACCGCCACCCCCTTCAATCAGACCCTGTGCCCAGGAAACACCTACCTGCCAATGTACCCGTCTCAGCAGTGTTATTGCCTACCAAAGTGGGGATTACTCTCCATTTCAGATGTGACTGGAGTGATTTCACGGTGCTTTTACTGATTTGTTGATTAATGACCCTGCTGTGCTGCAGAACAAAAACCTTAGGGTTGAAATAGAAACCCAGCACGAAGGGCATGAACTGCTACGCTGCTGCCAAAGCATCAGGAATGGAGCCATTTCCTGACATTAAAAACTAGCAGAGGTAAGAGGAAACTGGGGCTAGTTTTACTGGATTCGTGCACTTTGTCCCTGAAGGGAAGGCAAATGGTTTCCTCCAACTCATTCCTTGCGATCAGGCGTTAGGACGTCACAGGGGAATGCAGGCAACTGAATCATCTTCTCCCCTTCCTTCACTGCTCTTGATTGATGTTTCTGTTGAACTGAACCCACGGCTTGTTTTAGACACCAAACTCTTCTCCCTACCACCTGAAAACAGATTGGAAAAAAATTATACATTGCAATATGTGATTTACATTCACAATTTCCTTGTGTGATTCATAACTCTATGGAGCCACGGTAAAAATGCCAAGCAAGACACCACTGACAGCAAAAGATGGAATTAAACTATTTTATTAAATAACATTCTCCTTCAGGAGTATTAGTTTAAATTTTTGGAAAGGCTAACTTGACTAAACAGTCATTGAAGATGTCTACATCTTTCGCTCTGAAAAAGGAACAACTGAGCTCATAACAGGTAACACTGAAGGTGTACATCCAACTTCCATTAAGAAGATCAAACAAGGAAAGGTTGCTATCCTACACGGAATATAATAACTAGCTGACTTACAGAGCCATTGGGTGATGCTTGTTCCATACATGCAGAGTGGAGAGACTAAGGCCAGGGTGGTACTCTGGGTGCTGCACAAACAAGGAGATGGGCATGAATGTGAAGATAAAAAAAATCATGGAGAAAAACAGCTGAAGGAAGACAACCTTGACAAGTCATCTAATGCAACACTTATTGGCTTTTGATAGAAGAGCTAATTGAGTGAGAAAGAATGACACCAGCCAATACAGGATGAAAATAAAAACATGGGAAGAGTTGGCTGAAAGCTCTGTTCAAAGCATAAGTGGAGGAATATAGAGCAGGAAGAGGGATACATCCAAAACAGGGATGGTGGACAAGTTATCCACACACTCAGTGCTCAGGGACGTGCTGCAGATGAGCTGGAGCAGTCAGTAACCTGGAGAGGACATTATAGAGCCTGCCACCAGGCTCCAATCAGGGAAATACTGACTTCTCTGAATAACCAAATTACTCCAAATCATTCCCAAGAACACAGTCCTTTATGATGACATCAATATCTGGAGTTTCTAGTGCTAAGGAACTCCCTGTTAAAAAAAAAAAAAAAAAAAATAGAAGCTGGCATCAGGCAGAAAAAGCATAAATGGGTGGGAAAACTACTGATAAAAAAAAAGTTTTGTTTTAAATTCAGATGCGAACATTTACACTGAAATGTTGAGCCACAGGAGAATGGAATCAACTGAGCCTGTAAAAGCAAAATAAGCCACATTTAGACAGCACTCTTAAAATAAGTTTTGATGTTCATTTAATTACTTCCCCTTGTCTGAGTGAGGAAAACTGAACCTTGCCTTATTATTACCATTTCACATTGTTATGAAGGTCTTTGATTGGGTTGAGTAGATGGTCTTAATGGATCTGTCAAACAATATGATAATCCAAATTTAAACGAAAAAGCTATCTCTCCCAAAGGCACCTTTTTTGATAAATGGCTCTTTCATTTAGATACAAGCCTAGCAAGGCATTGAGTCACGTGTTCAAAATATAATGGCTTACATGATTAACACAGTTTTAACATGGGAAGGGTATAATGTACTTAAGAAAATTCTCTTTATTCCCAAGAAGGAAAAGAAGGCTGGGATACAGGATTAGTATTTACTGCCAGCTCTACAGCAACTACATCCGCACTCAGTATAAATTATGAGTTAAATTCTACTGCCCTCCAGTAAGGTGGGGGTCCAGAGAACTTAGGACAATAGATCATTTAGAGTTGCCTAAAAATGTAACTCTATTGGATGAAAATTCCTTGATAAGCTTATCAAAATTATTACCAGAATGAGTAATTTCTTCCAACACAGTTAGAACTTGAGCGTAAAATCAATCAAATCAGCGAAAGCAGAAAGGCGCATTTGTCAAAGCAGTATTACCAGCAAGGAGGCATATTATAGCAAAAGTGCAGAAAACTGCACTTTCTCTGCTCAGAAAAGCTATAATTTGGCAAAGAACTTCAGCATGTGCCTAAATTATAAAGTATATTACATATGATGGAAACCAAGCAATGAGGTTGTTATTCCCCGGAATGGTGTAACTTAATTTCCTCCATTTGGCAATTAACAGAGCATGGGAAAAAATACCTTAGAAATTCAAGAATAAATATATCCAGAGAAGTGAAAATATGAGTCTGATTGTTACAAGACCTTTGGCTATGATGTCCAAACATCACAAATCTTGTACCACTATGTCTGTTACTGATTCACCTGCAATCGAACATGCTACAGATCTGCCAATATACCAGAGTGCCTCAGGCCTTTTTGGAAACCCATTCTACATGGGAAACGAGAAAATCCAGCCTTCTGTTATTTATGATTTAGAGTCTCTAGAGCTTTGCCAAGGCTGAGAAATGTTCATGCTTCAGGGCAAGTAGCAACCTCCAACTAATAGAGGTCAGGAGGAACACCTCCTCGCTGGTGGATTACCCCATGATGGCAGGACCACCTGTAGCACCTCCAGGTGTGTGCTATGGGCTACTGTCAAAGACAATTAGCTGACTATGTCTGGTAATTCCTCACTCCTTGATCACCAGGGGCTCCTCCATGGGGACCTCAAAGTATATTGGTGATGGAACATCAGCTCAAGGTAGAATCCCTGTGATGGTCCTTGTTTCTTCCCCAGCCAAATGCAAGCCATCCAGAGGCTTGAGTGCCTCCATGCAATGGATGTTGGCTTTCAGGTTAAACCTGAAGGGTGACACGCAACGTAGCTGTACACTGGGAATTGCAACTAGAACTGGAAATGTGGGGAGGGCACCACAACAGAGAGAGATACTCAGTGAAAGCAATGTGCTTTCAGCCAGAAGAGAAGTGAAGAAATGAGATGTGGGTTGTATATGGTGCCGCTCTTCGTCTTTTCAAGTCAGCCTTATGGCTGCCAAAAGTGTTATACAGAGACCTTTGGACTCAGGTCTAACTGGATATGTCCCTACCATCATATAATTTAGCTTTCCTGTCACCTCCAGGGCCTTAGTCCCTGATCTTCCCCAGATGCATAAACATCAGTTCAATCCCAAGCTATTTTGAAATAAACCTCTCCAAAATAACAACTAGTTGTCCATGGGCAGTTTTTACTCCGAAACCCTTGCTGAGTGAGCAACGTCGGTGAGATCTCACCAGGTTCAGCTCTCCCTGCCTTACAGTGTGTTCAAACAGGGTCCCATCTGGCTTTGCATCCTCCACAGCGCAGAGCCCAACGCCGTGTGAAAGCCTCTGGAGGAGGCAAGTCTTGACCACCATGGAGGAGTGGCGGCCATAACCAATGAGGGGAAGAGGGAAAAGGACAAAAGGATGGCAGCAAATAGTTGAGAAAACACAAGACATGGTGTGATGAAATCCCAGACTTCATAAATCCGCTTCGTTGACCATATTATTCCCACTCAGCAGAGTCCCACTGTAGAGCACACAGTTCCCGGTTACAGCCCAGCACTGCAGCCCCTTTCCCCAGAGCGCTGCCGTCCCATCTCACCTGCAGCAATGATGGACAAATACAGCAAAGCTGAATTCTGCAGGGCCAAAATTTCTCCTGGAATGGTTACAGCTATGCTATGCACCAGTCTGTCCCAGTAGAGCTGCGTGGAGCTTTGACAGAGGAAATCTGGGCCCAGTCCTCAAGGGTTCATGAACCTTTCAGTAAAACTGGCTCCCGTTCCAAAAAATCCTGGGCTGACATCCAAGAAAAACTCCAGCTTCAAGAACATCCTGCCTTGCCATGGCTCTTCTGCATCCATCCACCCAGCTCACGCCAGAAAATGTTAGATGCTCTTTTCATCTTTAACTGCCCACACGGAAAGTGGTAAGGGATCTTGCTACCAGGAAAACAAACTAAAACAGAGAGGCCAGGTGTCTACTAAAACCATCTAGAAATATCCTTTCTCCCCTCCAGTAGTTGGGATAATAAGTGGGTATTAAGTCACACAAAATTACAGCTGCATTCCCATGGAATTATACACTATATCCACATCTGTGCTTGCACTGAATGTCGAGGAAGAGGGAAGAACCTGTTACGCTTTTCTTCCTGCTCTGCAAGCAGAATGGTATTTGGCTTTTCTTATTTGTCAACTTACTCTGGGAAAGTGACTTTCAAACACATGGCATGAACCCAGGGAGCCGCAAATAGAAAAAGGGATCTGGTGGTGTGTGCCCTTGCAGACAATAGCCGTGCGCAGGCATTGCTAGAACAGGCACAGCCAGCCCATGGTGGCTGGGCTTCATCTGCTGCCCACGCAGACCAGGACTGGCTCCCGTGTTACGTCCCTGGACAAACTGCCAGGACCTCCTCAGGTATCTGACCCCCTTGGTCACTCTAGGAGATAAGCAGAGAGGATGGACAACCCAACCTCTCCACGTGCCTGCTGGGACTCAGTTGTGTAGTCCAGTCAATGCCACCTTGATGTCACTCTGTTGTGTGGTGAACTGTCCCCAGAGCAGTTCTAACGCTCCAGATATGTTTGAAATATCCACATTTTTCTTTACTGTAAGGGCGGTGAGGCAGTGGAACAGGTTGCCCAGGGATGTTGTGGGTGCCCCCTCCCTGGAGGTGTTCAAGGCCAGGCTGGATGGGGCTTTGAGCAACCTGGTCTAGTGGGAGGTGTCCCTACCCATGGCAGGGGGGTTGGAACTAGATGATCTTTAAGGTCCCTTCCAACCCGAACCATTTTATGATTCTATGATTCTATGATTTTTCAACCCACAGCCACACAGGGTGTCTGGTATGCTGCTGGTAGGAGCAGGAAGGTTTCTACCCTTGAAACCTTGGGTGCGCACCCAAAGTCTGGAGTCTCCTTCCATCCGTGACTCTTTCAGGAAGAGGTGAGGTGTACTCAGGGGACTTTGACACCCACCATGGAACAGTTAAGAGCAAAGTGGTGCCAGGGTTGGAACTTCTTTCAACCACGGAGCACAGTGAGCAGCTCAGGGGTTTACAAAGCACTGGTAGATCAAAGAAACAAACTATGTGGATTTTTTACGTTAGTCAGACAAGCATGCTGCTATTGTTTGCACTGTGTTCCTGGCTATTGCATGCTCAATGAACAGTGAAACTCTGGCCCTGATGCATGCACTAAGTAGGTAGGACAGCACTGGAAGAGCTCAGCACATCACTACATAGCCTATACCACTGACATTGATTTTCCTTTCAATCAAGAAGAAGCAGGGGAAATCTCAGTTTCTGCCACCACCACCTCCAGGAATTTCCAATCATCCACACAGAGAAGCCTGTTATCATCACTTTGCAAATTATAAAGGACAGAAAAATCCTCCTGCTGATTTGACGTGCAATGCCAGCCCTCTGAGGAGCAGGTTCAGGTCTTCGTGCCACCTCCTATTCCCTCTACAGCTCTTAGAAAGTTGCTTGATCTCTCTGTGTCCTTCAGATCTGCCTCTATAAAATGAGGTTAGTGCTGCTGCCCTAGAAGGCTGTTGTAAGGAGAAAGGTCTTCACTTATCTCTCATACCACACAGAAGGAACAAAGAGAGAGCTTAAGGAGAGATGGGGTTTATTTTCAGCACTGCTTCATAACTGAATAAGCTGTTATTTGCCAGTAACTGGGGGAAAACACTCAAGTGTCTGTGAGTGGGGTGAAAGAGAAGAATTCCTCTAATTTACATCTCATTGTCGCTAACTGAGATAAATATGCTTTATCATTCTTATCAAATTACTGTGAATGGTGGCCAAACTGTGCAACACCAGTCTGTCCTGGTATGGATTGATGGCATACGTGCTTAGCACTGGCAGGACAAATGATTAATGAGACCTTCCTTAATGGCGATGTATTTTAGCTACAGTTATCACCTAATACTTTAACTAATGACTAGCTAAAGCCTGGAAGTTTCACCTGTTAGTTTCATGAAAAAAAGCTTTCTCCCTCCAGCCTCCCATCCAGTCCCACTTACAACTTCCAGTTCTGCTGTAGATTTACCCGATAACAGAACTGGGAGAAGTTTAAGCCTGTTTACAACCCTGACACCAGGATCCAGAGGAGTCTGTGCAAACTGCAAGATGAAGAGCAGATCTGACCATGAACGTGATCTGGCCAAGTCTACATTGGAAGGGGTTAGACCACCTGCAGCCCAGACTCAAAGCAGACACATCACAACTGCAGAAAGCCAAGCTCAGATACCTTCCCGCGGACTGCACTTTGCCCATGCGTCATCTGCCCACGCTGCATGGGTAGGAACCTCACATTCTCCTCAACCCACGTCAGACCATTTGTATCTCAGCATTCATGTAAGCGATGCAAGCAGTGGTCGAGGTTGGACCCACATCCGTGCTGAACCAGCCACACGGGCAGGCCCTTGATGATTTTGTATGGTTTTGGATCAGGCTCTTTCAAAACCAGCCTTGAATAAAAGAAAACCTAGAGCCTTCCCA